>NW_012111919.1:2749007-2788504 GCF_000951035.1 Colobus angolensis palliatus | reverse complement strand
TGGCAATGCGGGCTCTTTTTTGGTTCCATATGAACTTTAAAGTAGTTTTTTCCAATTCTGTGAAGAAAGTTATTGGTAGCTTAATGGGGATGGCATTTAATCTATAAAGTACCTTGGGCAGTGTGGCCATATAATGGCATTTTTATAGAAGGACTAAGTAGGATTGTGTTGTTCTATGGACATTTTGTGTTTCTGTTATAATTAATATAGATACAAAAGAAACAGAAATTAAGATACCTTGATTATGAACATAATTTACAACTGAAATCTCTGTAAAGGAATCTGGAAAGGTAAATCTACTCTTTACAATTACAGAATAATGCTTTATTGATGATCAGAATGTTCTGTGTTGAATTTCAGGTGCTCTGAATTACAATGAGAAAGATCCAACTAAGGCAACATGGACCACATGAGTCATTCTTGCACATAATGAGGCCTGCCGCTTGGGGTTCTTCTGTCATGTACAAGAAGGCACTTGTGCTTTCACTCCTTGGGGCATAGTACTCAGCCTCATGGCAATAAGAGAGAACTCAAACCTGCTCTGTCTGCAGGGAGTGTGGGGAAATAAGTCTTGTCCACCAATCTTGGCTACACTGCAAATAAAGTGTCTTTGAAACACTGTGTCAAGAAATTAGAATCCTAGCTGGGGCTAGCCTGTTCATATTACACTCAGTAATAGCCACATTACACAGGAAAGCTGGTAAGTGTGTGGCTATTTATCAGGGGCTGCTGTAACCGGAAAGAAGCAGGTCATTCTGACTGCATCTAAAAGGAAAAACATTCTTCCACCCATAAGCAAACAGGGTATCTCATGTCCAGGGACAAAGGATCCTGAAAAGTCAAGGCTAAAGGAGGAAGCATGAAGAAATTATTTTCCTGAACTTAATAGCTCTTATATTTGTAGGGGAAATAATGGGATATAGAAGCCCAGTTTATCAAAAATAAAATAGAAAACAAATATCCTAATAGGAAAACATGGCCCTTCCTCTGACAAGTATCTTAATTGAAAACTTTTCAAATTGGCATGACAGCCTTTCTTCATGAGTTCACAGCTAACAAATACAGATGAGGTCATCAGACATAACTTTTAGAGCACATGGCTTTATACAATGCAAGTGTATCAGACATTTCCTCAACATAAGAGAGAGATCAAACCAGAAAAACAGGCTGCGGGAAGGGGAGGTCAGGAAATGAATAATAAAATGACAAGAAAAAGAAAAAAAAACCTTTATTATAAAACAGCCCTGTAATCTCAGAAAGATGATATAACATCTGTAAAACAAAAAACAGAATGCTGTAAAAAAGGAAAGAGAACAAGAAAAATGTTCTTGGAAATTGAAATTTTGACAGCCAAAATAAAAATTCAATAGAGAATTCAACACAGAAGAGAAAATTGAAATCTCTTAGAAAGTAATATTGAAAAAGAGAAGGGCTATAGAAGAAAAATGACTTAGAGGATTAATCTAAGAGATCCAATATCCTACTAGTAGGAGTTCCAGAAAGAGGGGATGGAGAAAACAGGGGAAGACATTATCAAAGAAATAATAAAAGAAAAATTTCCAGAAAGAAAGTTGCTAAGTCCAAACAGTGAGTGGGCCCACTGGATTTCCAGTCTAATTACCGAACAGAAGACTTGTATTAGGGCATATTCCTGTGAAACTTCAGGATTCCAGAGCTAAGAGAGCTGAGTTTGAGGATAAGGAGATGGGATAGGGGCAGGGCAAAGGGCAGTAGTCACATTCCAAGAAACTAAAATTAAAATCATTAATCTTGGATGCTGGAAGATAATAAATTGGAGGGTAAGCCCCTTTCAGCTTAAAATTCTATATACAGCCAAACTATGCTATTCATGTGGGAAAAGAAACAAAAATTAGACATGTAAACATTTATAAAAATTCCTGTGTATCTTTTTATTAGTTACTGGAAAATGTGCTTCAGTAAAGTAAGGGAATAAACCAAGAATGAGAAAGTCATGAACAGAATCCATAAAACAGGGAATTCAGTCCAGAGAAGTGGCAAAGAGAAGTCCAAGGATGACAGCTATGCAGCAGGCCTGGAGAGCGACCCGTCCAAGATTGGATCAAAACAATGGAAGGCTCTGTAGGGGGAGGGACAGAATAAATGAATTATTGGATGTGTTTGCACATTTGGGAATAAAATCTGATGCATTTTTGAAGAAAGTAGAGAATTTTCATTGTCTACCCATGAAAAAAGAAAATCAAAAGCAATAAATAATTCTAGGAGAGACAAAATGATGTATAAAGAAAGAAACTATAACCTATTGAAAGGGAGGCAGGGAAGTGAGAGGAAAGAAAGAACAAGCAGATCACCTGGGATTCCATGAACCAGAGATAATGTGTTATTATTTTATTGTTTACCTTTTCAAATAAATCTGTACCATACACATGTATCTTTACAATAGTGGGATCATACTGTACTATTTCTTGGTTTGCTTTTTGTCAGTTACTATTATTTTTAAATATGTATTTGACATTATATATTCTGTAGGATAATAGGTTATAGAATAATTAATTTAGTGAATAGGCCATAATATATTAATCAAATCTCTGTTTTTTTAATTTACTTGGTCCTTATAAATTCCTCGAAATATAGTAAAACAAAGACAGCTCTGGTTTTGGAACCAGGACTTAGAGTCTTAAAGTCCAGCTTCTTAGTGTATAACTGCGACTAAATATCCTGTCCTGATTTAGGAGATTAGGCCAAGAAAATGCAGAATATTTACTCCTATATGTATTCATGCTAATATCACAGACAGACAAGAATGATTAAAGTGCTACTTTTTAGGATTACATCATGGCTGTATTTAAGGGAGCATCTCCTACCCTATTCTCTATCTAGAGTGCTGCTAACCCAAGTATCTGCATGGTCCATTTTCTCATTTCATTCAAGTTCTTCTCTGTTCACGCACGCCCTTATCAGGAAGGTCTTTTCAGTGAACTTTACATAAAATAGGCCACCTCTGTCACTGCACAGACTTATCTCCTAAGCTGATTTTATTTTTCTTCATAGCACTTTCTCACCATCTATCATCTATTATCCCAAAAGCTGTATCTCAAGAATAGCTTTTCTGTCTTGTTTGTTGCTCCATCTCTGGCACCTAAAATAATGCCTGGCATAAAGTAAGTAGGTGTTCAGTCATCTTTGAATGAACAAACAAATGAATGAGTTAATTAACTGGGACTTAGAAAACAATGGGAACAACCCAAGAAGGCAGGGAAGGGAAATTCTAAGTAGACAGTGGTGCAGGTTAGAGTAGAAGGTCTAAGGGTCCTGGAAAGGAGGTCTCCAGGAAGAATTGACTCAGAAAAATATTGAGTAGAGTTAGGGGGAAAAAAAGGTTAACTGTAACAAAAACAAATATTGGAGGACAGAGACTTGTAAAAATGGAAGTGTCGTTCTAGATACCACTTGGCTCAGCAGTGAACAATATTTAGAAGTCAAAGTGTAAGTATATTATTTAAGTAAGAATAGAATAATTCAAAATAAGATATAAACATGTTGAGAAGATGGCAGGAAGGAATGGTAGGGCTGTAAAATTGAGCTAAATCCTCATCTCTCACAGCAACTCAGCAAGGGTAATGAGTAAGTTATCAAGAATGGCAAGATGATCATAAGTGTTTAGATGTTTGAAGATAACTGGTGGAAGGACAGCTAAAAGAGTTAAGAGAGGCTTCCTCTAGGAAACGGGTCTAGAAATGGGAAATGATGGAAAAGGGAACTATGGTTTTGCACTAGAACCATTTCTGTGATATTTGATATGAAACTATATATGTGTGTGTATTACCTTGATAAAACTTTAAACAAGGAAAGTAGAGGCAAAATGTAAAAATTGATAATCTGGGGATTGGGCATGGTGGCTCACATCTGTAATCCCAGCACTTTGAGAGGCCAAGGCGGGCAGATCATCTGAGGTCAGGAGTTCAAGACCAGCCCGACCAACATGGCGAAACCCTGTCTCTACTAAAAATACAAAATTAGCTGAGCATGGTGGCATATGCCTGTAATCCCAGCTACTCTGGAGGCTGAGGCAGGAGAATTGCTTGAACCCGGGAGGCAGAGGTTGCAGTGAGCCGAGATCGTGCCATTGCACTCCAGCCCGGGCAATAAAGAGTGAAACTCTGTCTCAAAAAATAATAATAATAATCTGGAACTAAAATTACAGATGGTTGAAGCCACAGGGATGGAGGCAGGATGGGAGGAAGGCATGGGGAAAGTGCAGGTATGCTAAGGTCATGCCTTGTTTAGATGAGTAATTCCAGACAGCAAGAGAAAATAAAAGGTAAGTTTGCAGTTCTTAGGTAAGGCTTACCACTAGATAAATAAAAATGAAATTTATACTTTCAGATTGTACAAAAAGAAATTTGTTAAATCCTGGGTGGGGAGGAAAATTCATCATTCACACTAAAGATAAGAGTCAGAAATAACAAGAAAGCACAGGATATATAAAGCAAGATGACTGGAGTCAGACCAAATAGCTTTGATCTCAATATATGTGAATATGTTTAGTCCCTCTATTTAAGAAACAGAGACTTTCAAATTACATTTTTAAAGAAGTTCGCTTACATGATTTCAAGAGACATACTTGAAACAAAATGACAAAAGATTGAAAATGAAGGGAAGGAGAGATGCTGACAAAAAAAGAAAGCAAGATAACAATAATAATCCCAGTCGAAATGGAATTGAAGGTACAAAGCATTGAATGCAAATATTCTTACCAGTACAAAAAAGCCACATACATTCATGTTATCTCTGACTTTCTTCCTCTTTCCTAGGTATTTGACATCTTGAAAGTGAGCATCACTTTGCTTATTTTGCAGCCAGTATAATGGGACTAACCGTTATTGAAAACTCCTAGAGATCTTTAAACGTATTTTTAAAAATAAATAATCCTTTTGTTGCCTTTAAAAAAAAAAAAAAAAGCCAGGATATTTTCATGTTAGTAACTGTTTGCATTTTCTTGGCATACATGGTTTATTGGTAACAATTTGTGCTTCTAAGCCTTAAATCGAAATAGCACATATTGATCTGGTACAATTGCACACATCATCTGCTGTGGTATCTGATACTGGGCTGTGGAACTGTTACACTTTTGCTATGGAGAAGCCAGATGAGGTTGGAAGAAGGTTCTTTTAAATGAAATGCTCTTGTTTCCAGAGACTGTGTGCATGTTGCCTGACTCACATTCCTCTGTTGGCCTCACCTGTATCTCTCATCAGATAGCATGTGACAAAAGAAAGGAGGAACATGTATTTACTAAAATTAACTTGAAATGTGTGTTTGTTCTATATATTCTAAATGTTTGACTTTTTATTTTTTAAATGTAGCTAATGCCGCCTACCTTGGGGGCCAAGAAATGATGGAGGTGGTGAAGAGAGATGACGAAACCATAAAGGAGCATTTAAGTAAGGTAATCACTTTAGTGCTGTAAGGGGATAGATAAGAAGTAGATGGGCAGATATATTTACTGAGGGCAAAGGACTAGAACTAGTTAGAATCTGTAAGACTTTAAGGGTTTGTAGAATGACATAGAGTTCTACTTCCAGTTAAAATTGAAATTATCCTTGAAGGTTGCATGGAGAGTAGTAAAGCTGATTGCATAGTAACTTAAATATTTTTTTATCGCCTGTTTTTGTTGAATTAGTTTTAGAATCAATACTTTTCTGTTTTGTCAATGCATTTTAGCCTCTCTAGGCCTTCTACTGAGAAAACTCCATAATATTTATAGAATAAATGAATTATGTTGGAATATAAATGAAACAGTAGAAAATACGTTATATGTTGTATGACCTCATGACTAGTGAGCCTTTCTTATTCTCTAATGTATTAGAGTAGGAATGTCCTGCTCTGACCCTAAGACCAGTTTTGTGAAATATTCAACATTTGGGAGTTACTCTGCAAATACTAGAATCTTGCACACACACATTTGGAAGCACCAGTCTCTGAAACTATACGACTAGGGTTTAGTATATGTCTAAGGTCACCCTAGAATTTGAATGACTGTGGTACTCCTGTGGCATCATTTGTCTGGCTGTCCATTCTGAGTAGAACAGAGCTGTAGTAATACCATAGCCACTAGCCACATGTGGTTATTTGTGGCTAGCCTTAATTGAGATGTGCCGTAAGTGTAAAACACACATTGGATTTCAAAAGTTTAGTTCCCCCAAAAGCAAAATATTTCATTAATTTTATGTTGATTACCTGTTGAAATGATACTACCTTAGATATAGTGGATTAAGTAAAACATATTATTAAACATAATTTCACCCATTCCTTTATACTTTTTTAAACATTGTAACTAGGAAATTCTAAAATTGCATATGTGCCTTTCTTTATACTTCTGTTGGACAGCACTAACCTTGAACTTTACAATTGGTGCTGAAAACTATGATACCTGCTGAAATGATCCCTGCTGAGTGGCAAACTCTCACAGGACTTGGGAGCAATCTACAAGTGAAATACGAGATAACTCACTGGACTTAGAATGTCTTTTATAAACCTTGATACATTTGACTTAAACTTTTCTACCTTGTTAATTCTTAATTACATAACCTCCCAATACAGTTATCTTAAAACAAGAAATGTGTATGTTCTTAAAATTTTTTTTTAGAATATCTAAAATATTCACCCGTAGAGGACTTTTGAACATGCCAATGTGTTTTTGTCTCATGGCCGTAGTAGTCATCATATTTCTAAAATAGCAATTGGCTAGAGATTGAAATTTGGAAACCAGAAGGAAGCCCTCACTAGCCGAAGAGAGTGTGCTGGGGCTTCAGGGGGGCCCTCTCTCCAGGGCTTTTAGCTACTTCCAGTCATTGAGCGATGTGAAAATACAAGAAAAACAGTATTTTATTTTTCATTTAAACTATAAGTGAATCTGTTTCAAAAATGCATTTAAGTTCTTCCAGGTTGGGAGTTCATAAAAACAGCTCAACTCTCAGTTAATAATAAGACTGGCAGATGCTCACTTCCAAAATTCACACTTGCTGAACGACTAGACCCATCATGTATCAGAGCCTGCCTTACCACCTGTGGAAGCCAGCTGCTATAAAATACTCATCATTTCTGGATTCAGCTTGTGTGTTGTGCTCAGAAAAAGGTCAAAGAAAGGTGCTAACTTATTCCTGTCCTAAGTGAAATCCATATGCAAGTGTAATCATTCCCAGATAGAGGACTGTTCGTGGTAATTATGTCAGGACTGTAAGTTTACTGAAATTTTATGGGGAAATATGGGGGTATAATGGTAGATGGCAGACATTTCAAGGTTAGTATTAACACACAGTCATAGGAATAAACTTTTTCAACTCCAGGCAATAGTTTTGTTTTTGAGAAAGCGTTAAATGTACTTGTAGAATATGGGGAAACAAAGCATTGTTTCATTTAATCATGCAAAACTACCTTGCAGTTAATTCATTATCCTTTCTACCAGCAAAATTCAAGCTCTCCACTAGAATAATACAATTACAGCTCCTAAGTGAAACTAGGTACAGAGAGACAGGAAGTTTATTGCAACTTTTTGTTTCTGTAATAAAAAGAGGAAACATGCTGTAATTTAATATTGGTAGAAGTTGAATCAACATATGTCCCAATCTGCTTGAGAAAATAAGGAAACTGAAAAGCGCACACAGTTCTAGGACGGTAATGGGCATTGCCTCCTGCCTTCCAGACATCCCCAGTAACTAGTCAGACTAAAACCAACGTCCAGGATTAGAAATATTCCTATGTAGGTGTCTTAACCAAGGATATTCGTTCCCATTTCCACCCAAACAAAGGCGTTCAGAAACTGCAGAACTATCCAGGACTGTCCAGTGTGAATAGTCGTCGAGCCACACATTTGTTGAAAAATCATTTCCTATATCTCAGTATTCAACTAAAAATAGTTCTGAAAAATACATCTTTGTGCCATCCAGCCAGAATGTCATAGGAAAGTTAGTCTAAGAATAAGCTTTCTACTGTATCATGCAGACAGTTTTCTACTCCTTTCTCCTCCCCAAGAGAACTATCATACCATAATCTGCAGGCTTTGGTTCTAAATCCAAATTTTCTACCACTGGATTTCCATTTGACACAAGAAGAGAGCTTTTTATATGCTTGAGGAAAATGGGCATGTTTAGCTCTAAAAGATCTGTTGGGCTGATTATCCTCCTTCTGAGGTCCAGTGACTTTATACACAGTATTGGTCATAAAGTAATTTATTTTATTAAAATAATTTTTCTTTCCTGGAGCAAATATAACAGACTCATAGTTGTTTCCAAAGGAGTATACCATGGTTTATGGCATCATAGGTTATTTCTTTTTCCTTTTTTTGTTTTTTTGAGACAAAGTCTCGCACTGTCACCCAGACTAGAGTGCAGTGGCATGATCTCGGCTCACTGCAACCTCCACTTACCAGGTTCAAGCAATTCTCTTGCCTCAGCCTCCCAAGTAGCTGGGATTACAGGTGCCCGCCACCACACCCAGCTAATTTTTTGTATTTTTACTAGAGACAGGGTTTCACCATGTTGGTCAGGCTGGTCTCAAACTCCTGACCTTGTGATTCACCCACCTCAGGCTCCCAAGGTGCTGGGATTATGGACATGAGCCACTGAGCCCAGCCTATAGGTTATTTTGTCATTTAACTAAATTCTGCTTGTCCAGTGTCATCCCCAAGAGGCCTTCCCAGTCCTTGGTTTTGGTTAGATGTCACTCCCTATGTAAAGTTGTATTGCATTTATCACACAGTTTTTAAACAATCAACCTTCACCTTTCCCCACTTTGAGGTAAGGAACTGTGTCTTCTTCATCTTTACATCCCCTAGGGCCTAGCATAATTCATACCTGGTAAACAGTTAATAAATATGTGCTAGAGAGATGGATGGTTGGGGAAGCCATTAATTAGAGTGTGGATTCTAAATCTTTTTTGTGCCATGCATCTCTTTCGCGCTCTCATAAAGTTTTTGGATTCTACTCACAATGATGTTCTTAAGTGCATAAAATATACAAGATTACAAAAGAAAGAAGTTGTTGGATAATGAGATATAATAGCAGTCAGAATTACTTTTTAAAATTTGTAATGATGAGTATAAATAAGTTTTTAGTTACCTTGAGCAAGTTAGTGTGATTTGAAAATACTTATCATTTTTATAGATGACAAAATATAGGCATTACTAATATTATGGCTTGTTGTCTGTATTCATAATTGAAAGAAATACTAAATTTTGGTTAGAGATTAACAAAACTAAACATGTAAATGTTTCCCAAGTTCACATAACCCCTCCTGCAAACCCCTGCACCTGTACACCACAAGCAAAGAAGCCCTGCATTAGAGAAGCTAGAAAGGGTTAGGTAGCATGATGTTGTGGCTTAGGCACTGGCCTGAGAACAAGAAGTCATGATATGCCACACTAAAGAGACTGTTTTGGGGAGCTATAGAAGGATCTAAGCATGGGGGTAACAGGGCGACAGTCAAAACATTTGACAACCATGTGATATAGGCATTGACCAATCAGAATGTATGGCAACTATGAACAGCCAGTTCAGGGGCACCAGTTCATATCAGTTAGCCCTAGTGAGACTAACAAATGAGAGGGATTATTTTGAGGGAAAATGTGTGGTATAATACTGGAAAAGGATGAAATATGAGTTGAGGAGCCTGTTTACAAGGCTTTTATAAGAACTAAGGCATTGAGATTGAGGATGGAAAGATTTAGGAGATAGAATCAAAGGTACTGAGTACTCACAGGATATCAGGGAATGAAGAGGAGGAATCTAAGATTATTTCTCTGTATCGGACTTGGTAATAAGATAGGGAATATGGGAGGAGAAGCAGCAGCAAGTTATGGGAGATGGCTGAACAAGTGGTTCATTTTAGTACTTGTATTTGAGATGCCAGTGGGACATGCAAGTGGATCCGTGTCTGGCAGTCCCTGGATGTATGGGTATAAAGCTTAGAAGGTATTTGGGGCTGACTTTTGATTGGGGAGTGATGAGGCTGTAGTTAAAGCCAAGAACATGGGTAATAGCAGCCTAAAGAAGTATACAGAATAAGGAGAGAGGACTTCTAATGATTGATCGTTGGGGAACCCAGCTTAAGGGTTGGGAGGAAGACAAGGAGCCAGTGAATGCGTAGGATGGGAGGGGAGGTAACAAGGGTGGGAATGAGAACCAGGATGAAATAAACCAAAGGAAGAGAATCAACTGTGCATTTTCGCCACCCCAGTCCCAGCTTGTCTGGAAGCCTCTGGAGTATTCTCTGTTTTATGAGGCACCTGGTGTGTTGGAGGCAAATAAGAGGTCAGCACTCCCTTGTTCTGTCACTGTTCTAAGCCATAAGGGATGCATGTCTCATTCATTGAAAAGTGAACTCATGTTTGCTTTATAAACTTGAAGTTTTCATTTCAAACTCACTTAGGGGGGAAATTCTAAACTGCCATGACCACGTTTGGCCCAGGCTTATGGAAACAGCTGGTGTGTGCTACTGCCAGACTGAATCTGAGCATCACTATCAGTAAGTAGGAATCTGAAATTGTTCCAAAGAGAACACATGGAGTGCAGCTTTCAGATGAAGTTAGGCAGTGGTGGAGGGGCTGCCTGCAAGGTGGTGCTGCCCCTGTCCCCAGAGGGCCAGGCCAGGCCTACAGTGTGGCTTGGGAAAGGGGTAAATGTCCTCAAGAACAGGAACTCCTCTGCTATTGCTGTCTCCCCATTCTTCTTAGACTGCCTTAGCCCAGAGGTGTGTGTTGCCTTTGGGAGCAAACCTTGTGCAGTTGTTTGCAGATTGGGGCATGCAAATCCTTCTGACATGCACACGTGCTGCCGGGTGCAGCATAGGAAGTGCTGCCTGGACCGGCTCACCAGACTGCCTTTCCGCCAAGCCTCGGTGTTCTGAAACGGATTGTGTTAGTTCTGCCTGTTTCATTTGAAGCCTGTGCAGAATGTCCTAATCATCCTGAAAAGAGATAGGTTTGTTTTTATCTCAGTATTTTGACCTTGAAAGCTTTATTTGGGCAATTCTGTTAACACACCCTGGGGTTCTCCAGTGGAGACTGGTGACTGAGGGGAGGCAAACGTGCTGGAGAGCCAGGCTCCCAGAGTCTCAGCCGAGCTTCAAACACCAAATCCACCCTTGCTCATGACCCTGCGTAAGTTACTGGACCTCACTGTGCCTCCTTTGTTCATCAATAAAATGCTTTAATAATAGTATCTAGCCTCATACAGTTATTCCAAAAATATGCTATAATTCATACCTTGTAATTCAGACCTTATAAGAATATCCATGCTAGGCACAGTGGCTCACACCTGTAATCCCAGCACTTTGGGAGGCCGAGGTGGGTGGATCATGAGGTCAGGAGTTCGAGACCAGCCTGGCCAACATGGTAAAACCCCATCTCTACTAAAAATACAAATATTAGCCAAGCATGGTGGCGCATCCTTGTAGTCCAGTCCCAGCTACTCGGGAGGGTGAGGCAGAATTGCTTGAACCTGGGAGGCGGAGGTTGCAGTGAGCCGAGATCATGCCACTGTGTGGGCGACAGAGCGAGACTCCATCTCAAAAAAAAAAAAAGAAAGAGTATCTGGAATGTACTAAGCATTCAATAAATGTTTTTATTACTATTACAAAGTTAGTTATAGCCTAGTTATGCTCCTGAGTACTTTAAAAATATTATTTGCCTAACTGTTCCTCCTCTCACATCTCCTTTTCAGATATTTTCATTGTGTTAAGGAAAGGTGTTAGTGATGCTGAGTATGTGGCCAAGAGACCCCAGAATGCCCAATGCCATTCTAACTAACAGCCACCACTCTGCATAAGATGCCTCAAGGAGCTGTTGTATAGGAACCATAATGAGGGAAAACACAATACTACTTGATTTTTACCAAGACTTGGGCCCATTATTCTAGTCCAGAGAAGTCTGATGAACTGGACTTGGCCTTTCTCTCAGTTAGTTGAGTAAAACCATTCCAGTATATCTGCCCCCTTCTTGGGGCACAGATCCAGGGAAAGACAGAAACACAGGAGGAGACTGGCGCCCAGGGCCTCTTACTTTGCCAGAGGGCCTCGCCAGAGGAAAGCAGAGGCCCTGGATTAGCGTCTCACTGCAGTCTCACATGAGAAAGAGACAAGCCAGTCACTCAATGGCCTCGTGGTTTCTATGTGGGAGGGAGAGGATCCTGGCCCTTTACGTGTTAGCCACACAGAAAGGAGAATGCTGCTCTGCACACCACTGTATACACAGATGGTTGTTCCAGCTATTGGAGAGTGAGCCACACAGTGCCCCATGGGACCTACTCCTCCTCCTTTGGCGCTCCCATTCCTGCCGCTCCCCTCAGAGAGAAGCAGGGTTCGTGGGCCGGAAGCATTTGTGTTTTCACCTCCATCCTCAGCCACTTTTTAAAAATCTTTGGAGATTTCCGTTCTCATTTTCTCACAAATGGTAATTGAGCCAGTTAGGAATAAACGGAAGAGAGGAAACAAGGTAAGTGGAAAAAATGAAGTCCCTAAACCATCTCCCTTTCTTTAGCAGTTCTGCAAGTTCCTAAAAACAGGGGCTCAGAAAGACTGCAGTGAAATGTTGACACTTTGCAACTGCCTGTGTTCCCAACAGGGGTAAGATTTTTAAGTAACTGAAAGGAGATGCTTATATCACAGAACTGGTTTCCTTTAACATTGCAAGATTGGGGCTTACATGTCTTTGACTCTGAAGGGAGGGGAGAGGTAGACACCTGCTGCTGTCATCCAGACTGTCTGGACTCTCCCCAGAAATGGGCATGCATTGGAGGACCTAACAGTTTATATCCTGAGCCCGGGAAAGCTGCAAGGGGATGAAAACAGAAGATAAAGGCGGGTAGGGGGCCCTGGCTGAGAAGTAGGGGGCCTATATGTGTAGGTACTAATTTGATCCCTTGGTATGCAACCAACTGCTTTATATCTGACCTTTTGCTTTTTTCACAAACAATGAAACAAGCAAAAAACCTGTTCTAGTGGGAATTATTTCAAAGAAGGAAAGAAAACCTGGAGAAAGCAGGAATGACATCTTTTTCTTAGATCTCTAGAAGAAAGGCCGAGAAGATAGATCTCTCTGAGCATCTGCGTCACTCCTCTTTGGTCCCTGTCTCTGGTGCTGGCTTCCTGGTTGCCCTGCTGTGCAGTGTAAGCTGCCAGGGAGATACAGCTGTTTATGAAGTGCTAACAGAAAGCCTTGCATTGCTCAGAAAAGTGGTGGGCATTGCCTTCACTGCTGCAGGAACCCACAGGCTCACCCTGTGAGCCCACCAGGAAGAAAAGTAACTCCCAGAATGTCAGTGTCTTCCTTCATTTAGAAGATGCTCAACCAAGGATAGCCAAAGGGCACTATAGCTTAGGCTCTAGGTCTCCTTTATGAGGAAAAGCAGGTTTTATTATAAAAGTAGAAGCAGAGAATCCACTCCAGGAGCTGACTGTTAGTAGTGGCTTGCCAATAAGGATGTGCTTCAGTTTATTTGGTTGGTGACTTACCTTCTACCCCATCTGTCTTTCTCTGCAATCATGTCTGGGGAAGACAACATACACATTTTTTAGAAAATGAGTAAGTATATGGTAAAACAACTTTGCTTTAGATTGTAAAAAATAAAATACTTATATATTTTCTGAGCCTGACTATGTCAAAAACAACTTATCAGAATGGAATATCTTTTGTCAAAGGCTAATTTAAGGTCATGTGGATTCTTTTTCCTTGACCAGGGCACAGCTCCCACGCCACCCCACCCCACTATTGCCCAGTCTGTGTCGAGGAGCTCCCTTTGTCCTCACCTGTAAAGCAGCAGCCTTTAAGAGTTCCCACTGTGTATAAAGCACTTGATATACTTTGTTTTCCAGTCCTCAGAACTAGCCCACTGGTAACTAGTTCTGTCTTACTTTACAGATGAGTAAACAGGCACAGGGAGGCTAAGTAACTGGTCCAGGGTCACAGCACCACTAAATGGCAGAACCAAGATTCCGGTCCAGGTGGATATGGCTCAGGGACCCGTACAGTCTTAACACTGCACTCACTGCACTACGCTCTTCTGGCTGCATAAGGAGCTTGAGTAGTTTCATAAATTACTTTAGAATAATATAAATAAAATTACCACACTGTGATATAAAGACATTATGAGAAGCCCTTTCACTCTCAATGTGACACCCCCAGAAATGCCATTTACCACCCTGCTCAGGCCTGCACTGTATTACAAAACAGGCAGCCCACAAATTGACTACCCGAAGTAGTCTGTGCCAAGGGCTCATCAAACTGAATTTCTCATTGGAAGCATTTCAAGTTGTATTGATGAGATCTCGTTTGTACCAAACTAGACTTTGTGATGAATTATGATTTAAAGAGCTTCTAAAATTCAGTTTATCCATAAGGTTAACAACAACAAATATATATATGTATATATATTTTTTCTATATATAAATATATATGCAAAACAAATATCTATGCAAATATATATATATGCAAAACTTTCATTTAGCACTTTTATTCCTGTAATGCCTGTAGTCCTACTGTCCTATTGAATAGACAGAAATAATTCAGATAGATATTTTTATTTGTGGCTTTTAAAATTTTTATTATTTTAAGATGTTGCTATGTCACTGAAAGTGAGTTTTGTTAGTTATTAGCTAAATCATAAGATGCTTTCTAATATTTCTTTGTTCGTACTGTAAGTCCTCTATTAGTAATGCATAAAAGCTCACAACTCCAAATGTATACTAAAACAAAGCTTTGTTCACGTTCACTCCCTCAGGGCAGAATTTGGGTTTTCATGCTTTGGGGTCCCGTAGGGCTTTGTCCATACCTGTGTCTGCCTGTTGTGTTTGAGAGCCAGTTTATACAGGCCTGTTCTCTCACCTAGTCTGTGAGCTGCTCCAGGGCAGAGACCGTCTTACACACTTCTGAATGTCAGCCACTTAGCCCAGTACCAGATATGGGATGGATTCAGAGTCATTTTTGGTGGAACTCATTTTAATCTATCAGCTTCAGCAATTCACTGTCCAGAAGTACCCGTTTGTAGACCCCACAAAAAGCGGAAGAAAGAGAAAACACAGAGGAGAAAGGACAAATGTGGGGACAAGCTGCAGCAATCTGCAGGGATATTTTAGGAGGGACGTGTCTCCTTAGGCACACACTAAAGAGTTAAAGGGAAGTTCATCTATGAGCAAAGAGACCATAGTAACCATAAATCCACTTTCCTGCAGAAAACACAGGAGGAAAAGCTAAAGCGTGGTTCTGGGGAATCAAAATTTAGAACTGAAAAAGTTACATTTTGTGCTTAATAGAATACAGTGGGTTACTTAACATGACAATTTGGAAACAGAAAAGTTTCTATCACAATGATGTATACTTTTTATCAACTCTCATGAGTACCAAAACAAGTGCTAAGGAGAAATACACTACAGGAAATAATTTATTTTCTTCTAAACCTTTGAATGTAAACATCCTGCTGATTGCCTGTGATTCTTTGTTAACAATTCCAGTACTTTCACAGCGGTTATCACCCCCATGACACACAGTGCGTCAGAAGAGCTACATAGACTGTGAGAAGGCTTTCAATAAAGGTAGCTAGTTGGGAAGGCTGGGTGCTGTGGCTCATGCCTGTAATGGAAGTACTTTGTGAGGCTGAGGTGGGTGGATCACTTGAGCCCAGGAGTTGGAGACCAGCCTGGGAAGCATAGGGAGATCTCATCTTTACAAAAAAAATTTAAAAATTAGCTGAGCATGGTGGCATGCACTTGTGGTTCCAGCTACCCTGGAAGCTGAGGTGTGAGGGTCACTTGAGCTCAGGAGATCAAGGCTCCAGTGAGCTGAGATCATACCACTGCACTCTAGGCTGGGCCCGGAGTAAGACTGCCTCAAAATAAATAAGTAAATAAAAATAAAGATGGCTGGGTTAGCTCCTGTTGACAACTCTCACACTCTGTTAGTTTTCATATCCAGTTTAAGACCTGTCAGTTGTCAGGTTTTGTGTTTTTATAACGTGGGTCTATTTATTGGAATTGTAAATAGTAGCAAAAGGTACAGGTTAGGAATGTTGTCTGTGGATTTGTAGCCCAGCTCTTCAATGCAGAATTGCTTAAAATAAGCTGGTTAATCTTGCTAAGCCTCAGTTTGCTTTTCTGTAAAATATGGATACAATACTTTCCTTAGAGTATTGTTGTGAGGATACAACAAGATAATACATATAAAGTGCTTACTTAGCACAGAGCCTGGCCATTGCTCTCGGCCCATCGGTTCATCATGTTGCATTGCGATTCATTTTTACATACCATTAAATAAGAGTATGCACTGTTAACCACTATGTTTTTGGTGTCCAGTTGTTTCTCTTTCTTACTACTTCACCCCTCCTCCCCCATCCCCCGCCAGTGCCACCACACACTCCATACTTTCTCATTTTCCTGTTCAGGGCTGCAGGTGCAGAGTCCTCTGGTCAGATCTATTGCCTGTGATTGATAATTTATAGGGAAAAGGAAGTATCTCAAGCCAGTGTACGTAAAGGCATTAGATAACCACGTGTTTTACTTGTAAGCCAAGACTTTCCTAGGAAGCCCTTTAGAGAATATAGCCCGAAAAAGAACTAGTAAAAGAAAACAAAATTTTAAAAAATGTGAGCCCACCATCATCAGTTGGGCGTTTAACCAAATGGGGCCCACTTCAAATGGTTAACAATTGTAGAGAATTGAGAAATAAAATCAGATAAACATACGGGAGATCTAGACTCCTCACTGTTCTGCTGTCTTGAACACTGACACCACTCTTTGTTGAGGTTCCCAGCACATGCCTTGGACATGTGCCCCATAATTACTTGGACATATTTGTCTCTTGATACCCCGAGGTAGGTGTCAGGTCCCTTAATCCATGTTGATCACCCCTGCTCAAATCACTGCTTTAACTGCATGCACGGGGATGGTGTTTGCTCAGTGCTGAGGGCTCATCAAGCTGGACTTCTCATTGGAAGCATTTCAAGTTGTAATTGCATCACAGAAAAGTAAATGGTACGTTCTTCATGGAAACAGTCTGAAATGTCAGGCAGAAAGCAACAGTGGTGCGTACAGTGACGCTCTTCTTGTCGAGGAGACTGTATTAGATGAGGTCTTTTCTCTCTGGCTTTCCTTTAAGCTGACGGCCATTATCATAGGACTTCACACTGTAGCTTGTACTGGAGTGAGGGTCCTAGAGTAGCTGTCTCAAGGTCCAGAGATTTTGAGGCGAGAGCATGCCCTGGAGCAGAGGAACAGACCTGATGGGCATGAACCCAAGTCTGACTTTCCATATTTCTTAGCAGTGTTCCCTGTTCTGAGGAAGTGCTGAGTAACTGCATAGCGACTGTTCCTTATCCTATTTCCTGAATACAATAGAAAAGATTGCTGGTGGTAAGTGTAGGGAGTAGCTTAGAGAGAGCCTAAAGTTATCAGCACTATTGGTAGATAATTAATACCTGCAAATAGTTTGTACTCTTGACAGTATTTCAAGGCAAAGCTATAGTAGGGTAGTTGCTGAGAGATCCTGGGAAACTTGTTTTTCTAGTACTGGACAGAATAGTCTCCCACTGTTTGTGAGGTTGCAGCATTTTAGAGCTGTAGAAAGAGCTGAGACCAGGAGGAAGAACCAGGCAACTGCTAGGCTCTCACATTCTCCAGGAAACAAAAGAAGTTCGTACTCTGCTAAGAACGATAGCAAAATGAATTTTGGCTTTAGGGGCTTTGGAATGCCCGGAAATGGTTGGAGTAAGGGAAAGTAGGAGAATGTGAAGAATGAACTAAGTGATAAATCTCTAAGTTGCAGGCTCTCTGCAGCGTGCAAAACTGGAACCCCAGGTAACAACCAAGAAAACCTCCATGAAGCTGGAATACTGTGCAGTCATAAAAAAGGATGAGTTCATGGCCTTTGCAGGGACATAGATGAAGCTGGAAAGCATCATTTTCAGCAAACTAACACAGGAACAGAAAACCAAACATGGCATGTTCTCACTCATAAGTGGGAGCTGAACAACGAGAACACATGGACACAGGGAGGGGAACATCACATACCAGGGCCTGTCGGGGGGTAGGGGGCTAGGGGAGGGATACCATTAGGAGAAATACCTAATGTAGATGACAGGTTGATGGGTACAGCAAACCACATGGCACGTGTATACCTATGCAACAAACCTGCACGCTTTGCACATGTATCCCAGAATTTGAAATATAATTTAAAAAAAAAAAAAAACCTCCATGAAGCAATTCACAGTAAGTCTGCTACTTGAGGTTTACTTGTTCATAATTTACTCTCTGGAGTAAATTTTTTCCTCTATAAAGTGTTTTTAACTAACTTTCTCTTTAAATATTGGTTAAGGCATCATGTTACTGTAATAAAGACCATTATTTTTGCAAGATCAGTCTCATCTGTCCCATATTCGGGTCATGGATTTAATAATGATACACTAAAACTATCCAGTAAGCAATAACGCCTGTTTCCCCGCACCCTCCTCCCCCACCACTTGATCCCCTCCAATCCCTCTTCCTGTTGTGGCCAGAGTGGTTTTCCTGACACAGGGACCTGAGCATGTCACCTCATTGTGCAGTCTTTTTTTGCTTGTGGACTTCAGGATAAAGTGCAACCTCCTTGGCATGCGTAGAAGATGCTGTCCATGACCTCATCCCTCTCCGCCTCTCCAGTCTTATCTCCCACCACCCTATATTCCAGCCATGTGGAATTCCAGTTCCCCACACATGCCATGCTCTTTCAAGCTTTGGTTTGCTTGATCTTCTCCCCACAGTGTGCTTCCCCAGCTTGAAGACTCAACTCTGGCATCAACTCTGGGGAATCTTTCCTGCCCGCTACTTCTGACCAGCTGCGCCTCACCTGAGCTCTCAAATTGTTTTGTGTACATGAGGTCCCCTTCTCCCCTCCCCCAAGACTGTCTTATCTCTATTTTCCAGGTTCCTAATACAAAGTAGGTGTTCCATGTGTATTTGCTGATCCAAGGAATGAGTAAGCAATTCAGTGAGTGAGGGAGCACATTTGGTATATTAGGGAAGCTGCAAGTGACTACAGCTGGCCAACTAGGAGCTGGAGCTGGGCACAACTCTTTCTTTCAGTGATAACAGAGGTCAAAGGATCTTTAAGATTTAGTTCTTGGTTTTTGTAGAAATTGCCACTATCTATCCTTCTGAATATAAGATGTTGCTTTTTTGCCTTTATTTTTAGAACTAACAGAACTAGAACATAGCAGTTTTTCAGTGAAACACAGCAGCCTAGAGCAATGTATACACACATACCACATGCAGGTTTAGGTAGATATCCATTCAGGGTCTTAGTAATGCCACAGAGGAGGCTCTGTCTCCATTCAGCTGCTTGCTGTCAACTAAAGTATGATTATTGCACTTCCCCACTGAATCAACATACAGGCTGCATAGAACCTCTTCTTAGGATTCTGATCACATTTCATCAGCTACATTGGAAAGCCTGAGTCTATCTGATCCATGTTTGTATTCATTCAACAAATATATCCCATAGGACTACACTAGTCATTCGGTGACTGTGTCTCAATAACTCTCTTCGTCATCCTCACCGGCCTTCATTCCAGTGTCCATCCCAACCTCAGTACACAAAACTTCCCTGGTAAGTCCTTTCAGTGAATTATGAGGGATCTATCACACAAGAGTGTCCCAGCATGGTATCTTCCCACCAAATTCTTCTAAGTGCACTCCTGTACATTGTGAAGCCTTGCTACCTTGAGAGAGCCACACTCTGGAGACAGCTTAGGGACTAGCTCCCAGGGCCAGGCATAGGTGCTGTCCTCAGAGCACTGCCGGCTGCTGGTGTCATATCTGTGTCGGGAAGGGAATGTGTTTTCTAATAAAATGTTTTTGTCTTGTCTTTCAGCTTACATTTTATTATGGTACTATAGATCCTTGGTGTCCAAAAGAATACTATGAAGACATTAAGAAGGATTTTCCAGAAGGAGACATTCAACTTGCTGAGAAAAACATACCTCATGCTTTCATCATCCGTTTTAACCAGGAAGTGGCAAGCATGATTGCTGACTCCCTAAAGGATGACCTGTCCAAAATGTAAATTGGCCTGAGGAACAAGCCCCCACTGCCAGTACATGGAGGCAGTCGGTGTACTAGACTTAGAAGGTAAATGTTTAATTTTGAAGACTGATACTAGAAATGAAGAAAGTGAGGACCCTTGTCTTACAAACCATCTCTCAGCTCGCCATGTTACAGGCTGAAGTAAACACAGTTGATGAATCATTCCATAGGTTTAACCATACATTTTCCAAGACTCAGGGAACACAGTGATCTACACAGAGTCTCGTGTTTGCACGAGATGCCCAGTGGCACCATATGGTTTATTTTGGTAGGCGAGATCTTTGCAGATGAAAAAAAAACCTACATGTACTTGATTGTAATTGAATTACATTGTAGAATAGGCTCTTCTGGAGGAAATTATGAAATACCTACTAGAAAATGTAAAAGAAACCAGTGAATGTTAAGAGTATAGTTAGACATGTGAAGTGTATGTGATTATGACAAGGATACACTCACGTTCCAGGAGCAGGAAGTGAACCTGGGTCTCCTTTAAGACAGAAGATGAAGATGAGCCCAGACTAACTTAGCATAGATCTTGGCTGAGATAATCAGTGTGACGTCTAATGTACCTGCACTAGACAGAGAATAAAGTTCACCAGACATTACTATGGTCAGCTAACCAGATAAAGAGTTGTTGAAGGACCCCAACTGTGCCTCCTGCCACAAGACAACCAGCAAGTTCTATGGTGAGCCTTAGCCTGCCAGGTTATAAGCTCCCTGCAGGCTCCTCTCCAGAGCCAGGATGGTGAGGCACTGGGCTGTCCCGAAGCAGGTCTGGATGTGCCAACATGCAGTTGCTCCTTCTGTAATTCTTGTACTAAAACTCTATTAAAAACCATCAATGAGCCAAATAGTGTGCTAGCCATCAAGGATAGAGTTCTTAGCTACTTAATGATTCTTTTCTTCTGGAAATCTTCTAGTGAATAATTTTTAAAAGCATCTTTTAAACTGCTGAGTAAAGCATTACCATACATTAATTCTCCATTTCTGCATTAACTTCACTTGTTGGAAAGAAATTTTGTTAATGAACCAAACGCAGCCATTAAGTTATGTGAATTCACCTTCTCTAGACACATTGAGGTCTGGCAGAGAAGACACATGTTCCCTGGCCTAGAGTGGGCTGACAATATTGCTGCCTCCCCTAAATTGACTCAATCTGGAGAAACACATACTGCAGTGACAGTTGATGATGTATCAGAAATATTCCTTTTTCTCCTAGAGGAAATCCCTCATGGCATTATCATTCCCTAAGGACAATGAGATGCCCCTTCCCCTCAAAACCTAAAGCCCCCTAATGAAAGATTCAGCTCTGATTTGCTGCCAACTTACTGCTAAGTGCTGAATGAGTTACTGTGCTTTCGCATAGCTTCTACATCACAGCAAGTAACTTCTCAGAGGGTAAAAGCCAAGCTGTAGACAAGGAGTGCTATTAGCCCAAGGGGAAGAGCTAATAGATACAAAGGCCATAAGCACAGGGCTGTACACAAAGCCTTTATTGGCATCTGCATGAGAGGCCTAGAAATTGGATATTAGAAACTAGGAATCATGGCTCTGAGTGCCTTGCATACAGGCGATACTCACTAATACTAACTCAAGGCACATAAACAATACTGGGTAAATCATACCTACCAGAATAAAGAGTAACATTCAGAGCTTTTCTTTTAGCTGTTATTTTAAACATTACTCCATATTTCAAAAGTCTGCATGTATGAAATTGTGTCTTATTTCCAGTTTTTAGAGCCTAAGAAAGATACTGGTTCTTAATTTGTATTTATCATCTGAACACCAAATTAATTTTTGAAATAAATGTTTTACCAGCGTTTCTGATCTCATCTGGCCTGATCTCTGGGTTGGGGAAGAGAGGGTACAATTTGAGCAGTTCTCCTAAGTTAGACTCAACTCAAAGTCTCTCTTTTAAAATGAAAAGCCACCTTTCTCATTGCTTTTTTCATAGGTGGAAGAATCAGATTTCAAGAGACTGAAGTTCATTCTATTTCATTAGGGATTAGACTAACATGGACAAACAGTAGATAAAATCCATTTTCCAGAAGCAGCTCTGGCTGTATGTCCCAGTCAACCACACGGATGGTCTTTGTGAAAGTTTTAACTTTCTGCAGAGTTACCTAGTGCTCAGCGATTGAGCCTTGACCATGCCCATGTTTGTTCCTAGTCTGTTCTGAGCCATCAGAATCTCCACAAGCCCTCTGTGGCTTGTGTGGCCTGATGTCCACGGCCACAAAGGGCCTCTCTCCATATGCTTCTCCACTCAACCTTTGGAGAGACAGGGACCACCAAAGGCTTGATTTTTCTTCATCCTACATTATATTTAAAACAAAACCAGGCTGGGTGCCGTAGCTCACACCTGTGATCCCAGCACTTTGGAAGGACAAGCTGGGAAGATCGCTTGAGGCTAGGAGTTTGAGACCAGCCTGTGTAAGAAATAAGACCTCTGTGTCTAAAACAATTTTTTAAAAAGAGCAAAAAAAAAACCAATTTCAGATTAAAGGAGACTAAAGAGACGTGACAATTGGACACAACATCTGATTCTGAATTGGATGTTTTTGTTATAAAAGACATTGTTGGGACAATTTGCACAACTTGAATGAGGTCTGAAGATTAGCTGGGAATAAGATGCCACTGTTAATTTTCTGATTTCAGTGGTTTTACTGGGGAGAAGTAAGAGAGTGTCCTTGTTTGTACTGGAGACACGCTAGTATCTGGGGGTGAGGGGCATCATGTCTGTTTACTGTTAGATGGTTGAGGGGAAAATAATGTTCTTTGTGCTTGCACATTTTTTGGAAGTTTGAGATGTTTTAGAATTTGTAAAAATAATTATTTTTAAAATCCCACCATGGTATCTCCTGCATCGGTGTCTCATTGCTTCTTTTCCAGAAAGGCTATTTCCTCTTGTATGCAGTAAATGAAGACCTGGGTTCAAATCCCAGATCTGTCATTTGTTAGGTTTGTGACATAAGACTTCACTTCCCTCCTCCTCATTTATTTTTAAGAGAGATAAAATGAGGTCATGCATATAGCATTTAGTATGTTGCCTGGCATATGGTAGATGCTCTACAAAATGGAACCTAAAGGAGGAGAGCAAATGTGTTTTTCCCTTTTTCCTTTCGTTTCTCTTCTCTTTAGTATAGCAGAGGACCCTGTGGTATCTCGGTCCCTGCACTGTTTCACCAGGCTTGTAACTTGATTCCAGCAGTCAGCATTTTGGCTCTTACGCAGGGATAACTCTTGCTCACCTGGCTCAGCTTTCTGGCCTCAGCCCATGTAGGCCTCCCTGCACACAGCCCGGGATGTTCTAACAGTTGATTTAGAAAAGATGTGGGAAGCAAAGCATTTCTTAGATGGCATGAGACATCTCTGTCCCTGGCCTTCTCTTGCAGAAGAGAAGAGGCAAGGATATATTTGGGCTGCTCCTTCCCTTGGGGGTGGGCCTTAAGGAGAGGTTGGAGACTGGGACTGAGTGTGCTCTGTGAACAAATACATCTGTAGGACCTTGAATGAAACTCTTCTGCAAGAATGCTGAGGACAGCAAAGCTCATATGAGTGTTCTTCTAATCACTTTTTAAGAGGATTGAAATTCCTGCCTGTGCCCCATACAGACATGGGTAAGTGATCACATTGGCCCAGGTGAGGAGCATCTGTAGGACATGGGTCTGGTCCCTCCCACCAGGCTGAAAGCATCTCTATAGTAAGACTGGTGTCACTGAGTGTGATGCTGGGTGAGCATCCTCAGAGCATGAGTGAGGGACAGAGAAAGCTCTGGGTGGTTCTACGGTTCTATAAAGAGAAAGCTCTTGGAAAAGAGAAGAGGACAAGGTTGCCCCTAGTCCTAGAAGGACAGGTAGAACTTGGATAGGTGGTTTGGAATGGATGAGAGCTAATCGAGATGAGGAGTCTGCTGCTCACCCCTACACCTTTACAGTGTCTCACTTAGGCCTCCCAATCCTGTGATGTTCTGACTATGCCCATTATACAGATTACCACTGAGGTGCCTTGCTAAGGACCTCACAGCTAGTAGATGAGAGCTGGGATTCTGCTATAGTTGCATGTGTCCTCCAAAGTTCATGTGTTAGAAACGTAATCCCCAGGGCAACTGCTGGGAGGTGGGTTCTAATGGGAAGTGTCTGAGTCATGAGGGCCCTTCCCTCCTGACTGGTTTAATGCCAGTGATAAAAAGGCACGATATTAGGCTGCGAGTTTGATCTCTTGTTCTCTCATGCTCTCTTCCCCTTCCACCTTCTGCCAGGGAGGATGCAGCACAAAGGTCCTCACCAGATGCCAGCCCCTCAATCTTGGACTTCCCAGCCTCCAGAACTATAAGAAATAAATCTCTTCTTTATAAATTACCCAGGCTCTGATATTCCATTATAGCAACAGAAAATGAACTAAGCCATATTCCAATTCAGGCCTCTACTCCAGAGCCACCACTTCATCCCCTCTTTCCACTGCATCATGCTGCCTCCTGGAGGCCACAGTGGGCAAGCCTAGCAAAAGTGGAGAGCCGGGAAAGAGAGCCACACAAAGGGCAAATGAGGACCCGATTGACAGAGGAACTGAAGAGTACATAGTTGGTAATAAATGAGTAGCTTTAAAAGAATGAAAGCTGAAACAGAGACCAGTTTTCAGAGGGCAAAAAAATGCATAAGGCAGTGGATTGAGAAAAAGCAAGCCCACATCCTGGGAGTCAGTGCTGTGGCTGCAGTCACATGGCTGGCACCTCTGCAACTCTTCCATAGCCACCTGGTCTCATGCCAGGCACGGGAGCTTCCTGTGGGCTCCTCTGTACAGGAATCACTGCTCCAGCTTTGATAACACCCATCCTCTACCGCACCCCATGAGACATGGCCCAAAATACCAACTGTTCCTGCCTCCCAGAGCAGTCCTTCCCACCCTCCCACGCCCTGCCAGCCTTCATGACCCCTGGCCTGGCCTGTATCTACTGAATGACTTATCACTGCTGCAGGAATTGTGTCTC
Source organism: Colobus angolensis palliatus (assembly GCF_000951035.1). Lineage (NCBI taxonomy): Eukaryota > Metazoa > Chordata > Mammalia > Primates > Cercopithecidae > Colobus > Colobus angolensis. The sequence continues at coordinate 2,763,432 of NW_012111919.1, read as the reverse complement.
TGAAGTCTGCTCCTCCCTGCCTCCACCAACACCCCTTCCCTCAGGAGAGTCCTAGAAGATGGCCTTCTGTCCTAGTCACCTCTGTACTGTCAGGGCATATCGAATATGGGTCCTAATGGGAAGTGTCTGAGTAATGAGGGCCCTTCCCTCCCGAATGGATATCCTGCTATTCAAGGTAGTCTATAAATTTTGTTATCTAAATTAATAAAAAGTTTCTACCATGCCTAATAGGCAAGCTATGAAAAAGTGCAATTCTCACATTGGATCAGACTACCAGGAAATCACATCTCAGGGCCTCTTCATCTTAAAACTGACACATCAGTGGGATGCAGACACGCACACTTGCTCTTTTATCCCTTAAGTGTTTCCCCAGCAGAGCTGTGCACAACTGGGTCAGATAGATTCAAGGATGTCTGAATCCTTGCAGACTGTTTGTGTCTGGCACTGGGGGACTGCAAGGAAGCAAGGCCACTATCCCTTGTGTCCCATTCATCTTGTCTGATATGGCTGCAACAACTGTTACTTCCATTCTTCTACAATTAGAAAACCTCTGGAGTTTGGGTATTAGCAACCACCAAATATGTAGTTTATTATTTGTTGAGCACTAACTCCGCACAGCACCCCAAGTGGGAATTACAGCAACAATACACATGACTGTGCTCTGGGATAATCGAGCATTTTCATTTTGTGTTGCATTCCTCAAACATTCTGGCAAAGGGGCCTGTGCTGACCTCCCCACACAGGGACAGATTTCCTTGCTGCGTAAGTCTATGGGAAAATTCCTCTTCCCTGGGATGAGAATGTGACCCTGTGACTGGGCGCCCATTACAGCCAGGGGGCGCGGTGCACCTGCAGGGTCTCCCTCCCTCACAGAGGGACTAGAATCCCGCCTCTGCAAATCCACCCAGCTCAGGCTCTGCAGAACATCTGGGCTTCCTCCTACTGGCCACTGCAAAGGGCTGCGCACCTGCATGTGATTAGGACTCGGCAGACACCCACAGCCTATAGGGCTGCATGCTGGTGGCACATGGCAGTGGACAAGTCTCTCCCCAGATCATTGTCCCTTCTGAGCAGATGAGTCACAGGGTTCCTAGGGCACAAGAACACATGCATCCATGACCACGTTGGGCACCACCATCAATGGAACAGCAGTTGGAGGCATCTTTGCCTTGGCCTGCTTGGAAATGAGCAGGCATCAGAGGCAGATCCAGGACCTGACAGGACCAGGGAAGGAATGGAGAAGTCAGTCTTAGCCGCCTTTACCATTAGTCATGGACAGGCCTTTTAGATATGCTAAGTGTCTGGGAAATTAGATAAAATTTTAAATGCCACCCCCGACTTTCCTTTCTCTCTGTAACTACTCCTCTACTGAATGTGTACTCTAACCACAGAATGCTGTGGTAGGTCAAATGGAGACTGAAAAATAAGAAAATGAAAAATGGACCAAAGATGCTTATAAACAAAGCATGACAAGACCTTCCAGTTTTCAATGACACGGTCGTAGAACTTACACATTTATTTTACCTGCCAAATGAGTTAGTTGAAAGGGGAACACAATTTTTCTTCCAAAGAAAGAGACTCCTTTATTTAGTAATATGAAATGGAGTAGTGAAAAGAAAGCACGCTTTCTTGATCTGTCACCAGAAAGTCACATGACCATAGGGACCTGCATTAACAAACCGTGGGCTATTGGATTCACTATGAACATGGGCTGCCATCACTGATGAAAAGGTGGGTCACTCCAGCAGGCTCCATATCCCAAAAGAGGTAATCCTGGTAACAAGTCACTAATAAGACCAAGTCCCTGTTAACCTCCTGCAATTGCTGCTCTGTCGTTAGTCTTCTCCCAGAAATATTTAAGGAACACATTAAATAGATTTCTCCTTCATCTGTAGGCAAAAGTCAGGTGCAAGAGCTGGGATAGCAACAGGCGCTGTGTAGTTGATCCTGTCCTGCTGCATCCTTCGTGGTGTCACCGAGCACAGGCTTTTGTACTTGTCTCGAAGAGTACTAGGCAAAAAAAGCCCTGTCAGATTTGCTGTAGGACCTTATTGGGTTCTGTGAAGTATGTAATTGGTCTTGCAGAGGAAGCGGCTTCCACGGGACTTTATGCCTTGGGATTTCAGAGACTTAACTGTGCAGCCTCCAGGAGGGGAGGGCTCATGCTTTCTGGAGTGAGACAGGTCCTGCAGCAGCCTGAGATGTATAAACACAGAAAACCTGTCCACCCAAACTGCATTTGGAATGACAGCGCTCACTCTACACATTATCATGCTCATCTCCCAAAGAGAAAATGTTTTCCACTGCATTTTGGCCTCCTTTCCTGAACCCAGGCTTGATGTTTTTTACCTTGCTGTGCAGTGACTTCATGCCATGTGAGGCTGTGTGCAGCAGCATCCTATGCAGTTTCATACCAGTCACCAAGACCCAGGGTGCGGCCCCCCCATGCCAGAGGGCCCCAGCCTCACACCTGATCTGACAACACAGGAGAATGATGGCAGGGAATGATCGGCACAAAGGCAAGTGGAGCCAGGCCTGCTATGTCACTCCCACTGTTAAAATGCAGTCAGTCCTAATGCCTCAATAGCTGGCCGCTATTCTATTAATGAGTTGAGGACTACAGTAACACAGAAAGGCTGAGTAACAAAAGCTGAAAATGTTTTCCTTTAGAGACCGGTCATGAGCGGTTTTACGAATCAAATATTTAATCAACTTATCTGTACAAAATATTAAAATGGTTAATGAAGAGTATACAAGCATGTTTAACAAATATATACTGCTATATAATAAGAAAAATAGAGATTGCTGTTTTACATGTCATTTACATTTCACTATGTACAATCTATTTAAATTTGAGAATATATATACACATAGGTTTCTACCAGCCCTGGGAGGGCTCCCTGCTAGCTGGCCTGGGCATCGGCAACACCTCACGATGTCAGCTTGTGTTGCCCAAATAAACACCCAGGCCAGGCAGCAAGGAGACAGCCCAGCCTGCAAGCCTCGGAGTTCTGCTCTGGCTACACCAGCAGGAAGAATGCTGACGAAGGAGATTTCAGTTTGCCTTAAAGGAGTTTTTAATGTCCCCCTACACCCCAATCTCATTACTCCCAAGCCAAGCTAAGAAAAAGTGGGTGTCACTGCAAAGCGAAAGGACTTCTATCCCCTCACCAAAATAATTATTTTTGTCTTTAGCTGCTGAGGAAATGGCGTGTTGAGCCTTGATGGCATTACCAGCACTTTGAGTTTTACCATTTCCTTAAAATCACAGTACTGGAATCAGATGAAATTTGCTTTTTAAGCTGCAGGCCACTCGTCATGTGCAGAATTCTGCTGCCCACCCAAGGCCTACTTAAACAGCATCATTTTGTAAGCTGGTACAGGAGCTCTGCAACAACCTTCAGAGAAATGATCTGCTGCTTTATTTGTATGCAAAAAGAAAAAGACTTTGTCCAAACTTTTCAGGACCCCTATTGTCATCTGCTGAAAGGGCAAGTTGTAGTTAGCATGTTAATCCTTGTAAAAAATGCATTAACTTTTCATTTAGGGTGAAATGCTTCTAGCTAAAAGACCTAAAGTGACTCAATTATGATTCTTTGTCAAAGAAAACATAAAAGCTGTTTGCATTACAGTGTAAAGTGAAATACAAAAATAAAATTATTCTAAGGATGCTCATGTTTAATCCATGATTTATCCAAGGCAGAGAATGCCAGAGAATTCCTCTCTTGAGAGTCTCTGTTCCTGGCTTAGAACACTTGAGTGTTTCCCCGCCAGAAAACACATTTTATCCTGAGCTTTCTTTCTCACTGAACTGCATCATCATTTTTTAAACAGAATGCTAAAGGGCTGACTTTGAGTCTGACAGGCCCTGACCCAGGAAATGAGCCCTGCTCGTGGGCATCCCCTTCCTCAAGCCAGCCTACTCACCCCAAGCCCAGCTGCTGCTGCCCCAGGCCAGGGGAGGATCCAGGACACATGTGCATTGTCTGGCCTTGGCACCCCTCAGTCACTCAGAGATTAAAAAGGCGCAGGCAAGGGAAGGCCCTCAACACACCAGGTCACTGCTTTATGGACTCATTCACCAAAAACTCCAGGCGTGGGCTGCCCATGGCCCATGAGAGATCTCCCCCCGGATGACCTGTGAGTACTGAAAAACAGAGAAAAGGTATGCGCGGTTGCACCAGCTCTCCAGCTTCGGTGCTGTCCCTTCCCATCTTGCAGCTCAGGAAATGTCCTCGAGGGAAGTTTAGCCCCGTGTACTTCGGATTAGTTCCTGTCTCCTTCTAATGTAGCAGGATACCTGTGAACTAACCTTACTCGGAAGTCTCGCTTTGGTCAGCCACGGTTCTAGATTCTGGCAGCCAAAGGTCTGGGCAGGAGCTAGATGTGGGTGTGGCTGTTGCCACTGCTGGTCAGATGGAGCAGTGCAGGTACTCTGCAGAGAAGACAGCTACGTGCCCACCTCCTGCCGGGCCAAATCTCCAGCCCCCACTATGTGGCACTCCTGTTGGCCCACAACACAAAAGGTAATGAAACAGGAACGCAGATGCAAAGCAGCTGGCCACGCCCTGGCAGCTCTGTACCACTCTGCCGGAAGTGGCCTGGGTGTGACAGTCAGAAACTTCTCCTTGTTTTTCTAGACAGTTTATCTCAGCATCCCCTGACATAGAAAAGGGGTTAAAAGTTTCTGTAATACAGCTTCCACCAGGTGGCCCTCTCTGGAGTGAAGCATTTCTAAACCGGCAGAAGGAAGTTCATCTGACAAAAAAAGTGAAACGGTACTTCTTATATCGTCACTAAGCTGTCCTGCCAACAAATTCACCTGACTGTACAGAAACACGTCTCTCCGGAAGTTTCTGTGACCGCTGCGGCCCCCCTGCCATTGTCAGGGAAATGTGTGAGAGAAGCCAGCCCTTTCTGTTGTTGCAGACACATGCTGCGCACCACGCACAGATGGTAGAAGAGGCTGTGAGCTCTGCACAGGAGGAGGAAGTGGACCACCGCACGCTGCTCTGCTGCTCTAAGGGCATATTTTTGCTTTTTCAGCAACTGTGAGCATAACTTGAAACTCAGTCTGATTTTTCAGTGACTTCACACACATTTTTCACTGACCACCCATCCTGGGTTGCTCTGCTGTAATTGCTCCTGCCACCATGAAACACCAGCCCAAACTTTGCCCAGCCAAAGGCCTGTCGCCAAGTTGCAGGCCACAAGTCAAGCTCTGGTTAAGGTGGGTACCTGCAGGTGATGGGCAGACAGCACCCATGAATGATGATCAGAGCTCAGGTGGCAACTTCTGGGCCCTCGGTCACCCCTCTGATTCACTAGGCCAACTCTCAACCCTCTCCCTGCAGTCTGTGTCCAGCAGGTGTCTCCTCAGGCTAGGACGCTGGCCCTCCTGAAAAAAAACAACAGGCTTCTTTCACGACAGCCTCACTCTGAGTTACTATTTGTGATGTACTAAGCTGTGCACACAGATTAAAGCCCAGAAAAGCACAGAGGGAGGAAGACAGCTCTGCCCCAGTCTATATGGTCAGGAGGTTCCAGGTACAAGAGGCCAAGCTGTCTGAAAACTTAGAAATAAACATCTTTTTGGGTCCTCCCTTCTGGTTCTTCTTTATGTTAACCTCTCCCACCATTTTCCAGATCATAAAAATGAAGAGAGAGATGAGCTCGTCTGATGCTACCCCAGGGTCACTCTCCTGGGAAGCTGCAAGGGGACCTCAGAGCCAGACATGGGCATGGTGGTGAGGAGAGGGTGGGGACCCAAGGAGTCCATTCTAGGACAGTCCTGCCTGCCTCGTCCAGGGCTTCTGGGACAGTCCCAGGTCCCTGTCTGGGCGACCAACCAGGCAGAGCCTTGCCTTCCCTCTTCTGCCTGCAGAGGCCCCAGCAGCAGGTAGAACCCTTCCCAGCACTAGGTCTCTCAGACAGTCTCAGCTTGAGTGTGGCTGTACCCACCCCACTGAGCACAGGAGGAACTGCAGCTGGGTGGGCAGTGCCCTCAGCCAGCTCCTGGCTCTGGGTAGCTGAACCCCACCCTCAAGGTGCGGGCCTTCCCCGCACCTGCCTCAGCCCAGGGGAATTCAGAGCACATCCATGAGGCACCTACTGAGGATAGGAGTAAAATGGACACACACACACACACACGCACACGCACAGACAAGAGCTGCGAAACCTGTAAGACATGGCTCTGGGACTGGGATTGGGAGAGGACCTTCTCCAGGAGCCGTCACATTTGCTCTGCCTTCAAGCTGTCTGAGTGGGTTTTAGGGCGAGGTAAAATCCTAGAACCTTGGAACTGGAGAGGGCATCATTTTACAGGACAGAAGATGAAGCTCCAGCAGGGAGGTGACTGCCCATAACTAGCCTCAGACCTCTCTCAGGAGACGCCCTGTGGTGCCCTGGCCCAGGTGGCCTCCCCTGAGGCGGGCGCAGGCCATGCCGTGGGAGCAGCTGCCTCTGGGCACTCGGAAGCCCACAGTGGGCTCTGACTCTGGTGCAGCTCAGATATACCATCCCCCAGAGGGATCTCGTTACTTTCCACTCGCCCAAAGTTTGGCTGTTGGGTTCACTCGGCAGCTTCCTCTCTTCCCTTCCCAATCCAGACACTTTCTGAGGGGCAAGCGCAGGCCCAAGCTCCCTCTGCTAGACTGCCGCTTTCAGAGCCTTGCTCCCTCCAGCTCACTGCGCGATCTGACTCAGGCCTCTTGGCCTATGGCCCACTGAGGGCCAGAGGAAGGTCTGTCTCCCTGAGATGACAGGTTCTCATGAGAATCAGCGAGGCCCAGTGATTCTGTGCACCCAGAGGCAGCCGCAGGACACTCTCTTCCTGCCACTGGATTTCCCGGAGACCAGATTCAAGCACAGTAAGAGCCTGACCTTATCTTTGCACTAGCTGCTTTTGGAAAGAACGTCATTTTTCTCCCTGCTCTAAGAAAAAAATCAGTCTACAAATCCTAGCTGTTTTCTGCTGTGAATTTCAATGAAATTGCCGACAGCACAGGGATTGAATTACGCTCCGTCCTGTTCCATCCACGGGATTATCGGTACTCTCTTCAGTACCCAAGGTGAGGCGCCCACTCCTGCCGACATCATGAGAGCTGCCAGGGAGAAGAGACTGCCCTGGGCTTCGTGGAGTCTGGATTCTCCTATCACAAAATCCACACCTCATATTGTTGCCAGGAGGGTACGGTGAAGGGAAGCATGGATACAATGACTTAGCACAGCTCAAACGACTTCCCCAAGCTAAGACGGCAAAGCCTGCCACCTTCTCTGGAAGACCCAGCGCAGCTGCTTGGAAAGTCAGGATTCAACAAGGCAAGTGTGTTTGGGCATCAGTGGAAATGCCCGCCTGCCAGTGTGGGTGATCCTCCTTAATACGAAAGCCTTGGTTTCAAGCAGCAGTGACCAGACTATCTTCGTGTTTGACAGACCCAGCACCAGCCCCCCTTGGGCCCCAGCTGGCCTGCCCCGAGCTCCCTAAGGGATACCAAATCCTACTCACTACCTGGAAATCATGGTTCAAATGATGTCAACTGGTAGTACACAATTCTCCCAACGAAATGGAAAATTCTGTTTACTTTAGGAGGGAGACTTTGGTGACCTCAGATTGGGGTTGAGGGGACGGCCTTTACTCACAGTCTTGACATGCTTTCTCTCTGCCTGTCAGTTCTCCCATCCATAGTGACTGGAGATTCCAGCTGGGGGTTGCAACAGAGAAGCTGAGTTCATGCCAGTCACCCAGGCCTGTCCCCCACTACCTAGAAGACAGAGAGCTCAGGGTGCTACTACCAACGGTGTTGGCAGAACGCTTTTCTCCACATCTTGGCAATGCTAGTTAAACCACATCTTAGCAGGAAAAAGCCGTCTGCCCCACATGTGTTGGCCCTTTGTTGTCATTTCTACAAAGTGAAATGGATCCTCTGCATTCACCTAGTGAATGGACTGAGATGCCACAGGGTTGGGCAGAGTGGCCCCTGGGGGCTTCACTTGCTCCAGAGAAATCTGGGAAGCATTCCTTTTATCCAGTAAACAAAGCGCACACTGAGGGTACGGGGCCATGGAAGGAACGGTCACTGTCCAAGGACAACACCCCTCCCCCCCGGTGCCACCTGAACTCAAGATGCAGGAAGGTACCTACTTCCCACACCGCTCACAACACATCTCATTAGGAGGAGGTCATCAGAAAGAAAGAGAGGAAATTGACAGTTCTTTTCCCTACCATAAAAAGGCCAGGCTAAAGACATTCTGCCCAAAAAACTGTTTTTCCTAGTCACTAAAAAACTATCAAAATGTTTGCTTTTATCCAAAGATATTAAATACCCTAGACTTTCTTCAAAATAACATTTAACTGCACTTTGTTATTAACTTCCTTTCTAAACCTTCTAATACTACAACTTTTAACACTTTAGTGCTATATTTTTTATATAATTCTTCATTATGACAAGCTTCGTTTAGAAAACGAGAGTGAGGCGTCTCTGGCAAAATCCACAAATTTAGGGACAATCTTTGCCCAGTCACTAAAATAAGGTGGAATTGTACCAGCGCAGCCACTTTGGGATATTTTTAAAATTTTTAACCTGAAGAGACTGTTCATTTTCTGATTATTTACAGCTACTCATACAGCCACAGAATATAAATTCACATAGTAGGAGGGGGGACATCTTAATTTTAAGAGTAACACGTGCTTTTTTTTTTTTCTTTTGGGAGAATTTTACAGGATGAAAACCGATTGCTTCAGGTGGGGCACGTAAGTAAATTAGCTGTATCTAAATCCTAAGTCTGTCTTCTCTCTCTCAAGAGTGTAATCACTGAGAATCAAAATGTGTATGAATTGTCCTGCATCCAACACAGGGTGGAATTAATGCTCCCCAGGACTCTGAAGGGGAAAGTCCTGCACATCACACAGATGCACCGGGAGGGCTGCGGGGCTATTCTAAGAAGCCCTCACCCCAGACAGGTGGAGTCCAACTAGTTTCCCTCTCCCAGCCTATTGACAAAAAGCCACAAAGGATTACCAGGCATAAACAAATCAAACCAAACAGTGAAGGCTGAATGTTCGAACTCACTTTTACATGCCTAGAAAATCCTCCCATCGATAAGACTCTTCGGGGCAAAATATGGGAACTGGGAGATAGGCTTCCACCTCTGCTCCCCCACACCAAGGCCCTGCCCTTCCAAGGGCACAGCAGCCAAGCCAAGGAGCTGATGAGGGGAAGGGGCAGACCTTCCCCCTGCTCTAAAGGTCTGGGTTGTGAGTTGAAGTCTGACAAAAGCACTTTTGTGTGGCTTCACTTCCCGTTACTATCACACTGCCAAAAACTACAGCAACAACACAGCGAATGCAGGTAAAAAGCAGAGGCCGACTTACTTGATAACTAGCACAAGCCCGGGTCGGCCCCTGGGAGCTTGCACCTACGTGGCATGGCGGAGTCCTCGGCTGGAGTGGGACCCAGGACACCTCCCTGCCTCTCAAGCCCTGAGAGCCTCTTCCCCGGCTTCTTAGGAAAACCTCCTGGCAGGTCTCTAGGAAAAGCAGTAGCTCCCCTCCCCCATCCCCACCTTCCCCATTCCCGGCCATTGCACTAACTTCCTCCTAAGCCACCCAAAGCATGGGTACCGTCTCCCCCTGACCAGCTGGGGAGCTTCCGAACTTGGCAGATCCTATCCCACCCCAATATCCTGTTAGATCAGACTCAGCCGTTTAAACCCCTCCCCCATTTCACTTCCCCACAAAAAGAAAAATACCCTTTCCACTTTCCAGAACATTTCCAATTGGAATTGATTTGAAAAAAAAGGCGGGTGGGGGGGGGGCGGTACCGACCTTTGCACAAATCTGGGAAGCTCCACAACACCTTCTTTCAGACAAAACTTCCCTTTCAAAAATGAAGTAGGGGCACGTTAAATTTTAAAAGTTAAAAAAGAAAAAAAAAAAAAGATGCTTTTTGCAGCAGTTCCAGAGTAAACCGCCCCATGCAACACAAACCCTCGGAAAGAGCATTACAGCCGTGCAGTGGATCACGGAGTGCACCACGCAGCGCTCAGCCACCCAGGGAAGTGATGCCCCCACATCGGGCCAGAGACAAAAAGGGGTGAAATAAAACATGCTCGAGTACCCCTTTGGTTCTCCCATTCTGGAGCTTCCAATTTCCTAACCCGTTTCTACCTGATGTTCGTGCCTGTTACTGCAACATAAGCACAAACACCTTCCTCTCCCCAAATGGGGGCAGTAGGCGCCATGGTTATCTGTTTGCAAAATACACAAGGCTCTGACATTCGGTACCGGCAGGGCATCTCTTCCCAAGGCTTTCACATGCTGTCCCCAGTAAATGTGTGTGTGACTGCACGAGTGTGTGTCAGTGTGAACGTGTGCTCTCCCTCCTCCGAGAGGGCGCTGGGTCACATCGGACTTGCACCCACGCTCGGTGACAGGCTGGCCCTCTGCTGCTCATCAGCTGGGGGTCCTCGGCCGCGCGGCTGCCCAGTCCCCGGCCCGCGCGCTACCTGCAGCCGCAGGCCTCCACCACCATGTCCTCGTATTGCTTGTAGACGACATTGTTGGCGGCGTCGATGTAGAGGATGCTGATGGGGCTGAGGCGCGCGGGCACACAGCAGGAGGCCGGCGCCGCGTCTGGCGCCATGGAGTTGAGCAGCGTCTGAATGATTGCGTGGTTGGTGGGCTCGAGGTGCGAGCGCAGAGGGAAGTCGCAAACGCCCTCGCAGTGGTACGCCTCATAGTCTAGCGGCGCAATGATCCAGTCGTCCCAGCCGAGCTCCTTGAAGTCCACGTGCAGCGGCTTGCGGCTGCAACGGCTCCGGCCCCGGCGCCCATGGCCCCGGCCCGCGCCCCCGCCGCTGCCTTGCGCTGTCCGCGTCCCGGCCAAGGCCGTCCTCCTCCGTCTGCGGCCGGCAGTGACTGCCCTTGGCGACCCGGTGCCGGTTCCTGGGTCTGGCGGCGGCTGTGCCGCCAGAGCGGCCCCGAGCGCGCGGGCCTGGGCGCGCATCTCCCGGAACAAGCTCTCCTTCCTCTGCGTGCGGGAGGAGACGATTAGCAGCGCGCGCTCCTCTGCCGCAAAGCCCCCTCCGCCCGGCCAGCCGAAGCCCAGACGCCGCAGTGCCAAAGGGCTCCGCACGGGACCTGCCACTGCGCGCAGCAAGAGGCAGAACGCGTGGGGGGGACGCGGTTCACGACGGTGGCGCCTCATGGCGTCCGCCACGTCGAACACCTCCCAGCGCTGACCGACCTGGGGTTCAGCTGCCCGCGAGTACAGCAGGCGTGGCGCACGGGCGGCGCCTGGGCACGTGGACAGCAGCAGCAGCGGCGGCGAAGTCGAGCTGCCTGGGCCCGGCTCTGGAGATCCCCGGCGCAGCACCCGCAGCTCTGCACCCACCACCTCGTCTGCGTCGTTAAGGCTGGACACATCGAACAGGAAGCTCTGGCCTGTTTCGGCTGCAGATTCGTCTGCGAGGGACCGGCAGGGACAGAGAGAAAGAGCTGAGTAAGAGCGAATACTGCACACTGTCAGCGCGGGGCCTCCTAACAGCAAATGGCCCAGCTGCCCTCGATATGGGAGCGAGGCCTGTTGGAGCCAGCGCCCAACCCCGCGTCTCTGCCCCAGCCTGAACGCTGCCAGCCTGGCCCAGAGCAGCGGACGCCTTCGCCCGGCCTATCGGAACCGGGCTTTGGTTTAGGAAGCCAAAAGTTCCATCACCCCAACAACCCACATCGCTGCATATTCCTGAGCCGCGGGACCAGGAGCGCACCCCTACACCCAAGACCAGGACTGAAGGTCGCTACAGTTCCGCGGCCTGACCCAGAGCCATGGATTTGCGGGGCCAGAATCCGAGATCAGAGTTCCGGTGGTGAAAAGAAGTCGTGCACCCACTCCTGAGGTCCTGGGCCTTAAGGAGACTTATCGTTATTGCCCTTATTGCCCTGCTGATCCCCCAGGAGAGCCGAAAGTCCCGGCTGTGCGAAAACGGAAAATTCTTGTCTCCTGAAAACTCTTCCGCTACCTCTGTTCCCCCAACCCAGCCTGGACATCCCCGCTGGCCACGGTCTCCCATGCAGGCTGGAGATCGGCGATTAGTCCAGGAGAATTCGTCTGCATGGCCACAAAAACCCTCTAGTCCAACCTCGCTCTGCCAGAGGGGAACTGAGGCCTAGGTAGGGGCCAGACTCGCCCAAGGTCTTAGGTCTTACAGCAATGGGCGCTGCTGCTCGCGACCGCAATCCCAAACGCACCTCCTCTCGGTGCTCCCGCGGCCTCGGAAAGAGGGGGAAAGGCGGCAAAGGAACCTCCCGAAGGGGTGCGGGGCATCCCCGTATGACCTTGCTGCAGTGAGGGCAGCGTCCCGAATGAGGTCTCGCTTCCAGGAGCCGCCTGTCTGTCCCTTCGCGAGCTCATTCTTCCCTCCGTAGTGACTTATCTCAGGCTTAGGGGTTTTATTTCCAGTGTGGACACTCTTTGTTTTTGTTTTTGTTTTTCCTTTTTGGGCTCAGAAAAAAAAAATTTTAAATTCCACCACGCAGCAGATAAGGAGCTCCCTTTGAAGGAGGTCATATGGTTTCGTTTTGCCCCTAAATTCGGAGAGACTGTGCAGACTCCCCCCACCACTGGGGATTTGCTCACCAGCCACGAACGTCAGGCCCTGAGGTCCTGGTTCTGTCCCTGTCAATGGCTTCTGGGGACTTCAAGCATCCCTGCTCCAAGTTGAGACTCAGGGTGGAGAGGGAGGCTGGAGAAGCACACTTGGGGCCACACGAGGAGCACGTTCTCTGAGATTCCCTGCAGATCCTCTGCCTCTCCCTGCTCACCAGCCCTGCCACTCCATTTCCCCCAAGAGGGAGGAGGGAGAGGAGGCCTTTCAGGCTCAGCCAGCCAAGCTGAGCTCCCCAGAAAGGATTTATCTCCCGTCTGAGACCATGGCAGAACTAGCTCAACCTTAAGTGCCTGTGCCCACTTAAGAGCCCAGCACACCCCCTTCTGCAGCCTGGGAGCCTTCAGTCTAGAGCATTCCCTGTCCCTGTGCACCAGAACTAGGGCTTCCTATAAGTATCCCAGCATCCAGCCCAGGTACCACGTCAGGCCCTCAGAGAAGCCTTGATAGTTCTAACCGAACCATAGGGCCATTTGGAGATTGAGTACCAGGATTTCCAGGTACCCAAAATAAAGCAGTCTGTGCTAGGCACTGGGCATGTGCTGGCGGGGATGGATGACCCGGTCACTTCAAGGCCTCTGCCTGCCTTCCCAGGCTAGGTTCTGAGGTATACTGACTCAGTGGCTCCCAAGCAGGGCTGCCTCAGCCCCACCCGCTCACTTTCCAACCCTATTCACCTTTCTTTCCCTCCTGCCCTCCATGCTGGGTCTCTGGCTGGATAGAATTAAAGCCGAAATTACTTGCATTTCCGCCTGAAATTAGTTAAATTTTCTCTATCTGTCTGCTTTAGTGATTTCAATGGAGATTAATAAAATCCAGATGACATACAGCAGCCACACCACAGCCTCACCTACATCCTACCTTTGGAAGGCCCAGGGCAGAACAAGGCGGAGTGCTTGTCTAAGAAAGGCCTGCATTCCCGCAGGGCCCCCAGCAGGCCTCTCCTCCCCACACCACCAGAATCCTTGACCTCTGGCTCTCCCAGGGGTCCAGCACCAGACACAGGCACCCATAGCTACACACGTCACACACACACAAGCCACGACCACCCAAACCAACCTGCTGAGCAGGGCACTCATACCTGGTGATGCCACCAGCCTCTCCAGGGCGATTTACTTTAGTGTGATACCTGCCTCTGCCCTAGTTTTCCCTGGGCTTCCCCCAATTTGTGTGGCCTCCAGGAGGCTGGAAGCTGCAGAAATTGCTGCAAGGAAGCAGCCATCACCCTTACCACTGTGCAGTCCCCTCTCGGTGTGACTCCCGGAACACAACTCTTGCCCTCCTTTCTTCTCCGAGGGCTCTAAGCCGGAGGCCACTCCAGACCCTTCCCCAAGAAGCGAATCTTAGCCTCCGCCTGCCTCCTCGAGGGTGACCCGCCGGCATGCAAGGCCAGGGCGACCTGGGAGAGGGACCAGTCAGCCCTCCGGGACCGGGCCCCGGGAGCTGCCGCGACTCTCGCCACAGTCCAGGTGCAGCGGGCTGGAGAGTGTTGGCCTCTGCGAAGTTTGTATCACCTGATGGTGGGCCTCGGCTCCAAATGTAACGGAGCTGCGGCACGGCTGCGGGGCTGGTCTCAGCCCAGGACCTGACTGGATGGGCGGGCACATTAGAGGTGTAAGTACCTTGGGTCGCCTGGTCTGTGAAGCCGGTGATCGTGTCCGCGCGACCATGGCCCGAGGCGGAGAGAGCGGCTGCCCCGGCCGGAGCCCTCCCGGCCAGGCTCCGGTAAAGCGACATCATGAAGTGGTGCGGCACCACCGAG
>NW_012111919.1:2746929-2748362 GCF_000951035.1 Colobus angolensis palliatus | reverse complement strand
CTTGGTTCCAGGCTTGGGGCACCGCGCGCACCCGCCTAGCTTCCAACCTACTCCCCCGCAGAGAAACACCCGCCCCTCCCCGCTTTAGTTCCCAGTGCCGGGGACTGGGCGGCAGAGGTGGGACCGCGGAAGGGCTCGCCCTCCAGACCGCTTTGCGCCGCGTCCCGGTGGCCGCGCAGAGACAGGCCACAGGATGCGCCCGGCGGCCGCAAAGGCGCGTTTCGGATCGCGGGTCGGCGGTTCCCCACTCAGCCACAGCCCCCAAAGGATCGCAGCGGGCGGCCAGAGCAGGGGAGGAGGCCGGTAGGGGAGGAAGGGGGGCGAGGGGCTGAAAGGGCGGGCCGGAAAGAGACGGCTGGACGCGGACGGCCCGTCGGAAAAGCAAGGTTTGGGCGCGGAAGTTGCGCTTCAGCGGGAGCCAAGCTCTAGAAGGAGCTCGGAATGAGGACGGCAGCCCCAAGTGATGGGGGATCTCGCGCGGGACTGCGCTGAGAGTTTGGCTGTGCGTCCAACTGGCGACCTTCCGCCCGCCTTCGGGGTGAGGGCAGCGGCTAACGGAAAACAGCTACCGGCTTTGTCCGTGAGCGGCCAGGATCCCGGAGAGCGGACGGCGCAGAGCCCCGGGATGGTGCCTCCAAGCTTCTTCCCTCGCCGCGGTGATGGCGCGGGGCCCGGGGTGGATGGGGGGGACGCCCGGCAGCTGCGAAGCCCCGGGGCGCACTCGCGCGGGCGGCAGAGCACTTTGCTCCGCAGCTGGCAGGACAGGTTGCGGAGGCCAAGTCTCAGGGGAACGCGCCAGAAGGGAGGCAGCCTGGACATCCCCCTAGATCGGGAACTTTCAGCAGATCGAAGGCCTGGGCCAAACGAACTGCCGGAGGACAGGCGGGTCCTTCTCCTTTAAAATTGCGTTTGCTGCAGAACTCAAAATCTAGACCGGGTGCGCACGTCGTGATCACCTTGAGCGGGTGATCAGCTTCAAAGCGAGGTCGCCCGCCGAATCCAAAGCCGCGTGGGTCCCGACGCCCGCCTGGCTGCGCTGCGCTGGGACCCACAGAGAGGCCCGGCCTAGGGAGCTCCTGGGCCGACTGCGGCCCAGGCTCCCCAGTTCCCCCACTCCGCTGCTTCGTCCCAAACGAACTCCTTAGCCATCGCCCTCTCGGCCACCGCGGAGACGCGGCGCCTGGTCAGCTTGGGGCTTTGAGCCGCATAACACTCGAGAACGTTTGCGGGTGGGAGAGAGAGGCCTAGTGAGGTTCAGTCCTCGCAGACCCCAAGGTCGATGGATGCCAAAGAGAAAGGCCTGACATTGCCGGGAAGGGCAGACCCCCTGGCCAGGGTCAGCGCTGCCGGCGCTGAGGGACTTCTCGTAGCAGGAACCTGGGGAATCTGGAATGACCGAGCTTGGATAGTCCACCCTGCCTTTGGGACTGGGG
>NW_012111919.1:2740155-2746825 GCF_000951035.1 Colobus angolensis palliatus | reverse complement strand
CGTCTCTCCCTGACGCGATGCTGGGTCCTACTATGTTACTTGGCTCCTTTCCCCCCGCAGCCATGCACTCGCGGCTAAGATTTGTGCAAACGCGCGGGGAGTCCTGGGTGACAGCAAGTCGCTTGCCTTGCCTTGGCTTCAGTTTACCCAGCTGTGTAGAGCAGAGAGCGGAGGGGTCCTAGCACATTCTTGGCACAGCCGGTTACAAATAAACGTTTGTTGATTACATGATACCCCTGCCACGTTGGGGCTTAGGAATGAGGGATGGGTTGGAATCCCTGCACCTTGCTATCCTTGTGGGAGTAGGCCGCTTAGCTTCTTGGAGACCGGATTTCCTCATCTACAAAATGAGCGGATTCTCAACTCATCCTGTGTGTGGCTGGCACAACAGGCCGGCACAGAGGAGGTGACGTAGTCTTGCCCCCCAACCACTAGTGTGTTTCCAGTGCCAGGGGTGATCATGGCAGAGAGAGAAGCCGCTTCTATGCACCTGGAGGGCTTTGGAGGACACAACAGGGATGGGCTGATGCTGCTGGAGCCACTGTCCTCCCGCTGCGTGTGCTCCAACCCGGACTTCACTTCTCCCACCTGTGCTTCTTGGTCTGTATAGTGAAGGCATAGTCATTCATTTATTTATCCGTCCCTCCATTCATTTCTTCTTTGATGTAAATACTCATTGCCAGGTAGCCTTTCGTGCATTGTGGATTGAGCAATGCGCAGGGCAAGCACATGGAACTTTAGGATGGACGCAGGAGACAGCCAACAGGAAGCGCATAAATGCCCAGTGTGCTATCCAGTGGTTCCAAGTAAAGTGATGGGCTGGGGGGCTCTGTGATCGGCGGAGGACACATTGGAGCAGAGCCCAGAAGGAGGAGGCAGAGAGGATGCGTGGCCCATGCCTGTCTCCCTTGCTCCCAGTAAATAATGATAGTGCCCGTTTGTTATCCCTTGAATGCCAGGCACCTTGCCTGCTGCTCCACACACCTCATGCCATTTCATTCTCACAACTACTCTGTGCTGTGAGATGGGTATTATTCCCATTCTATAAAAGAGGAAAGTGGAGCTAAAGAATTCAACACCTTGCGTAATGGCACCTGGGGAGTGGCAGAGCCTGGAGTCATCCACTGTCCTTGCTCAACCCTTGGCTTGGGGGTGGGGGATGGGAATGTGAGGGGCTTTGTTCTGCCGCCCTGCTCCCCAGACCCCTTGGAGAGGCAGAGTATGCCTGCCTTGCCTCTCAGGCTTTCTAGAAAATTATTGGCAAAGAAAGGACCTCTCCAGTCCAGGTGAAGACTATGAAAGTGTTACCCAGGGGCCTCTTGCCTGCCACTGCTTGCAACTGGAAACGGAAAACACTTGCCATGGAAAACAGTCTGTCATACCAGCAGCAGGACCTGCCCATGACCCAGGTCTCCAGGTGCCCGCCCAGTTGGGACTTCCTCTTGGGGGATGTGGGGACCTTAGGTCGATGGGCTGGGCAGGAGAGAGCTAGTGCACACAGCCTGGAGCCCTTGAAGCTGCGTGCCACATGCTAACTGCGCTAAGAGCCTTAAGAATGAAAACCTCCTTCCTCTGGGTTGCCCCAGCCATCGCTGGAGAGCAGATGAGACCCAGAGGCAGATGTCAGGAGCAAAGGTCAGAGGAGGTTGGGAGAAAACTGGGGTCTGAAAGCCCTAACTTTAGTTCTTCATCCATCTGATCACCCCCAAACCCCAGACCTCCAGGGTCCAGCTGAGTCCTCCTCAGAGAGAGAAGGTGAGATTGACTCCAACAGAGGAAGGAGGGAAAAAGCAGCCTGCTTGGGGCGATGTTTCACAACTTGGGGGGTAAGGAAGGGAAGTTCCCACATCTGCACCCCAGTTCCCACATCCCCACCCCAGAGCACTTTGCTGCTCTTCCGCCCCTTGCAGCAGCTGTTTTCACTTTCTCTCAGCACCACATCCCTGACTCAGTCATACAACCCAAGTATCTGAAAACAACTTTTGGGTTATTATTTAAGCCAACTTGCCATGCGTGCCTGAATCATAACAAACTGCTTCCTGGGCTGCACTTGCATGCCTGCAGAGGTGGGGAACTCCCTATCCAAGGCAGCCTCTGATAGCTCTGAATGGGAGGAAGTTTTTTTTGTTTTGTTTTGTTTTGTTTTTAAGAGACAGGGTCTCCCTCTGTGGCCCAGACTGAAGTGCAATGGCAGAATCATGGCTCACGGTAACTCAAATTCCTGGGCTCAAGTGATCTTCCTACCTCAGCCTCCCTAGTAGCTGGGACTACAAGCACATGCCACCACACCCAGCGAATTTTAAAAAATATTTTGTAGAGACGGGATCTTGCTGTGTGGGCAAGGGTGACCTCAAAGGATCCTCTTGAGCCCAGGCTCAGTCTCCCAAAGTTCTGGGATTATATTTGTGCTTTCCTGCACCTGGTTGTGATTAAGTCCTCTCTGCTACTCCTAGGAGAGCCACATCTCTTAAGGTACCTTTGCTGTGGGGAGTTTGCCTGTCATCTGGGAACACTGATACCACTTAGGGAGTTAGTCTTGGATCCCCCAACTAGAGCCACATTGAGGCGACTGTCAAGTATGGGAACTTGGGCAAGCCCCAGCTGTCACCTACTCAGCCTTGCCCAGGGTCTCTCCTGCCACACCGAGACACCTGGCCCGATGTCTGATGACAAGACAACTGAAAGATCCCTTAGAGGTGACCTACTCTACATTGTCCACATGCAGAAGCCAAGTCCCCAACAAGGGGGCATGATCAGTAGCCTGTCATTTGGCATCACAGCCATCTGCTATCCTTTGATCAGGGGCCTTTGTTCCCCATTGCAGCCCAGAGGGTCTTGCCTCACCTCTGCTTGGGCACCCTGTGGGTGCAACATAATGAGGGTTAGCCTTTCCCCTGCCCTCTCCTCTGTTGGGGATGCTGGGTGCACTAATTTGGAACATAAAACTGATAATCCTGAGAGTCAAGAGATCTCAATTCAAATCGTGCCTATAACCTTGGACTGCAAGTTCCTTGCCCTTTCTGGCTTGAGACCCCAGATGTGCAGTGAGGCTGACAATCAGACGTCCACTGGATTTGCAGTGAAAGACAGGGAGAGTGTGAGATGGGTCCACTGCCTGGGACCCAGCCAGGGGCCTGTCCTCTGTCTGGACCCACCATAGCCTCTGGGCCTTTTGACTCACAGCTGGAGAAAAGGTTGGAGGTGAGGAGATAGGGCCCTGGGTTAGGTCTCCCAGGGAAGGCAAAGGACAGAAGTTGATGACAACAGCCTGCAGAGCCATCTACCCTCTCTGGGTCTGGTGATGCTGGACTCCTCTCAGTCCGGAGATCTGCTGCAAATGTCTCCCATAGAAAGACCTGGGACAGTGAGGTGGGAAGATTCCAACAGGCTCTGGCTCAGCCCCGTAGGATGCCCAGGACTGGGCTTCCTGAAGCTAGAGGAATTTCCCAGGCTCAACTGGTGCTACCCGGCCCCAGGTTACTCAGAGCAACAGCTCTGGCATCCACACTGGGGTCAACCACAGCTCTGGCCCCAGGCCGCTGGGCGTGGCCTGCCCCTGTGCCCCAGGCCACCGGGAGGGGGAGGAGAGGCAACAGAGAAGAAGGGAGAAAGGTAGCTTCTTTCCCAGAAGCCTTCCAAAAGGGACATCTCAGAGCCCTTTGGGTTTGGGACAAATCAGGGAGGGCTGGTGGACACTGCCATCTGCTGGTCACTTGTTGTAACAGCAGTGCAGTGTTGAGGAACTTCCTGCCTACTGGGAGGATGCTCAGGAACCAGTGCTCTGGGCCTCTGCAGGTGAACAAGCTCGCCTGGGGCTGTAAGGTGTCCTGGGGGACGAGTGGCAAGGACCATATGCTTCCATTGACTCAGGAAAAAGACTACAGTATAGGGTCATGGTAAAGACCTGGCTTCCAATCCACTTTTGCTGTGTTCGAGCTTTGTGACCCTAATTAAATTAATCTCTGTCATCTTCTGTCTCCTTGTCTTTAAACAGGGACAGAGTTGCCTACTTATAAGGCATGTGCCAAAGATAGATTAAATCAAGTAGGGAAAGTCCTTACCCCAGTGCTGCCTCAGTAAAAAAAAAAAAATGGCATTTTGTGCTATCTGGGTAAGTCCTGGTTTAACCAGTTGGAAGGCCGGTTCATCTAGCTTGTCCATTCAGTGGGTGTGGCCACTGTCTTGGCAGCATTTCCCCTCTGTGACTTGCTCACCGTGGATTTCAGTATTCTGAATGTTCTGCAGTTGTATGTCCAGTAGGTTTTCTTGGAGACCTTTGTGGACACATGAGATTAAAAAAACAAAAACAAAAACAAAACAAACAAACAGAAAACTACTTTTGGAATAAAAGCTGCTGACTCTTTGTGCAATAGTTTGGAATGCCCAGCCCTCCAGTCTTGCTTAGATAGCGCCCAGGGTTTCCGTTCTAGGCCCACAATGATTAGGGGAACCAAATTATCTGCAGCCTGGGAAGAGAGGAGCTGACAGGAACACAGTTGGAGGGACCAGAAGATGTGTCCAGGGTCTAGGACGTGAGAGCTCACCCTGCGGATGAGAATATTGGGAACAAGTGATCCCCTGGTTCCTGAAACAGAGTGTTGGCCAGGAGGATCACAGGGCTGACCGGATCCTGGTGTCTCAGGATTGGCCATCTCAGCTCTTCTGGTCCACATAGCAAAGGTGTCTGTGAGATTTGTCTGCAGGAGGCAGTCTCTGAGGCTGCCCTGCAAAGAAGGGGGCAGCTACAAAACTGGGGACCTGGCCCTAGGCTATGACTCCCCCATGTGCCCTCTCACCCTCACTAGGTAGTAGATCCATCCTTAATAATGTGTTAATTTAGGGCAACTAAAACAGAGCCCAGCTAGGTTCTGTCCTCCAAGACTTCATTCCTGGCTTGAATGAGGAGCTGGAGGATGCTAATCAAAATGCTTCTCCTCATTGCTGGGGACACAAATCTGGAAGTTAGCAAAAACATTGGGTTACAGAATCAACATCCAAAAAGTCGTTAGCAAATCACTGCAAAATTAAAAGAATAATGAGATAGCACTTTTTTCCTCTCTAAAGCTAGCAAAACTGAAAAATATAAACCCCGTTATTGGCGAAAGGATGGGCAAGTGGGCACACCTACATATACCTTT
The DNA here is from genome assembly GCF_000951035.1 of Colobus angolensis palliatus. NCBI lineage: Eukaryota > Metazoa > Chordata > Mammalia > Primates > Cercopithecidae > Colobus > Colobus angolensis. The sequence goes on along the minus strand of NW_012111919.1, from coordinate 2,741,687 downwards.
GCAGGAATGTAAGTTCGTAGAGATTTTTCAAGAACATGGGTCATGAAGTACAGGCTATATAAATTAAAAAAAAAAAAGGATTTTTCAAGAACTGTTAGCATCAACATTTTAAAGAAGGAAATGTTTTGATTCAGCACTTTCACTTTTCACTTGGAGAAATTTGGTTTCATTTATAGCTATACTTGCACACGTGAAGATAAACATACAAGGTTTAAAACTGAGGTAATAATAAAAAGTGGAATAGATGATACTTAATCTAGTAAGGACAAAATTATAACACACCCTTACAGTGAATTATGATTCCCCCAGTGTGAGACTGAGTTAGATCCACATGCGTGACTTGGAAAGACGCCATGGTATATTACACTGAAATACGGGGTAGGCAGAGTAGAGAGGTGGGGCAAAGGGCTGATTCTCAGTTGTTCACACCCAAGCCAAAGGCAATCGGATGGACAGATGGATGTGTTTCTGTCTACCTGTCACCGCCCTGCCATCCCAGCCCTCAAACCTCCTTGGGACTCTCTTTCTTCTTTCTGCTTTTATTCACATTTCACATCGTAAAACAATAAATCCTCTTTGGAGATCTTCATTATCAGATATCAAAATAAACCAATTTCCATATAGCACTGGAAGGAGGATTGACAGATCATGGGAACAGAACAGAATCCAGAAACAAATAACAATGTTTGAAAATATGTAGAAAAATAGTGACCATTCCAGTGAGGGAAAAGAATGAATTGTTTAATAAAAGTTACCAGCGAATGACACTAGATGTTCAATTAAGTATTTAGAGGGGGGAATGGACTCTTGTGACATAAACCAAAATGAATTCCTAGTGAATCAAAGATTTTATTGTAGAAAATGAAACTATTATAAGCATATTTGGAGGAAATATGTAAATATTTATACGGTCTGTGTAAGGGATACTTTTCAAAGTATGAGTTCATTGTAGAAACCAGCAAAAATTATGTCGATGGTTGGAACTTCATAAAAATCTTAAAACATGCTTGTAAGAAAATTCTAAAAACAGAATTGACCTTAACCAAATAATCAAACTTAACGTCACTAATCATGGGGGAAATTGGCATCACGTGCTCTTGAAAGTGATTCCTCAGTGTGGCGCCAAAGGTTCATCTGCATGTAACCGTGAGAAACAATTAGACAAATCCAAACAGAGGCATATTCTGAACCACTGACCTAAACTCTTCAAAGATGTCAATGTCAGGAAAGATGAAAAAGCCCATTTTAGAATAAAGAAGACTAAAAGAATGTGATAATTAAATGCAATGCAGGATTTTCAGTTAGAGTCTTCATTGGCGGGGGGTGTAGGGATGGGATGGTATGGGGAGCAGTTGTTAGTAAAGACATTGTTTGGACGAATGGAGAAATTGGAACACAGATGGTATATTAGACTGTTGTATCAATGTCGACTTTCCTGAGCATGATCATTGCATTGTGGTTGTGGAGGTGATACGGTCAGAGCATGATCATTGCATTGCGGTTGTGGAGGTGATACAGTCAGAGCATGATCA
>NW_012111919.1:2732541-2739698 GCF_000951035.1 Colobus angolensis palliatus | reverse complement strand
GGTCAGAGCATGATCATCGCATTGCGGTTGTGGAGGTGATACGGTCAGGCTTTGTGTCCCCACCCAGATCTCATCTTGAATTGTAATCCTCATCATTCCCACGTGTCAAGGGAGACACCAGGCGGAGGTAACTGAATCATGAGACAGTTTTTCCCATGCTGTTCTCGTGATAATGAGTGCGTTCTCATGAGATCTGATGTTTTTGTAAGGGACTTTTCCCCCTTCTCTTGGCACTTCTTCCTGCTGCCTTGTGAAAAAGGTTCCTTGGTTCCCTTTCACCTTCTGCCATGATTGTAAGTTCCCTGAGGCTTCCCCAGCCATGCTAAACTGTGAGTCAATTAAACCTCTTTCCTTTATAAATTACTCAGTCTTGGGTACGTCTTTATAGCAGTGTGAAATGGACTAATACAGTAGGAGAATGCTCTCATTCAAAGGAGGTACATGCTGAAGTATTCAGAATGAAGGGTCATGATATCTACAACTAACTCTTAAATGTTTCAAGGAAAAAACACAGAAACAGAAAGACAGAGAGGGTAAAACAAAGGTGGCAGAATGTTCACAGCTGTGCAGGGTATCTGTGGTGTACAGCCCTGCTGCCCTCTGGGGTTGAGGGTGGGGTGCTCAGGAACTAAGTGCTTACTTACTCTGCAGCTGCTGAGAAAGCTGGCAGCCTGCAGCCCTGCTTACCCTCTCTGAAGATAGGGAGGTGTAGCACCCAAGGTCAGGTAGCCTACATCCAGTGACTAGTCAATGTGGAGTGTAAAATGCCCACCCCCACCTCCTGCCAATTCAGGACGACTTGGCAGGGCCATGCCAGCTCCAGAGCTCCCCCTGCAAAGGGCTGGGGCCTCTGCCATGATTGCAGATTGCATCCCAAGTCAGCACTCTCTGCCCAGGTAATGCCTAAAAAATTTCCTGCCCATTACCAGTCTCCATCTGAGCCAGAATCCCACCTGTGAGACTAGGGAAAGGGGTCGCAGATGTGGTTATTAACCCTTCAACATTTCTGCGCCTTTGAAACATTCTCAAAACTTAGGGGAAAATTAGTTAAAAGACAAATGGGACACCATTTATCACAAAGGGTTAGCATCTTTAATATGTAAAGCATTCTTACAAATCTACAAGAAAAAGACAAATGGAGTGAGTTTTTTTCTCATGTGCAAAGGAAACACACAGGACAGTCACAAAGAAACAGGAGACTAATAAATAGGTGAAAGATGCTCAACCTCACCCGTAATCATATAAATGTACTTAAACAAGAAAGAGCATTTTCACTTCTCACACATGAGAGGATGTAAGAAAATGAACCGGGGCTGGCGAGGGTGAGGGAAGATGTGCCTGATTCAGCTTTCCTGAGCACAGTTCAGTAGAGTGCAGATGTAAACCCATCTAATGCATCAAGTCTCTGTGCTTCCAAGTTCTGGGGCTTTCTACAGTATCTAAACAAAACAGCTGGATTTGCTGTGCCTCAGGCAAAGATTCCTGAGGATCCCGGAGCCTCGCTTGCATAGTCAGTCCAAGCGTCCTGACTCCTGTGGACTAGGCACTTCCAGGACTGTGGTGCACTGAGTACTAGATACTTTTTCCCCGAGATCAGGCCCTGACGGTTTGAGGTGGGGTGTCTTGGACAGAGCAGAGCAGGACTCAGGGGAGCCGCTAAATGCCACCATGCCACCCACCAAGGTCTGCAGCCTTAGCTGGCCTGCCCTGGGCCTCCTCCAGGTGGCTGGACCCTGTGCGCCCTCCATTAGCCCAACCACCTCCCAGAGCTTAGGAGCTGCAGGCAGACAATGCCTCCCAAATTCCTTTATAATGCAAAGCAATGAAGCTCTGTCTCATTTCTCCCAATCTTCCAATCTCCTCTGCTGTTTAACATAACAATGCACAGTGAAGGATTCAAGAAACAAGTTTCCCAAAAAAGTGAGCACTTTTCTCCCAAGCCTTCTTCCTAGGGATCCAGCCTAAACACCAGCCAGCACTTCAAAGATCATCCACCCCACTCAGTACTCCTCCCACGCACCAGCTTTCCATCACGTGTACGGAGCTTAAGGACCAGAGTAGTCAGTGATTCTCCATCTGCATATGCTGTTCTAAGGAGCCATTTAAAATTATGGTTTTGGAGGTAGTTTTACATGGAAAGATGTTTACAGGATGGTAAATGAAAAAGCAAGTTACAAAATAGTATATCTATTAAGATTCTGTACTATTTAAAAGAAAAGACTTAAGTATAGGCATAGAAAAAAATGTCAGGAGAGAAGGAACAAAAAATTAGCACAATTGTTATATCTGGTATAGAATGAGAGGCGATTTTTACTTTTTTATCTTACTATCCGTATTTTTCAGCTTTTCTACCATGAGCATGAATTATTTCTATAGAACGCTTCTAAAAATCATCTGCATGCCCCCCTCTGGAAGAGGGGCCCCCCTCCCTTCTCCCCTTCCCACCTCCTGTCCCCTTCTCCACCCACTGGGACCCTGCCCTCCTCGAAGCCAGAGAAGACTTTTCTCTCTACAATGATTCTCTTCTTGACCAAACTGAGCTTTAAGCTCCTGAACTTTCTCTTAGACCTATGCATGCACTTCCTTGTAAAATCCACTTTTAGGAAGAACCTGGTTAAGTCAGGTTACCAACATCCTCTCACTCTGCCTATCTGATCACCCTCGATATCCAACTGGGTTCCTCCTCCTCCACCATCCCCAGGTGATGTCTGACCATCCTGCCCATCTTCAGCAAGAATCCTGTTAGGTCAGCATAGCCAGAGTCCCCCATCCTCCTCTTAGTAATGTTCCAGCCACCACTCCCACCCTGTTCCTTGGCTATAAATTCCTACTTTCTCATGTTGCATTCGGAATTTAGCACAGTTCTATACTGGGGTCTCTTACCCCTATTTCAGTAGTTCCAAATAAAATCTGCTTTAGTTCTGTGGGGTTTTGTTTGTTTGTTTTTCTTGAACGCCTCCTTATCTTCCTGGATGTTCAGCAGTGTTTGGCATTGCTGATTACACCCCGGTCTCTTCCTGAAACACTCTTTTCCTTTTGTTCTATGAGCCCACTCCCTCCTTCTTCAGGATAAGACGTGAGCTCCTTTGCATAGCACACAAGGCCCTCTAAGCTGCGGGAACACAGGCTCCTCCTGGCCTCTGCTGCCTCCTCCCTCAGCAATCCCTCCACATGTTCTTCTCACCAGCAACTCAGATATGCTCTGGTTCTATCAAGACATACTAGGCTGAGCACAGTGGCTCACGCCTGTAATCCCAGCACTTGGGGAGGCTCAGGCGGGTGGATTGCTTGAGCCCAGGAGTTCAAGGACAGTCTGGGCAACATAGGGAAACCTCGTTTCTACAAAAAACACAAAAATTAGCTGGGCATGGTGGCACACGCCTGTGATCCCAGCTACTTGGAAGGTTGAGGTGGGAGGATCACCTGAGCCCAAGGAGATTGAGGCTACAGTGAGCGGTGATCATGCCACTGCAACAGAGTGAGACCCTGTCTCAAAAAAAAAAAAAGACACGCTGCCTTTGAGTGTGCTTCCTAGTACACACTTTACCTCTTTTCTTCCTCCTCCTCAGTCATCCCTGCATCTCCTATGGAGCAGTTTATATATCAGGCATTATATAAGTACTTTACAACTATACCACCAGGAAATCCACTGCAGAAAACCCCCACTTACAGTGGTTTAGGCATTTGTGCAAGGAGAACTTTGTAGAAAAAGTCCAGGACTGGTATGCAAGTTCGTATGCCATCAGCTCCCCAGGCTCGTTCATCCTTAACATGGTAGACTCCAGGCTCATGTCTGTGCCTCCTGCTCCCATGATGGCTGCTGTGTTTCCAGCACTGTATCCCTGTATGAACTTAAGTATATGTGGTCAGTTATGTCACATGGCCCCTTGTAACTGAAATGGGACATGTGTGTTTTACTTCTCCAGCCTCTACGGTAATAAAAATCAGGAAGAAGGGGATTGTGAATGGCTTCAGGTTAGCTCATCTCCAATGCCTGCCATATATTTCATCTTGTTTCAGTCTCATTTTAGCTCATGTAATTCAAAGCAATGTTATGATTTAAAGGTTTCTGTTATGTCCATTTCACCAGTGAGAAAATCAAGTCTCAAAAAAATAATACCTACTTTTTACGACCCAGGTCTGCCATCACCTCCTCCTGGTAGACTTCTTTGTATGCCCAACCCCTGGCTGAGTTAGTTATATGCCCTCCTCTGTGCACCATAGTACCCTAGGCGTGCATCCCTGTTGAAATCTCCAGCTGTCCTAGAGTAGCCTGTGAGCCCCTGCAGTGGTCTGTGAGCCCCACAGGATAAGGCTCTGCAGCCCCGAAGCCTGGGGAGGTAACAGGCCTAGAGCTGTACCCGTGAGTGTTTGCTAAGTGATAAGCAAGGTGGTGGCCCTGCTCCATGTGGAGGTGCCCAGACCCTGAAGCTCTAAACTATCACATTAGGGAACAGAGACAAATTATAAGGTCCCAGAAGACCCGAGCCACCATGGGAAATGTTGGTGAGTGGCTCAGCCAGAGTTCAGAGCGCCCCCTGCAGGCTGTGAGTGTCTCTCACTGACTGCAGTGTCCCGAGGCCCAGCGACTTCCTGGGTGGAGACTCAGGCCTGGAGTGTTCCTCCCAGGGCAGTAGGAAAGAGAGAAATAGAAAATCCTTTGCAATGTGGTTTGTGTTACCGTAGCTTCAGCCATGGAAGGGGCTCCTTGAATTAAACAGGAAGCAGACAATATCAGATTTAGATCCCACATTCCTTGCATTGTATACAATTACGTGCTGGAGCCATAGAGGGGCACGTGGGACCGACAGAGGCAGAAAATGGGATTGCTGTCGGGGATGGGGTCGTTCTTTCATGGGAAACCAGTTGCATTCTTGACAGGTGGGCCAAGTCTTCCTGAGGTGCACACTTAGCAACCCCAGGGGCATGGGTGAGGCCCTCTCATTTGCTTACAAGGCATTGGTGACAGAAATGCTACCAGCTCCCACAATGATGGGGAGTCCCTTTCTCTGCACCCACCCCACCCCCCGCTGCATATCTCTGGATTGTAGACCCTCATCAGTGGGCTCACCCCAACTCTCAGGCGCAAGAGCCTCCTTTCTACCCATGACTCCTATGTCAGTCTCCAGTCCAGGTTGGCTTCCTGAGGCCCAGGGCCATCGATCCAATCGTATCAATAGGCCCCGCCCTTCAAACACTGCCTGTCTGAAACAAAACCCATCATCCCACCAAAAATATGCTCCTTCTCCAGGTGCCCTGCCACAGAGAATGATACCAATGTCCAGCCACTCACAAGAGCCAAACCACAGTGGCATCTTGTCTCTTCCCGCCCTCGACCATTGGATTCCCGAGTCTTGACCAACTCCTTCTGCTAAGGTCCTCTCACCTGTCCCCTCTTCTCCACCTGGGTGGCCATCACCCCAGTTCATGGGACCATTGTCTCCTGTCTGGATTGTTCTGCAGTCCAGCACATCTTCATACCTTCAACATGCTCCGAACCCCTGCCTACGGCCTAGCTGGCCTGGTCACTCCTATGTCCCTGACCCTCTGATGGCGCTGTGTTGGCCTCAGGATCAGGCAAAGCCCTGGCCTTGGTGCACTAGGGCTGTCCACACCCTGGCTCCTGCTGGCCTGTTCCCCTGTTCCCTGGTGTTCCTATCGTGTCTCTAGGGCTTTGCATGTGACATTCCTTCTATCCTATTCTATCCATATTTCTTCAGGTTTTACCTTGGACTTCGGCTCCTTCAGAAAGCCTTTCCAGACCCCCACCTGCTCCCCACATAGAAAGGCAAGGAAGTCCATTGAAGGCAGCTGAAGTGTCTTATTCACTGTGTTTCTGTCTGCTGGATAAACGTAAGTGCAATGGTGACTGCTCGACTGCCTGGCACTACACTCAGACTCCTGGAATGCTGAAGCCTTTACTGTTCTCTGTCCAGACTCTGAACTCCCTTTCTCTAAAGTGGGGCATGCCAATTTAAACAAAACACGGAGGACCGTTTGCAGCTCTGAACACTGCCCTGCAGACAGACAGGCCGATGAGCAGCAGAGCAGACAGGGGTTCCCGCCATCATCCCAGCTCTTCGCTGTAGCCTTCAAGGGTCTCCCTCAGAACTTTCATTCATTGTCATACTTCATTCATGATTGCTCATCTTGCCTATAAACAAATTTGAAACAAATAATAAGGCACAGGAATATCCATATTTATTCAAGAGATACATTGGGGAAAGTCATTTTTCAAAATCTGTAGGATCTCTTCACTAAAATCTGTAACTACAGGTAGATGGTGGTGATGCTGGTGGCAGTGGTCGACAGGCTCAGGAAACAGGGCTGACATCGCCCTGCCGTGAATTCTGGTATGGTTAAGCTCAGCTTCTCTTGCTTTTTGTCACTGGGGCTCTGGGTGGAGACAGTAACAGAATAGGGGCAGCAGCTTGCACCTTCTGCCGGCCCTGTTTGCAGACTCAGCTTTTCTTTCCCTGGGCTACGCTGGCAGGTGATATGATCTCCTGTTTCTCACACCACGGAGAGGTGAATCTAAAATGAGAGGGTCTGTTAGGGTCTGCATGTCTGTACGTTCCCCTTCTGAGGGGAACTGGCTCCTGGACCCCATTGCCCTGCTCCAACTGGGAACCCAAGTGCAGCCATCCCAGACAGGCCTGGCCCCAGGAGGCCTCCACCAGGGCTCTGCCAAACAGCAGAGGGTGGCTCTCTGAAGATCCTCTGTCGGGAGAGTGCCCGTCAGTTATGGAGCCGGCAGGCAGTAGGAAGGACAGAGGAGAGCTAGCTGGAGACAGCAAGCTCAAGGGGTACTGGGCTGCTGCGTGGCGTCCACTGTGCAGCTTGAAGAAGACCCCACGAGGCCTGGACAGAGCCCCGGCTTGGGAAATATTTGTTGACCGATCGGTTGAATGAAACGTTCTTTGGGGAGAGGGTGACTGCATTTGTAATGGGGACCGGCGGCGGAAATAGCAGAGGCAGAGCCCCGTCTCTCTAGCGGCTAAACTTTAGCCCAAAACAGACACACCGATTAACGTTCACCGCGTGCCAGGGCCAGGCTAGGCTTCTTCTAGGTGGTTGCGGCGGGCGCGGCTCAGCCCGGGGACTCTGGAAGCTCCGAACTGCGCAGACCGACCGCGACAGTGCAGGACCCGGCCGCG
>NW_012111919.1:2689344-2732186 GCF_000951035.1 Colobus angolensis palliatus | reverse complement strand
CCCACGCCGCGCAGCTCGCAGTCCGGGGCGCCCGGGCGGAGAGGCATGGGGAGGCGGCCGCCTCCCAGGCCCAGGACCCGTTGCAGGTCTCCCCAGCGCCCTCGGTGGCTTATCCCGGCTGGGCCCCTGCACCGCCCTGCAGGAGAGGTGGCGCCCCCGATTTACGGATGAGGAAACTGAGGCCCTCTAGAGGGTAGAGAGCTCGCCAAAGACTGCGGGAGGCCTGGGACTGACTGGCTCAGTGCAGGCGGGCGCAGTGGGGACTCTGCTCTCCTTTCCTGTCGGCTTGGGTTCTTCTCTTTTGGGCCCGAAAACCTAGTTCTCCATCCTTTCAGCGCTCCCTGCGTCCCAGGCCCGGTGCTGGGCACTGGGGACCGGGGTGAATCAGGCTCGCCCTGCAGGGGGCTGCGGCGGAGAGGGGTTGATGCCAGCAGCGGGTAGTAAGCTCAGGTTGCCATGGGAACACAGTACAGGTCAGGAACCCGGTTTCTGGGAGGATGACTTTGATGAGAGACTAGGAAGAGGTGGTCGCTGCTTGCGAGGCAGCTCAGGAGAGCACAAGTTACAGCAAAGGCCTCGGAGGGGTCCAGGCGGAGGATGCAGAGTGGGTCGGTCCTGATCGAGGCCTGAAGGACCCAGCCCAAGATGGATCCTGGCAAGGCTGGGAGGCACGTGCTTTTACTTCTTTCCGCCTTTAAAACGCTGTAAAGTGACTTACTTCGAATATTTTCATACACTTCACCCTTGCTCTCCCTACACAAAGTCTTAGGCTCAGATGCCAATTTATGACATAAATGAACGTGTTACCCAGCCAACTGTTGATCTTCCAGTTGTAATCAGGAATTCCCCGTGACTTCAGGTCTAGAAAGGTATGATTCCTTTTGTAAACCCTGATGTCGGAGCCTGCTTGGTCTTGCATGATCAAGTGTGGTTACAGATGTATCTTCATGGGCAGAAGAGGTTGCCCTACTGCCACTTACGTCACTTCCTCTCACCAAGCCTCAGTTTCCTTTTTTGTGAATTGGAGGTTTGAGATTGGCAGGCATGGGCAACGTCAGTAGTATAGGCCCCTCGGCCATACGCAGATGGATGGGGTGTGACTTTGGTGTTGGGTGCTTGGGAAGGGGTGGGTGGCTCCCCTCCCTGCCCAGCTGCACAGCCTGGACGTATCTTGTTAACAGGCGTGGGGGCGCTGGCGGTGGTAAGGCCACATGAGTCGTACTCATTTCTTGCTGAGGGCACCAGCACACCCAAGGATTTTGCCTGCAGGGTGAGTTCAAACGCCTTAGCCCAGCAGCAAGGCTGGCCCTTCCCAGTCACACCCCAGCTCCTCTTTCCAGTGCGGCCTCCTCCCACCTGTCATTGCCACATGCACTCAAGCTTGGATTCAACCAGCAGGTGTTTATTGAGAGCCTCCTCTGTACCGGGTACTGGCCCAAGTTCTAGGAGACAAACAAGTCCCTCTCATAGAGCTTTAATGGGGGCACAGGCACAGTAGGCAAATCTACACGTCAGGGATGATACATGCTATGAAGGAAAACAAAACAGTGGGGGCAACAGAGTGGTAGGAGACACGCATGCTGTTTTCTATGGTGTGGTCAAGGGGCGTCTTTCTGATGGAGTGGCCCCTGGGCGGATCCCTGACAAGCTCCCTGAGGGAGAGAGCCATGAAAAAGAAAGCTTGGAAAAGTGTGTACTCGGAGGACAGGACAGCAGGATCCCGAGGCTGGTATGGCTGGAGTGGAGTGAGCCCAGGGAGAGTGTTAGGTGATGGGGTGAAGAGGCAAGCTTGGGAGTGAAGGATGATCAGGAAAGGGCTTGAAGGCTGTGGAGGGGCCATCAGGTTTTATTTCAAGTGCAATAGGACCCAACTTAGGGTTTACAGAGATCCTTTGACTGCTATGCTGAGCAGGATTGCTTGTGGGATTCCACGTAGAGCCAGTGGTAGCTTGGCCCAGGGTGATGGTGGCCATGAGGGTGAGAAATGTTTGGGTTGTGGATATATTTTGAAGATTGAGCTTTCAGGTTTGCTGTTGCTTGGATATGAGAACAAGAAAGAGAAGTCAAGACTAACAGCAAGTCTCCCAGCCTAAGATGCTGAAAGAACGAGGCTGCCATTTAGCAGGCTTGGGGAGAGGTGGGAGCAGCATTGGTGTAGACAGGTGAGTTTGAGAAGCTCGTTGACAGCCCAGTGGGGATGTCAGGCAGGTAGCTGGAAGGGGGCTGGCTGTGAGGGGAGGGTGGGCTAAAGATGGGAGTTGGGGAGCCATTGGCTCGGAAACGGTATTTAAAGCCTGGAGCCCGGATGAGATCACCTGGGGAGGGGTACAGTGAGAGGAAGAAGATCTAAGGAGGGTGCTCTGGATGCCATCAAGGGAAATCATCCAAAGCAGTTCCTCTCCTCCTGTTTGAGCAAGAGTGGCCAGGCCAGAGAAGAAGCAAGAGGGAAGGGGCGCTCCAGCCGCCAGTGAAGGCAGAGCTTGAAGGAGGGAGCAGCTGACTGAGCCCACTGCTGCTGACAAGTGAGACCAGAGGAGAAATGAGGACTCACCTTTGGATTTAACAACACGGAGGTCACAGGTGACCTGGACGTGGGCAGTTTGTTGCATGATGAGGACCAAAGTCTGGCTGGAACAGGTTCAAGATCAAACAGGAGGAGAGGAACCCATGAATATGGGGCCCTCTGTTGAGAAGTTCTGCTGGAAAGGGCAGGAGGGAAACGGAGCAAGGGGAATGTCGGGTCAAAGCACAGCTTTTGTGACATGAGCGGTCAGAGCGTGGTTGCGTGCTAACGAGCGTGGGCCAGTAAGGAAGGAAAATCGATGGTGCAGAAAAGAGGGGTGAGCTGCAGCAGCTATGTCCTTGAGTAGGTGGGAGGGGCTCGGAGCCACTGCCCTTATAGAAGATTGGCCTTAGGAGCAGCCAGCCAGTTTGTCTACAGTCCCAGGAGAGGGCAGCTATCAGGGAGCAGCTGCAGGCTGATGGGCAGATGTGACAGTGAAGCTCAGGATATTCTCTGATGGTCTCTGGAGCAGCACACAAGTGTCCACATCACTTGGGAATTTACTAGAGATGGCGACTCTCAGGCCCACCCCGGGCCTGCAGAACCAGAATCTGCATATTAACAGGATCCTCAGGGGGTTGCACACACATTACAGTTGGAGAAGCTTGGTGTAGGGTACATCCTGCCCACCACACCCCCATTTGTTTATGTACTCTCCGTAGCAGCTGCAGCAGAGACCAGATACCCTGCATAGCCTGAAATATTTACTACCTGGCCCTGCAGAGAAAGTTTTCCTGTGGGTTCAGGGAAGTGGGAGGGTGATGGAGTAGGCCCAGGTGCATCAGAGTCGCTGGAGGGCTTACTAAGAAAACAAGATTGCTGGCCACCCTAGGCCCGAACGTGCCTTTCTTACAAGTTCCTAGGCGATGTTGATCCTGATCCAGGGACCACACTTTGAGAACCCCACATCTAGGGCAAGGTAGGGTTGCCAAGCCTGGTGCGGTGCTGTGCCTTCAAGTCTGCAGCTGTGAATTTCAATGGGAACAGACTGCATGTTTGCACCATGTCTGTCCCCAGTCACGTTGAGCCACCTGGGCACAGGGTGAAGGAAGCAGAGAACTAGAAGTGGGCTTTGACCAGGCCAGCTCAGCCCTGGGTAAGAAGTCAGGGGAGCTGGGCCTGAGGCAGAGGGATTCCAGCAATGGAATGGGACCCTGGAAAAGGGTTGGGGTTATGGATTGTGGGTTCTGGCGTGGTCAGAGAACCACTGGATGTGGGGTGCTGTGAGGGAGCTGGATGGTGGGAGATGCCAATCTGGATCTGCTCCATCCCCTTCCTACCCCTGAGAGGACCTCCCCCCAGCTCAGGTACCGCCCTTCTTGTCACTTTCACCCCCGTGTGCCTCGTTTTCATCATGATCCTAAAGAAATGGTGCCTGGCTTCTTTCTCATGCCTGCCCCCTTTCTCATGCCTGCCCCATAAGAGGCCACCTGGGCTCTGGAGCAGCTGTCTGGGATTGAAAGCAGCTCCACCTCATGCGGGGTGAGACCTGGGCAGCCGCTTTCCCGTTAGGGTCTGTTTCCCTGTCTTTTAAGTGGGTCTGAGTAGCAGAGCTCCTTCGCAGGGCTGCAGGAAGTGGCAGTGACTTCACAGAGTCATCCCTAGAGCCCAGCGCATCTCCCCTCAGCATCCAGCCTCACCTTCCTCCTCCACACTGGTGACAGTGACACCGTGGGCGACACCAGGCCGTGAGTGCACACCACGTGAACTCAGTGCCATTGGCAGAGGGCTGGCTGTACATGTGCACCTCCCAGTGCCCATTCGGCCCTCACCCACTTTTCACCACCTGAAGGCAGGTTTCCTGGGGTGCCCTACACTGCGGAAGGATATTCCTTGTGTGAACAGCACACAGTCACTGGGTAGCACACACGGCATAGGAGGCGCAGCACTGTAGGCCTCGCCAGTTGGTGACAGCAGCGTCGTGCTGGTGACCACGTGGCCTAACGTGGGACGTGAGGGGTCTGTGTGGGAGGAGTGCTCAGGCAGGGGGCATTTGATGGATTGGGGTATAGTTCCAGAGAGGGAGGGGCCTTGCCCCAGACACAGGTTAAGCTCCAGAAGCCCCTCCTGTGTTTCCAGGGCCCTGCCCGGCACACAGGAGGTCTCACCTTGATGGTCAGAGCTGCTCAGAGGGTGCCTGGCATGTCCTGCCAGAGGCGTTTGCGTGAGGGACGTTAGTCTGCACAGGTCTGTGTCTCACCTTACGTAGGGTGAGGGATGTATTGAATAACTTTTTCCACTTCAAGGAAAACATCTCATCATTTCTTTGCTAGTCATACAATTCAGTATACTCGAATTGCATTTTACAAGTCTCCAAGAGTGGTGATGTTTTGCCGATGCATCCTGTCTACACCTCGAGGGGCAGCATCGACTGCCCACATGAGGGACAGGCCTGTCAGTGTCTCTCTGGGCCACGACGGGTCACAAGGGCCCTGCCTCCAGTGCCCATCCCGTGCCCTCCCCAGGGGGCCTGTAGCAGCCCTCCTGCCCATTAGCCAAAGAGAGGTGCCTGTCTCCAGCTGGGATTTCAGTCCCTTGTTGTCTCTGCAGCCCCAGCCATATTCCTTGGTCTGAGTTCAGGCACTGGGATGCTGCTCCGCCCACTCTGCCCAGGGTTTGTGTCGATCCCTTTCAACAAGCCCCATCCTTTCCCGTTTTCCTGCAGGGAGCAGACCTTTGTCCCTGAGCAACCCAAAGGCAGGACCAGGTCCGAGGCCTGGGAAGCCAGTCTTACGAGGGGCTGGTGTGGTGGGATGAGTGGCCTGGAGCAGTGACCACTGAGGACAGCCAGCAGTCGCCTGGCACCCAGGCCTGTCAGGCACCTGGAGGCCCTATCCACACTTTGCTCAGGAAGCCTGCTGCCTTGACCCTGAACCCCACCTGCCTTCTTTTCCTCTGGCAGGCGACTTCAGAATGCCCACACTGGCCTCGACCTGACTGTGCCCCAGCACCAGGAGGTGCGGGGCAAGATGATGTCTGGACACGTGGAGTACCAGATCCTGGTGGTGACCCGCCTGGCTGCGTTCAAGTCGGCCAAGCACAGGCCCGAGGATGTCGTCCAGTTCTTGGTGAGCCGGAGGCTCTGTTTCAGGGGTGCCCGGGGTCCGGGCGGGCAGACACACCTGCCCGCCAGGGTTCAAGTAGCATCCGGAGCAGGTGCTTCTCTGTCTGTTGCTTGCTCAGGGCCTGGAGAACCAGACCATGCTAGACAGAGGGGACACAGAGTGAATCAGACGCCCTCAGTCCATGGAGAGGCAGACCTCTAAAGAGACAGATACAAATGGGGACAGGAGCACATGGGAGGCTCTGGGGGTATCGAGAAGGGGCACCTAACTCACCCTGGGGAAACTTCTTGGAAGAGGTGGTGGTTGAGCTGTGTTTTGAGGAGCAGGTGGGGCTCAGCAGAAGAGGCGAGAAGGGTGTCCTGGCAGATGACGCAGCCTAAGCGAAGGCGCGGAGGCTGGAAGCAGGATGTTGAGTGGGGAACTCCGCGCAGTTGAGTGTGGTCCTGGGAGGAAGTGGGGAAGATGAAGGTGAGCACAGGCAGGATCCAGATTGTGGAGAGTGTGCGGGAGCCTGGACTTAACCTTCAGCCAAGGAGAGTTTTAAGCAGGAGAGTGACATGGGCCCTTTTGCCTTTAACCAGCCAATCTGCTGTGAGCATGGCGTTGGATTGGAAGGAACAAAACAGGTGTCAGCGACCCCAGATACATGGCCAATATGGTCATTCCCAAAGCAAGGGCTTGGAGCAGGCCATTGCACTTGGTATGGAAGGGACAGGGAGAGTTGAAAATGTTTACAGGGTAACTGTTTCCACCAACTGAAATAAAGAATATGATAGAGGAGCAGATCCAGGGGGCATGTGGAGTGTGAAGTGTCTGCCCTGTGGATGGATACGTGAGGCTGGAGCTCAGTACAGGCTCAGACCTGAGATACAGGCTAGGGTGTCATCAACTTGCAGGTGATACTAAAAATCTGGGAGTGGATGAAGTTGTTCAGAGAACAGATGTGGAAAGCAGAGAGAAGGGCTGAGAAGGAAATCCTGAGGACACCGGGGGTTCAAGACTCTTGGGGAGAAAGAGGAGTCTGTAGCTGAGACAGAAAGGAGAGAACTGGATGTCTACGGAGTCACAGGAGCTAAGGGAGGAGAGAATTTCAAGAGGGTTGAGATCACACACTCATTGACTTATTATTACCATTTGGCCTCTTGTGAAAAGGACCTGCAGCTGGAGACCGAGAGACACAGGTACAGGATTATTAGGACAAAGGTGAAATGAACTAGACCCCACAGTACAGCGGGGAGTGACACGGGGCTAGCGTGGAGTCTCCTAGCAGCCAAGATAAAAAGGGAAACGAGTTGCATCTTTCTGGTGACCTGTTGGAAGAGACACTAAATTTTAAGAGAAATTTATAGCACAAATGTTTTTTTTAAGAGATAGGATCTCACTCTCTTCAGACTGGAGTGCAGTGGTGTGATCATAGCTCACTGCAGCCTGGAACTCCTAAGCTCAAGCAGTCCTCCTGCCTCAGCCTCCTAAGTATCTAGGACTACAGGCACACGCCACCATGCCCAGCTTTGTGTTTTTTATTTTTTATTTTTTGGTAGACATAGTGTCTTGTTATGTTGTCCAGGCTGGTCTCAAACTCCTCAAACTGGGCTCAAGCGATCCTCCTGCCTCAGCCTCCCAAATTACTGGGATTACAGGCATGAACCCCCATGCCCAGCCACACAATTTTAAGGGACATTCAACAATGTCATGGGAAGCGTCTAGAATAGCAATGCTGTTTTTCATTTGATTGCTTCTGTGGCCGACTCTTGGTGAGAAGCAACGTGTGATGTCAGGGGTGATTCTGGACCTGCATTGCTCTGAGAGTGGCTCTGCTTTGCAGGGCGCTTTGCAGCTCCTGGTAGTTTGACTTGACCCAGGATGGGACTCAATGCACCCACATGTTCAGGGACAGGAGCAGAAGAGGAGAGTATTTGAGCTTGATGTTGCCGGGCATGAAGGAGGCAGCATTCTGGGAACCTTGGGCTTCAACCCAGCCCACTCAGTTCTGTGCAGAGGGCTGGCCTTACATGTGAGGTGTACGTGAGGATGTTTTAACACCTCCATGCATCACACTAGTGCCACTTTTTCCTAGTCAGTGATGCCCACTCCCTGTGGAGTGTGTGGGTGCAGGGGCTTGTCAAACATTTGAAAGTGCCTGCAAGGGCAGAGAACTCTTTTATTCCCCATGGGATCTCACGATGGAGCCCACGGTTACATACCCCAAGCCTGAAGTCTCTTTGATGTTTCATGATTTAACTCAAAGAATTAATGAGCATTTTGTATCTAGTTAAAAGGGCATATGTGTTTTAATATAAACATGGACTGATTTGCTGACCGTGGAGTAAAAGTGGCCCCAGGAGGGGGCACTGCAGTGGAGGTTGTGCAGGCTCTTGGGCGTGCTAGCAGTGCAGACACCCACAAGCTTACTAAAGTGACAGGGCTGTCTGCCCCGTCCTCAGCACTGCCTGGCACATGGGGCACCGGATAAATGTGAGTTCTCAACCTTGAGCTTCCTCTGCTCAGGGCCTCTTACTTGTCCTCCTGTTGTTGCTGGTGCAGGTACCCACCCGAGAAATCCTGCCTGAACCCCTGATGGACGTGGGCCCCGGGTGGGGTGGGAGCCCAGGCCTACAGCTCCGCGGTATTCACACTGCCAGTGCACTGGAGATGGAGGTTCCCAAAGCCTGGGTTTGCTGGGTCTGTGGTCTGAGCCTGAGTGGAGCAGTTGGGCCAGCAGGGGGCGCCCAGCCCCCACCGTGGCCTGCTCTGCGGGCCGGGCTGCAGTCAGCTGCTGTTGGAGCCTGTATTTTAGCAATTGCTCTGCGAAGGGGTCCACGTGCCTTTCCCTGAGGGCTGTTTTCAGGAGAGTCTGGAGCCAGGCTCTTGTGCTGACAACAGCAAGCAGCACCTGTCCCAGATGACTCCCCACTGGAGGTTCTGAAGTCCCCTCAGCTGCCTCCTGGTATCTTGACCCTTTGCAGGCTGGGCATTCTGGGTGGTGGTGCTGGAGCCAAGGGTGTATGCTCCAGACACACCCTGCACCAAGGGATCCCCCTGCGCCAGAGGGCGTCAGATGCCCACAGCCCCTGCACGCCAGCACTCCAGTGGCACACGGTGGGCACAGCCTGGGCCTGGGAGCATAAGAATGAGTGATCCACACTTCAGTCGGGGTAGACAGGCCCAGTCTATGGGGAAAGTACAGAGGAGCTAGGAGTGAGGGTAGATGCCAGACCGATGGTGTGTGTATACAGCAGGTGACTTTGCTGAGCACCCACAGGGTTACAGACACGGTGATGGCACTGAAACCACTGTGAGACCGAGAGCCTGCTGGGGTGTCCCTGTACAGAGTACACATGCAGCAAGAGCTCCGTGAGTGGAGGAGCGAAGACTTAGCTGCCCAGGAGCTGTGGGGATAGGCTGAGGAGGAGGCGGGAGTCACCCGCTGGCCCCGCAGGACGCTGAGTGCTGCCCTCTCTGAGTCAGATGGTGTTCAAGGCTGCCTTCTGACGATAGCAAGAGTCCTGGCCTGTTTCACTCGGGTGCCTGCATGCAGAGGTCCTGCCTGACGCAGGGCAGGGAACCAGCCTTGGAAATATCTGTCTCCACTGCTTGTATGGGCTGGCCCGCTGAAGGCTGCACTGGTTCACGGGAGAATGAGGTCGGTGCTGAGAACAGGTGATTCACGATGTTGCAGGAAGATGACCTGCCAGCTGGTGAGATCACCCTCCTGATACGCAGAAAGCTGGGAATGAACGCAGTGGCCCTCATCACCTGCAGGCCGGGCAGGGCTCCCTGTATCGAATCTTTTTACCTGGACCTGTGACAGTGCCCAGAATGACACCGTTATTGCTTGTTTCCTCTGGGCCACTAAGATGTTTGAATCTGCTATCGGCCAGGAGTGTTAAGGACTGGAGCCTGAGGCCGGGAGATAGGCAGAGGGGCAGCAGACGGGCGTTCCTGGCACGCTTCCTGTGGTGGCTGCTGGGCCTCGGGGACCCCTGTTCGGGATGAGAAAGGAGCACTCCCTGCCACTCTTCACTTAAGAAACCACATGCTCCTCTCATTCCAGGTCTCCAAAAAGTACAGCGAGATTGAGGAGTTTTACCAGAAACTGAGCAGTCGTTATGCAGCAGCCAGCCTCCCCCCGCTCCCCAGGAAGGTCCTGTTTGTTGGGGAGTCTGACATCCGGGAGAGGAGAGCCGTGTTCAATGAGATCCTGCGCTGTGTCTCCAAGGATGCCGAGTTGGCAGGCAGCCCAGAGCTGCTAGAGTTCTTAGGTACCCGAGGCTCTGCCCCATGTCCCTCAGGTCTCCCCCGCCCAGAACTAGGCTCCGCTGCCCTGCCCCGGTGGAAGCATGTCCACAGCTGCCTCTGCAGCCTGGAGGCTTCAGCCAGGCTGGTGAGGCAGGTGGCCTCACTGACATTCTTGGCTGGATGGGCAGGAGGAGGCCTGCCCTTGAGGGCCTGAACGTCTGGGTGTCAGGTGGGGGCTCACACAGTGGGCATTCTCCATAGTGTGACCCCCATCCATGGCCTTCCCGGCCAGCCCCATTCCTAGAGCTTGCCTGATGCCCGCGACCAACCATGCACAACATACAACCCCCTGACAGACACCCCACACACCCCTCTGCCTCCTGCCAGCCAGCCCTAGGGACCTTCAGTATCCTGGGAAAGCTGTGTTCTCACAGCCAGGCTGGTCACCAGCCCCTGGGGACATGTGCCTCTCACCTGTGTCCCCACAGAAAGAGTCATGGGGACAGCTCCAGGCTGAGGAATTGATCCAGCACCCTTGCCCCCAGTGGTGGAGACGTCAGGCCTTTCCCATGGGTGTCCCAGCCCTCTCTTCTCTCCACAGTTTTCTCATCTGTAAGGTGGGAGTAGCCGGGCTGACAGGTCGTCATGAGAATTTACTGAGCTAACACATGCAAAGTGCTTGGAACAGAGACAACCACAAAGTAAATGGTGGCTACCATTTTACCCCACTCCTCGGTTAGTCCTGTCAACCCAGAACCCCCTGGAGTAGGCCCTGGTCTCACAGATGCCCCAGGGCAGGGCAGGTTCTCACCACTGCTGGTACTGGACTCCCACCCCTTGACTTCTCCCCTCTTTACATCCGTCTGCTTAACTCTTTCCCAGCTACTGTGGATCTCCTAGTTCCACAAGACAGAAGGAAAGTTTTCAACAGAAAGTTGACCATAAATAAAACAAATTTTTAAAAGTGAAAGGTGAGGAAGAGAAGCAAAACTGGTGAAGGCACAGGCCTGGGACTGGACAAGCTGCACAGCCCAGGTGTCCTGTGGTCATGTTGGTGCCCCTCACACGGGTCTGGGTTCTCTTATGCCTTGTTTCTTCCAAGGTCACAACCCTTCCTTCCTTGCCTATCTCTGGGGCTGGGTAGACTGTGCTGAGAGGTTCCAGCTCAGCCATAGCTGGAAGAGATGCTCAGGATGTCCCAGGCCCTCTCTTGTGGAGAGGCAGGATAGAAACAAGCTGCTGTATGCCTCACTTTGCTCATCTCCAAGATGGACATACTGTTGGGATCTCTCTCATAGGGCTTTTGTGATGTTTAAATGTAAGATGCTTATGACATGAGATTGAAGGTTTGGGAGATTTTGAATGGCCTTTTCACATTTGTCCAAGTAAAATAACAGAGCATCACATAATACAATATCATCATCATCACTCAGTGCATCCTGGATGCCAGACACTCTCTAAGTTCTTTACCTACAATGTGATTTTATTAAAAGTCAGTTGTTCTAAAGATAAACTACCCAGTAAGCACTTGGATAGAGAAGAACAAATAGTCTGAGCCCACGCTTCTCAAACTATCTGTGGCAAGGGCTAACTCTTTTATTCCCAGCCTGTCACAGAGGGATACTTTCACAAATACAAAAGCATGCTTGGGTATTGTGATGGTGGCAGGATGCTATGGAAGTTTCTGGATGCTTACTCTCGCTTTCTGCACTTACCTCATTGTGGTCACACAGGGGGCATTCTCTGTCTGAAGACCACACTTTGAGAAGCGCTGATCTAAGCCAGTTTGTAATGGAGTGGTCACTGTTTGTTCTGGAATCTTCCACATGCTTACGCTGAGCACCCATCCAGTCCACAGTCCAGGTGCCCAGACTCTTGGAGCAGGTCTCCATCCGCAGAGCTCCTTGCCGTGCCTCCGACTATAAATGGTTCTGGCTGCAGTGGTTCTTTTTGAATCACCCTGTGCCCTGGCTGGTTTATCCCACCACTCACCCAGGAGGAGGAGGATGGGGCCATCCTTGTGCACACAGGCTCTGGGCCTTGGGTTCAGGAACCGCTGCCCCTGTCTTGCTCTGAAACTCTCACTGGTGACCACTTCACTCCAGGTTTCCTTGGTGCCCGTCAGCCCTTGAGGGGCTGCAGCAGGCACTTGGCTGCCCCCGAGACGGAGGTCACCTTCTATCCACCCAGACTCTCCCTCCTGCTCAGGTCCCAGGAGGGACAAGTTTGGCCCCAGGAGGCTGCAGGAAGCCCTTGACCTCAGATCCTGGCATGGGAGGGTGCAGTGTGGCAAGATGCCTCCCCTGGCTCTGGGGTGGTTACCAAGTCCCATTTTTTCTGTCTTCCTCCACAGGTACCAGATCCCCAGGGGCTGCAGGGCTCACCAGCAGAGATTCCTGTGTCCTGGATGGTACAGACAGCCAGACAGGGAATGATGAAGAGGCTTTCGACTTTTTTGAGCAGCAAGACCAAGTGGCGGAAGAGGGTCCTCCTATCCAGGGCCTGAAGGGCGAGGATGCTGAGGAATCCTTGGAGGAGGAGGAGGCGCTGGACCCTCTGGGCATTATGCGGTTGGTCTCCCGTTGTCGAGAGGGTCCCTTTGGTGTATTCCAGGCTTTCTGGAGATGACATCCCCCTTCCCTGGAATCTGAGAAAAGCCCTGAGCATCCCAGGTCGCCCCCTCACAAGGATCTGGGCCACGAGGCCTTGGCCTGGTGTGCTTGGGGGAACCAGCTCTCTGTGTGCCCTTGGTGGTGCCCATGTCTCTGGGGCTGGGCTTAGGTATCGCCTCCCTGCCTGGGTCACAGGATGTCCTCCGCTTGTGGCTGTGCACTGAGGCTTGGCAGAGGCTCCCCGTGACAGCTCAGTAGTGCAGGCTGCGGACCTGTCCGGCTAGTGTGGGAGGACTGGGTGCTCGTTCCAGCTGCAGAACTCGCAGAGGTAGCTGCAGCTCTCTGGGCCTGTATCATCTGCATAGCAGGAGCATTCACCTTGGCCCTGCCTCCACACAGGGCCGTTCACCAGCCATGTATCTCTGGCCATTTACAATCTCTTTTCTTCGGTTTTCTTCAGTGAAAATGGGCTCATGGTTGTACCAACCTCTTAGGGCTCCTGTGAAGATGAAATGAGTTATGTAAATTTAGCAATCAGCTATCGTCATGGCCCCATCTTTCAGTGGAATCAGACCAGGCCAGGGGTGCTGTTCTCCCCGCTCTCTGCCACAACGAATGTCTCTTAGCCATTTACCGAAGTCCTCAGACGCCAAATGAGTGAGTCCTTTCTTGTAGGTCCTGCCCCAGAAAGGAATTAGAGCCCAGTAGAAACAAGGCAGAGGCAAGTTCAACTTCATCAGCATGCAGAATTCTGTCCTAAAATCACAGCCCACTCTGGAAAGGCCTTCTTCGTGGGGAGGGTTCTGGGAGGGTGGGCTGCAGGGTGGCCATGAGACCAGCGTCCAGCGGTGAGCATTCACACTGGAAAAGGGTGCACAGCGCTCGGGAAGCTGCAGCAGAAACAGGCCCCGGAGCCAGGGTCCTGCAGCACCTAGGCACAGTAAGTGCCCTGCAGTCACCCTCCTGGCCCTCCGTGGCTGGCCTTGTCCTTGAGTGGGGTTGGCAGCCCTGAGGGAGAGGCAGCCAGAGTAGCGGGTGATGTGGGGACAAGCCTGTAATAGTCACTCCTTATCAGCCTGGCCCAACCCTGCAGGCCTTTCTTGGGCTTTATTTTGGTAAGGGTGAGGCTTTGTTTGAACTCACATTCTCTGTTGTTCTGAGTAACCACACGTAGTGCCAAACCAAGATGGACTTTGGTTGTCCGTGCCAGCCTTTGGCGGAAGAACACACTTAGCAGAGCGGCTCCTTTTTTGGGTAGGAAAATGCTCTTTGGGGCTGGCAAGTGCTGCCTTGAACTTCCTACTTACTTCATTAGCAGAATGTCAGGGGAGATGTGTCAGCTGTCCTGGGACCCCTTGGTGGGGGGGGGGCCCAGCCCCCTCCCCAGCTCTGTACCCTAGGGTCCTCGCCCCTGAATCCTGGGAAAGCTTAGCACCTAAGAGTAATCCTGCTGGCTCAAGACCCTCTTCTGCTGGGTTTTCTTTTTAAGGACCCATGTGACAAGGTGCTGATGAATCAGCATTATCACCTCTGGCAGAAATAAGAAGTAACATTTTTTGAGAGTTTATGAAATGCTGGGAACTAAGTTAGCATTTGCCTACATGATCTCATTATATCTGTAAGACAGGATTTCTGAAACTGCTTGCTACAACCCATAGTAAAAACTGTATTATATGCTATGACCCAGGACACACATGTATAAACATCCCATAAAAGTGAAGCAAAAGTTCCCAGAACTCATACAAAACCTTACTAAGTGTATCGTACTCGGATATTTTCTATTCTATTTCAATGTTTGGAAAGGTCATGACTCACCAAACTGCTTTCAGGATCCACTGTGAGCACAGGTCAAGAAACGGAGCCCTGGAGGCCTGCACTGGCATCAGCCTCTTCTGTGTGGTGGGAAACTCAAATTCAGGGTCAGGTGGTTCGTCCACGTTCCTGCAGCCTGCAGATAGCAGAGCCAGGACCCCACGCCATCTCCAGTCCAGTCTTTATCAGCCTGGGAGGTGGGCAAGGCCCCAGGATTATCCCCCTTTCACAGATGGGAAAATCGAGAAAGGAGTTCAGCAGGATCTTGGCCAGAGCCGTGTGTGTGGCAGAGCCATGCCTTGAAGTTGGGTTTCCACCTCGGCCTTTCACAGACACCCAGGTGGGCTTGTTGATCTCCCTTGGTGCCACCCACCTGCCCTTTGGTGGGGGACTTTCTGTTCTTCTCGGGGGGCTATTTGTGCACCCCTCTCCCTCCCGTGCCCTTGATTCCTGTGCAGGTGCAACAGCCCCCGTTTCCGAGCTTGCCCTGCCCCATATGTGTGCTTAGCTCTGGGCGCTCCTGGAGCAGCCACCATTTCCCTGCAACCAGCCTCGGTCCTTCCCCACCGTGGCCGCGGCGAGGCGCTGCTGCTCTGCGGAAGGGCTGCTCCACTGCAGGGCTGCTGGGAGGGTGGGAGTCGCCAGCACAAAGCCGGAGCCCAGGCCGGCCTGGCTTTTCTTTGTCTTGTAAACCTGGTTTTGGTTAGGGACAAGAGAGCGTTATTACACCATTAGAGAGCGCTTAAAGATAGAAAAAACCCTCACCTCGGCCCATCCCAACACCAGCGCTCTCCCCTTCTGCTGGGGCTCTCGTCTGACCCCTTCCCAGCGCCATCCATGCAACTGCAGGCACAGTGCACGCGCCTTTTCGTAACTCTGCTTTTTCACCCTGTGGTCTGTCCCGATTGCTGCTCCATGTCGCCCCCGTTTTGTATTTAACTTTCTATTTTAGAGATGTCACGGTGCTGAGAAAATTGACATTCTACCCTAATAGTTCTGCCTTATGCTGGAAATCCTCTGCGGGAAACATTTTACATTGTGACTCAAATAATACACAATTAGTATAGAAAAATTGCAAACACAGATAAAATTCCTTTCCCTGTGAATTTTTGAATGCATCTTTGAATATTCACGTCTTACTGCCAAAATGAGATTGTCTTATGTGCCATTCTGGAATTTGCTTTTTTCCAGTTTACATGTTCTAGGTCCTTCCAGATCAATAGCTGCGCTCTCCCTCCTTCCTCTGCTGGTTTCTCAGCTCGATGGGCTGTAAGTGGCATTGCCAGGCCCCTGCTTGTGAACATGCTGGGGTTTTCTGTAGGTTTTTGCTATTATAGGCAATAACTTGAGGAACTTCTACATATACAACGCTTTTATTCTATGGAGCCTTCCCCTATATATGTGCCCCACCCAGAGCAGGGCCCCTGAAACTGCTTCTGGGGACTTTGGGGTACCATTCCAGTAAAGGGTTCTCCAAGGGCTGAAGCCCCTCTGTTGGGAGTGCCCCTCTGCTTTTCTAAGCCCTGCCCGCCCCCCCCCCCCAGGGCCCACTCCTCCCATCTCTTCTTTGGCACACAGAGACCCCCTCCAGGCCCTGGGTCCCTGAGGACTCGCAGCGTCTGGTGGGACAGGCTGGCTCCTGTATGAACAAATGCACCTGTCTGCGAGGCTGGGCTTCCCAGACTCCTTGGAAGGGGGAGCCCACACCCGGGTCTCCATGCTGTGGCCTCCATGGTGAAGCTGAATGTTTCTCTAGAAGGCCACATTTTATGGTAATTTTTTAATATGGATTTTGCTTCATCTTGCATAAAACAACCACATGTATTTTAGTATAAAAATAATATCTTACCCTCCATATTTGGATAAAATCATTTGTCTGGGATGATTCTGTGGTTTTGAATGCTGGCACATTGCTAGGTGCTCCCAGATTTGCTCACCCAAGATTTAGCAGCAAGATGGTCCCCGAAGGTGAGCCGTGGAGGGGAGCTCTGTGGGGACAGCAGGGCCTCAGCCCCACCTCCTGAGGTGCCCTGGAGCTGCTCCCCAAAGGGTGCCTCTTGCCAAATATCCTGACTACTGCACTAGGGCCTGGCACCTCTTTATTCATTCCAGCCTGAGCCTGGGCAACCAGGGCTCCCCTGATGCCACCAGCACAGCAGAGACCACCTAGGGATTCTGGGCCACTGAAAGCTTGGGAGAGAGAGATTCCAGGCCCCCCTCAGATCTGGGTAGGACCCCCAGAATCTGTGTTTTAACAAGCTTTTGAGTTGATTCTGCAAGCTCCTGTTTGAGAATTCCCAGAAACCAAACTCCAGTGAAGTGTTGGAAATGCCAGAAAGGAAACAGGTGTGGAGAGCGGCAGGTCAGCCATCACCACAATCCGCCGCCCGCAGCGGGCTGAGGACAGGGCGTGTCCGGAAGGCACTTCCGGTACTCACTACTCCCCAGCTCCTCCAGCTCGGGCTGGGCTTTCCCTCGTCTGCTGGCCCACCTGCTCTAGGAGTTCTCTGCGGTGCCATCCTGGGGTTCATGTGGGGGCCATGAGCCAGGATGACTGGGCCTGACCTCACCCTGTACCTGTGCAGCACTTAGCCCTGGCCTGGCTGGGGACCCAAAGCCATAAGGAAAGGAGGAGGCAGATGCCACAGCCGCCCTGCAGCATCACGCAGGTGGCACTCCACCGAGGCTGTCACAGTGATCACAGCAGCACAGTGTGCATGCCAACTGCATTTCCCCATCCAGATTACTGCCTGGCAGGGTGCAGTGGCTCATGCCTGTAATCCCAGCACTTTGAGCAGCCAAGGTGGGCAGATCACTTGAGATCAGGAGTTCAAGACCAGCCTGGCCAACATAGTGAAACTCTGTCCCTACTAAAAATACAAAAATTAACTGGATGTGGTAGGGCATGCCTATAATCCCAGCTACTTGGGAGGCTGAGGCAGGAGAATTGCTTGAACCCGGGAGGCGGAGGTTGCAGTGAGCTGAGATTATGCTACTGCACTCCAGCCTGGGCGACTGAGTGAGACTCTGTCTCAAAAGCAAAATAAAACAAAGCAAAAACCAACCAAACCAAAAAATAGATTATTGCACAAAGTCCTGCCTGAATAAATGGGCTGTTAGGAACAACAGATGTACCAGTGGTTTCTGCTTTTTAAATTCAGTAGCAAAACCTTTGGCTCAAGAGAAATATCATCCAGAATCCCAGTACATACAACAGGCTGAAGTAGGATTTCCCCTGGTTGGGACAAGTGAGGACTGAATCTTTGTCCCTCCAGCCTCAGCCTCACTTCCTGGGGTAACCCTGGGCAGCTTTGCAGAAGACGAGGGCCCCTTAGAGTATGGTTTGACAGTGCGTGGGACAGCTGGAAACCCCACACAACCCCAGGATGTGTGACTACTCCAAGAGCAGGGTTAGAGATGGGCAGTCCCAGGTTCAAATCCCCTTTCTGCCACTTACTAGCTGGTAGACACTGAGTGCATTGCTGTACTTCTCTGAGCCTGTCTCTTTCTTTGTAGAGTGGGGGTAAAGTAGAGGCCCAGTGGCTGAAAGGATAAAATGAGATGAAGCACTACAGGAAAGTTCCTTTGTAAAATGTTATCACTATTCCAGATTTACTTTGCTCTAAAGAGGTCTTTGTGTATTTAAACAACAGTTGAAATATGAATATAAAAGGCAGCTTTTCTGCTTCCTAGAGTTGTTATGCAAGTGTCAGGATCCTGTGATGTGCATACTATAACTTTACCTCCCTCCAGGAGCGCCAGTACACCTGTCACCTGTTACCACTTCCTAGAGCAGGTGATTCTGGAGGTGGGGCAGCCCTGGCCCTAGAGGAAGGAGCCTGCTTATCTGAATCCTTAGTGGGATTCAGTGGTTGCTTGGTTCCTTGAGAGAGAGAAATCTGGGAGGTCATACTTGCCATTCTCCTGCCTCAGGCTCCCCCAGGACCTGTTGTGGCAAGGTCTGGCAAGTAGCAACACTCTTAGGATGACAGAGTCTTTACACTCTGAGGACTGCAGATCAGATCCAGGCTCTGTTGTTACAACTGAGGAACCTTCCCCGGATCACACAGGAAGGCATGAGAGCAAGAGCTGGGGGTCTCCTGACTGCTGGCCCAGGACTTTTCCCTTTGTCCCCAGTCCAACACCTGTGCTTCTCAGCCCTCACCTGTTCGCTCTCGTTTCTTGTGACATGGGTGACGGGCATTCCCCACTGCAAGGACAGCAGCTGCCTGCTGGTCGTGTCACCATTTGGAGTGGATCGGGGCATAGGAGCGCTCACGTGAGAAGCAGCAATGGTTGTTTGCTCAGAGCTTACCGCGACCAGGGAGGTATCGGCCACCATCACCTGCATTTGGCAAAGATGCAAAGAGGCAGGAGAGTGGGACACTTTGAAGCAGATGAAAGGGAAGGCTCAGATACATGCTGATTGGAGGTTGTTGGCATGGGGAATCCAGAAGCAGCCAATGAGAAGTGGGGCATCCTTTGTCCTCTGTGAGCGGGAAGTGGGGCTTTCTTTGGATGGTGCTACTAACCTGGAAATGGGGGAAATGTTAGGAAAGTTGGCAGTTATTGATCAAATCTTGGCCATTTGGGGCTGATTGCTGCAGAGGCTGTGGTCTGGCTTCCTGGGCAGGTTACTGCAGGCTGTGGGTCAGAGTTCCACCTTTCCATGTGGCCTGGCCATTGTCCCTTTGTGTATTCAGACTCTTGGGGGGACTGGCATTTGCTGTAGAACGTGGGCTGCAGAGACCTGCAGCTGGGACCCACGTGGTTCCCTGGTGATGCTGGAGCAAGGATGGGTGAGGGGCAGTCTCTGGCCCCATTGTAGAGAAGGAGAAATGTCATCACCCACAAGCTCAGGTGGGATTGTCACTGAGTCCTGGTCCCTCAAGATAGAGCTCAGTGACCTGGAAAATGGGCTCTGGCTGTTGAGAAACAGGTCCTTGGAATGTGACTCTGGGGACCATAGCAAATGATAAACGTTCATGGTGACCACCCAGGCTGGCCCCAGTTTTGCAGTTTTGTTTTTTTATTTATTTATTTATTTTATTTTTTGAGATAGGGTCTCCCTCTTTTACCTAGGCTGGAGTACAGTGATGTGTGATCTCAGCTAACTATAGCCTCAACCTCCCAGACTTAAGTGATCCTCTCACCTCAGCTTCTCAAATAGTTGGAACTACAGGCACGCACTACCATGCCTGGCTACTTTTGTCTATTTTTTTGTAGAGGTGAGGTTTCACTATGTTGCCCAGGGTGGTCTTGAACTCCTGGGCTCAAGTGATCCTCCTGCCTCAGCTTCCCAAAGTTCTGGGATTACAGGCATAAGCCACTGTGCGTGGCCTGGCCCTATTTGCTTTTTAAGGGCCCAAGTGAAGTCTGCTGAGTAGAAGGCATAAGTGAGCCTAGACATCACCAGGTAGCTCCTGGGACCCCAGGCCTCTGCCACGGCCCTGCGCTGACTTGCAAACGGGACCCACTTGGCAGCTTGCAAAGCATTTCTGTGTCAGTTGCCTCCTCCTTCCCATTGACCCCCAGTAAGGAAACATGGTTGGGGAAGTTGAGTGACTGATCCAGATCCTATACAAGTTCTCCTACATCCCCCTCCACTGCTCCTCTCTCAGCAAAGGCCAGAATCTCCCCAGGCCCCGCTGGAGGTGGCCAACATCCCCACAGACCCTCCATGTACCTGCTGCCTAGCTATTGGGCAATTTCACTCTGCCAGGCTCTGCACACCTTGCCGTTTTCACAGGGCTTTTCTCTCTGCTCGGAGCACAGCTTTTGTGACTCTACTCATTTTTCCATCCAGGCGTTCTCTGAAGCCCCTGTCCAATGAGGCTGGCTTGGACACCCAGGGTTAGTGCCGGTCCTCAGGTGATTCTCACTCCTGTGATTGCTTCTCCATGGAAGCCCATTACTGTTGCAAATAACATTGTCCTGGCAAGAATTTCAGAAGTCCATTTATTGGGACTCTGAGAATTTTTTCATTGCAAAATAAAACCGGCCAGGCACAGTGGTTCATGCCTATAACCCCAGGACTTTGAGAGGCCGAGGCGGGAGGACCACTTGAGCCCTGGAGCTTGAGACCAGCCTGGGCAACATAGCGAGACTCCATCTCAACAAAAAAAAATTTTTTTTTAATTAGCCAGGTGTGATGGTGTGTGCCTGTGTCCCAACTACTGGGGTGGCTGACGTGAGAGGATCACTTGAGCCTGGCAGGTCGAGGCTGCAGTGAGCCGTGATGGTGCCAGTGCACCCCAGCCTAGGTGACAGAGAGAGACCCTGTCTCAAACAAACAAACAAAAACCCAAAACATAAAAAGACACCAAACAGCTGAATTTAAGAATAAAGTATGAAAAGTGCATTAGTTTAAAGCAGGCAGTTTGCATCATTGGAAAGAGGTGGATTTCCATATTTGGTTCAGCTGCACCCTGGCTTTGAAGACTCATGCTGTCCATGTGTCTCGGTTGTGGAAGGATCAGCAGTCTTCTGTTCAGACCCAGTTGAGCTGACTTTGTCTAGGAGATGTCTCTGCCACACATGTACACCCTGGTTCTGGGCAGTTGGTGTCCACTGGTGGTCTGCCGCGTGGGTGGGCGCATCGGGAATGGTGCCACAGGCCCCCTGGGTGGCCACAGTGGTGGATGCTGTTATGTGTCAATCACTGTCACCAGAACTGCCTGAACCACAGGGAGCCGGGCTGCTGCTCAGCCTGTCTGAGCGTTGGAGCTGTCAGCCATGGCAGCTGCCGCCTCTCACCCCGTATGCTGCACGCCTGCCTGCAGAACGTGGCCTGGTCTGCGTGTCTGTCTGCTGTCAGGAACAGACAGCGGGAAAGTGGGTGTCTGTGCACACATGTGCATGCAACAAGAACATACCAGCACATGCCTGCAACCCATCCAGGAGCACCCCACCTACCTCATGCAACCCCTGTGGGCCCAGCTCATGTTTTGGTGTCCCTCATGGCCTGCACTAGTTCCGATGACCCCCGTGCTCACCAGGAAGCCAGGAGCTGCAGTTCCAGTCCTATTCCCTGCAGACCTCTCTTTGAAGCCCCTGTTGCCCCATCCCTGGTGACAAGATTCTAATCATGACCAACTGTCCTTCCAGTGAAGGGAGAAGACACCCTACCTCCACGTCAGTGAGGGGCTTTGTCTCCTGTCAGTGCAGAGGGCGGGCTGGAGGGTGGGCACTGCAGAGCTGGGCCCTGTGCCTGCAGACGGCTGGGTGGATGCTGATATAGGAATGGAGGAGGAGGAGGACCAGGGAGGAGAGGATTGAGGGGGCCCCCGAGTGACAGCACACGTGTGCGACCTGACCCGACTCCGTGCTCATGACAACCCTGAGGTGTCTGTGCTAGAAGGGTGAAGAAATGGCTCAGAGGCTGAGTGACGCACCTCTCATATGGAATTACTGACCCCCCTCACTGAGGTCAGTGGCAATTCCTTTCTGCCAGCTGATCACCTTAACTGTCCAGATTTATAAGTTCTGAAGTTCTTCCTGGCCTGTCTTCCCCTCGCACCATCACTGCTCCCTGAGTCCGGGCTCCGGTCGTTTCTTCTATGGACCATGAGCAAAGCTTCCCTGGGGAGACCTGGCTCAGCCTGTTCCCTCACGGCATTACATCTGCTGCAAGCCTAAGGGGTCCCTTTTCACCAAGAGGAATCTAGGTTCCCAGTTATGTCCTACTCATGCCCCCTGCAGACCCTCACAGTGTGACTCGCAGGTCCTGTACCTGAGATGCTATTATTTAGCTCTCATTCCACCAAGTTCACTTCCTGTCTCCGCATCACGTCCTCCCCGAGCCCTCAGGCTTGGTTGGTTCTGCCCTCTATACTCTGCCATCACAGAGCGGAACACTCTGTGTGCTAATGAACAGTTTCCTTTCTTTTCCCCCTCCCAAGACAAAGTCTTGCTTTGTCGCCCAGGCTGGAGTGCAGTGGTGTGGTCTGAGCTCACTGCAACCCACATCCCCTGGGCTCAAGCGATTCTCATGCCTCAGCCTCCCAAGTAGTTGGGATTACAGGCATGCACCACCATGCTGGGCTAATTTTTGTATTTTTAGTAAAGATGGGATTTCATCATCTTTGCCAGGCTGGTCTCGAACTCCTGGCCTCCTACAAACTTTTTACTTTAAACTACTTTTCGTATTTTATTCTTAAATTCACCCGCCTCAGCCTCCCAAAGTGCTGGGATTACAGGTGTGAGCCACCTTGTCCGACCATAATGATCTCTTTGGTAGCAATAGTAAAGTCTTTGTTTACTATTGTTTCTAAGTTTCTATGTGACCCTGCTCTGCCATGAGCTTCTGGGGACAGCGGCAGCTCGTCCTCATCTTTATTCCCTCGTCCCCAGCACAGTTCTTGCAGGTGGGAGGTTCTCAGTGAGTGCTGGCCATCAAAGGTGCTCACAAGAGAAGGAATGAGTTGCTCATAGAGTGGCTGAGGGCCTGGTGGCAAGGCCAGTGGAGTCGGTCAGGAGATCTTTGGAGGAGGGGCTTCCGCACATAGGGCGCTGTCTGAGACTGGGGCTAGGAGCCTATCCCTCTTCCCTCCCTGGCCCTCCCGCCTTGGGGAATAGGTTAACAGAATCCTGAGATGGAGATGTGCCGGCACCCTGCTGCCTGCCTACCTGTCCTCCACCTGTCCATCCCTCCCCGCCTCCATCCATTACCCATCCTCTCATCCAGAGTTTATCAAGGCATCTGTTCTGGACCAGGCACATTACTAAGTCCCCAGAGCCTGAAAGTTTTGGGCCGCTCAGCATAGGACCCTGGGGCTTTTAGGCATAAAACTCCATATTTCCTGCTTCTTTGATTCCCCTGGAGATGGGTCTGGAGAGTTGGGGAGGTAAAGAAGGCAGCCCAGGCGGCACGGGTGGGGTGGGGTAGGGTACAGACCATGCCTGAGCCTCCTGCATGTGCTGTAGATCCACTTAATTTCAGTTTAAGATAACAAAAGGGCAAACATGTCTCTAGGGAGAGAAACAAGGACCGAATCCAACTGGAGGAGAAAACTCACATGGAAGGGAAGTTCGGCCTCCTGTGTGCTGTCAGGACCTGGAGCCAGCGTAGGCAGGGGCACCACAGCTTCTCCAGAGAGACCTTGCGCCTGTTCTCTCGCTTCCTTTGTTCTTCAGATGGCTCTCTTCCTCTGTGCGCCCTCCAATTTCTGGTCAATGCAAAGCCTCTTGCTCCCCTTCCCCGAGGGGCCCGTGGCTGGGTACAATGCAAGTTTGATCCCCAGGAGCCAGGCAGGGCCTGCTTGTTTCTGAGGGGACAGTGGGGGGTGTGGTGTGGAGCTGCTGCTGGGAGAGGCTGCAGAGCAGCCTCAGACTTGCCCTCCCTGAGAGCTGCCACCTGGGTAGGGGCTGGGGCAGCTCTCCACCCTTCCCCACCGCAGTGCCTGCTGGGTCCAGGAGTAAGGGCCACGCAAAGGGCAGCGGAGATGGGGAATGAAGTGGAGAGAAGCATCGGGCAGAACAGCAGCTGCAAGCCTGGCTGACCGTGCAATTCCTCAGGAGACTGAACACAGTCTCCTGGGCCTGCTTGGGGTTTCTGACTCAGTGGGTCTTGGCTGGGGTCAGCTTTGCTGTCTGCCCCAGGAGACCATGGCCCCTGTTTGGCACCCACTTCCTAGGAGTCATGAGAGACGAGCTGGCTCTGCCTGATTTGTGAGAATAAAGGGGAGAATGTCTGAGTAAGAGCAGGCGAGTCCTGGCTCCTCCAGGTCTCAGAGGAGCAGAAGCACTTTCTGGAAAGCACTTGCCCTTAGGGTGGAGAATCCAGGCTCCCTCCACCTCACCTCCAGCACCACAGGCAGGGCCTGAGGGTGGTGCACAGCAGCGGAGATGTCTCATGGCCTGAGCTGGGTGGAGAAAGCACAGGACCAGGCAGATGGGCCTTCCTGGAGCAGTCCCTGCCACTGCGTCTCTGCTCCCCGTCACTACCATTGAAACATGCCACTTTCTCCCCAGAGAACGGCAGGATCAATCCTGTTGTCCCTGCCCCATCCTATATCACCTTCCTCATGGGACATTTGGAGGGGACGAGGATAAGACCACAAGTATGACCATCCTCAATCTAGACCCAGGCTGCCTGTCCCATCCCTACTGTGTGGCCTTGGGCAGACACTCAGCTTCTCTGGACCACTCAACATTTGTTGAATGAGAATGTTTCCTCATTCAACAAAGGAGTCCTGCAGAGATCCTTCCCCTGGAACTGGGCCCTGAGCTCAGAGGTTGCTCCGTCCTGCAGCCTTCTGGCAGGAAGCCTTCCTGGCCTTCACAGTTTCTCCTCGCCTCTGCTGGGTGACTGGGATTCTGCTAGACCTCAGACTCCAGACTGTGGGAATGGTCACCTTGGAGGGCCCTGCCCCTTCCAGCACCCAGGGCCATTCTGCTATTTTTATCTGCCGTTGGTTAATCCGTATCATTGTGTAGGCCAGCCTCGGTGCAGTTTTGCCGCAGAGTGTTACCAACATGAGCTCAGATGGTGACCTCACGTGGTGACCTCAGTCCAGTGGAACTGCCTGCCAGAGAGACAGGCACACGGAATTTCAGTTTCCAGTAACGGGCACATTCTCATGATTTTCAGGAACCTTAAAATGGCTAACAGGCGTCACCAGCAGGGGTTGAATGGCTGTTAAAGTGATTAAAGTAAAATCAGGTGTGTTTCCTTCCTGGCCGTATCACTCACAGTGATGGACACAGATCCTGAGCATTCAGCTCCAGGCATGTTTACTTCTCCAGCCCGGAACCACCACCTGGATCAAAACGAAAGTACTCCCACACCCCAGAAGCTTCCATCCTGCCCTGTCCTGGTTTCTCACAGCAGGGTCTGGCCCAGAGCAGGACCTCCTCAGCCAGTCGGCAAGTGCACTGTAGTGGGACCTGGGTTGGCAGAGCCAAGTGCACTGTAATGGGACCTGCGGTGGCAGAGCCGGAGTGGGGGAGGTGGGCAAGTCCCAGAGAGGCTTCCTGAAAGGGGGCTGCACCGCAGAACCCAAGTGTTAACTAGAACAATGGTGGTTTTACCATGCAAAGGAAACAATAAGGCACTTACCAAGGCTGCTTTCTGCCCTCCTGAGTCCTAGTCCTGAGGTTTGTGGCTCCAGACCAGGTCCATCCTCATTTCCGAGTGGCTGTGGAGTGTGGTTCTCTGAGCCTGGCCCCCAAGTGCTGAGACTCAGACTAGGCAGCTCTCTCCACCTTCCGAATGGGAGTGCGATCTCTGGCCCGTGACCGCATGGCAGACTCAGGGCCTGAAGACGTCTAAGAGCCGGGGTTGTCTGGCAGCCGGTGTCCAGTCCTGGCAGCCACCTGCTCCTGACAGTGGTCATTTCTTGAACACAGGGCACAGCTGCCCACAGTAGCAGGGGCCTTACCACTCTGTCATTGAGGAAACCTGC
This sequence comes from Colobus angolensis palliatus, assembly GCF_000951035.1. NCBI lineage: Eukaryota > Metazoa > Chordata > Mammalia > Primates > Cercopithecidae > Colobus > Colobus angolensis. The sequence goes on along the minus strand of NW_012111919.1, from coordinate 2,706,490 downwards.
TCCCCAACCACCCTCGCTAGCCTGCTTTTCTCCCCTGGGATGGAGGACCTGCCTTTCCCTTGGCCGTGTGACCATCTGATAGGGATTTCAGAAAGACTTCAGCTCCGCCTGCCTGGACTGCTCTGGGCGGCCCTCTCCAGGCCTTCCCTGGCCCATGGCGTCCAGCCACCCCTGCTGCAGGGCCCAGCACCTGTGTGGGTGTGACCGGGCCACCTGGACACTTGTGGGAAATCCTCACCTTGTGCTTTGTCTCTGATTCTCCAGCTCCAAGAAGCCCAAGAAGCATCCCAAAGTGGCCGTGAAAGCCAAGCCCTCGCCCCGGCTCACCATCTTTGATGAGGAGGTGGACCCTGACCAGGGGCTCTTTGGCCCGGGCGGGAAGCAGTTCCCGCAGGGCCCCTCGGAGGATGTGTCATCCATGGACCGTAAGTAGAGCCCCAGGGTCTGCTCCTGGTGTCCTCTCGGTGCCCAGCTCCGTCACCAGACAGGGTGTAACTCACCCGGCGTGAACAGGACTCATCTCCCCTGTCCTGTTTAGATGTTATATAGACTCCGCTTTGGAGGGAGCTTTCCTGCTGGAGGAATTGAGCCTCACACCTGGTTCCCCACAGCCTGGAACATTCCCAGGCCGCATGTTTCCTGTCAGCATCCCACAGAAGAGGGGGATGGTTTTCTCTGCTGCTTCGAGAAGTGCTTCCATGACATCGGTGGGCAGATGTGGGCCCTGGGCTTCCAGGCACCGTTTGTGTAGAAAGCGATAGGGCCTGCCTGGGGCACGTGTGTGACTGTAGGTTTGGATTTAATAGGAACGTGTCGCCTGCATGGACTCCCTTGGAGGGCTCTGTGCTGAGTTGGCAGAGGGAAAACCGAGCGGCCTGGGGACATCTCCACTCATCCCTGGGTCCCTTTCCTCACATGCCCAGGTCACCCTCCAGTGAGGGGAGTTGATGCCACCCACTAAGTCAGCCCATACTTGGTGAGCCCCCACTGAGGGCCAGGCCCAAGGACATGCTGAGGAGTGAGACCTAGTCCCTGTCCCTAGTCCCTATCCTGAGGGCCTCAGGGGCCCCTGGGGAAGCAGGCCATCACCTGGCGGTTACAGAGCAGCAGCAGTTACGACAGGTTGAGCAGAGGCATCAATTCCTGTAGGACTCCCCAGAAGACTTCCTGGGGTGGGGAGGGGCCTCCTTGAGCTGGATCCTGGAAGGTCAGTAGAGTTTGCTGGCCCTGTGGAAGCAGGGGACTCCAGGTATAGCGGCCATGATCGGCATTCTCCAAGGGCAGCCCCGATCAGTTCACACGTGAGAGGGTGCGGGGAGGAGACCCAGGCTTCCTGAAGGCAGCAGCCACATGTCATGGCACCCCAGCAGAGACAGAGCGGCCATGGCACCCCGGCGGAGAGAGAGTGGCCATGGCACCCCAGCAGAGAGAGAGAGTGGCCATGGCACCCCAGCAGAGACAGAGCGACCATGTCACCCCGGCAGAGAGAGAGCGGCCATGTCACCCCAACAGAGAGTGGCCATGTCACCCCAACAGAGAGTGACCATGGTACCCCAACAGAGAGTGGCCATGGTACTCCAACAGAGAGAGTGACCATGGTACCCCAACAGAGAGAGAGCGGCCATGGCATCCCAGCAGAGAGAGAGCGGCCCACGCTGGTGGGTGGCACTCAGTAAATGCTTGTTGAAGGCCGGGTACAGTTGAGGGGTTGCACTGAGATCAGTTGGACTGGATGGCGAGATGCCTGGCGCAGTGAGCCCAAGAGGCTATAACCTCCTAAGAGCAGTAGGAAGCCCATGAGGACTTGAAACCGGAGTGATGCCATTGGCTGACTCTGGCCCAGGTGCCAGGCGGCTGAGGCCAAGGCAGACAGCTGTCCCAAGCCTCTGTGAGCTCTTGTCCTCGTCCTCCTCCTGCCCCTACCTGGTCCACTTCTCTGATTTTCTTCCTTATCCCTTGCTGGGTGCCCCAGGAGGCTGGGCCAGGCCTTCTCCACCTTGTACCTTGGGTGGCTGAGGACAGGCCAGGGCTTGCTCTGACACCCCTGCTGCTGCCTTCCCACAGCCCTGATGCTGTTTGACGATCCTGACCTCGGCGGGGCCGTGCCCCTGGGTGACTCCCTCCTGCTGCCGGCCGCCTGTGAGAGTGGAGGGCCCACGCCCCGCCTCGGCCCCAGGGACGCCTCCAAGGAACTGTTCAGGTACCCCCTGTCCCCAGAGGCGCTTGGCCAGCTCTGAGAATGTCCTGGACAGAGCCAAGGGCCCGGCTTGTTTGGGGGCATTGCCCAGTCTCAGCCCCAGCCTCCTCTGAGGGGAGGACCCCAGACCTGTGAAAAGTAGAAACCTGTGGGTGCACACTGGGTGAGAGGCAGTGAAGGGGGTTCAGGGGGAGGATCTGCAGCCCAGGGCTGCTCAGCTAGTTCCAGAAAGAGAGAACTTTGTGTGCACAACTAGTCTTTCTTTCACAATCATCTTTTAACAATTTATGTAAAGAATAATTAAATTATATAATTGCAAGAGCAGGTATAACTGGCACAAGCAGGTTTGGGAACAACTTAAACTGACTCATGGCAGAATGCAGCCCACCCAGAGAGGGGTCAAAGTGCAGGTGTCCTGGCGATGGCCTCTCTGCCGGAGGGCCCGGTCAGCAGCTTTTACAGAAGGAAGGGAGAAGGAGGCCTCATCTGTCACATGGAGGTCAATTGGCAGAACCTGTGCCTGAGATGGCTCCTATTTCCTGAGTCCTTGCTGTGTATGCAGTAAGCCAGACTCCTTATGTGCTCTCCTACGTAATCCTCACGACGGCCCCCCTAAAGTAGATGCTATTTTCTCCATATTATAAGAAATCGAGCGTGGGAGGCCACCTGGCTGAGGCCCCTGCTCTGCCCTGGCCTCCCCACTTCATTAGGGACTGTCTGAGCACTCGGCTGGGTGATCTGCCTCCCACCCAGCCCCCCCAGTTCTCCCCAGGCGTTTACCTCCACTGGCCACGTTCTCAGCAGGCTCAGTGTTGTGCATGTCTCCAGCTTCTCCACGCTCCAGGACACAGGACTGTGCCTGGGGTTCACAGGAAGCCAGGCCGCCTCTTTCCAGGAATGGCTTATGTGACACCAAGGCATGCAGGCCCTGGAGACTGTCATCTCTACCCCTCATTAGCAGCCTCGGGCTATTAGACAGCCCTCCAAGTGCCCGCCAAGCCTGAGTCACCGTGACGGCTTCTGGTATTTACATGTCCCCAAGGCCCCTGGCATCTGTTCACTCTCATCCTGTGTCCTCACTCCTGACATCCCTGCAGGCTGGGAGAAACCAGGATTGTTATTTTATTAGAGGGAAACTGAGGCACAGGGAAATGGAATACTAGAGTCGGCCTGGGGAATGGCAGGGCCAGGCCGAGCGTGTCTAGGAGTCCATGTGTCCCAGTGGGGTGGTTCTCGTGGGACCTTTCTGGCCTAGTTTATTCTAAATCCGTTACTTCCCAACCTGTGTTCTGTGGAACATGGTGCAGTGGGGTGGTCAAAGGCTACCTTCAAAGGGGCTCTGTGGCCTGATGAATTGGGGAATGCCATATGAAGCAGGGCTGGTAGTGCGCGAGCCGGCACCACACGGCACTTCACATTCTCATTCGTCCCTGGGCCCTCCCCTCTGTGGTGCCCCTTAGCGTCCCACAGAGCGCTTGGGGAATCCCTGCTCAAAAAGTGTGGGTCCCGCACCCCCACCTTCACTTTAGCAGACATCTGCTAATGAAAGGATTAGCTGCTTTTCTTCTTTTAAAATTCAGGCAAATTCAAAAAGAGCTGTAACACTAGGATTAGCTTCTTGAGAGCAGGAACCGCATTCATTCTTTGTGTCTGCCCTGTGACTATCCAGGGAGTAGTTGGGCTTCCTCATAATAAAGAACGTTCTGATAGTCATTCATTCCTTCATGCTTTCACCCCTTCATTCATTCTGTCACTAGCCTCAGCCGTGACAGCCGTGAGGCAGCGTGGGGTGTACACTGAGCGTGTTGAGACTGAGAAGCCTTTGTTCCTTCTGGCTGTGCAGCCACAGCAGGGCAGGGTCTCTAGTCTAGATGTTTAGGGGAGTCTTGTCTTCCGCAGGGACCCTGGGAGACGGAATGGGGCCAGGGTCTTAGAGCTCCCTTACCCCTCTCTGGTTGACCTCACACCAGCTGGGCCTGGAAGAGAAGGGAGCTGGACCTTGAGCTAGTGAGAGCTAGTCCTAGTCATGACTCAGAAATAGGGTGCTAGGAAAAGGGGTGCCTTGCAGCCACCTGTGTCCCAAGAGCAGCTACGCCGCCTCCCACCGTGGCTGCCCACCCATGTACACCTCCCACCTGGGAGCAAATCCAGCTGCTGATTAGTTCCAAAGAGTCACTGCTTTGCCAAGCAGGATAATCCTGAAATCTGACATAAGCTTCTAGCAGCCGCTTTGTTTTCCAAAGGGCCCTTCTTTGAGGATAAGTCAGTCCCTTTGAGCTTTTCCCAGGTCCCCTCAGCCTTCAATGGAGGCCACATCATGCCAGTGGAGCTGGCACCTGCCCCGGGGGCATCAAGGAAGGGCCACCACTTGGAAGGAGCTCCGGCACATCTGACCTGAGGTGGCCAGGAGCAGCCCGGCCATGAGTGATACCTCCTGAAATCGCCTCTACCCCAAGACAACGGATCTCTCTATGAAGGCCCGGCTTGGGCCAGTCCCTCTGGGTTTATTCAAGAAGAACACCTTTTATTCATTTCTCTGCCGACCAAACAGACTCTGAATTCTCTCTCTGGGGTTTGTGCCCCATCACAGGAGGTTGACCCAGGAAGCAGGCAGGATGTCTGGAGTTCCTTCCACAGCTGGCTGCAGGCAGGCGTCCACCCCAGGGGTGCTGTGCTGGGCACCTCCGTACTCACACAGGCTCTCTGGTAGTGCCAGGAGTTGTCCTGATCAAAGGTACCTCCTCTCTATCCCCATCCCTGCCCGGCCTTGCCCCAGGGCAGGAAGCCACTGCTCATGAGCCTGCCTGGTTCTTCCTGTTCATTCTCATTCCCACCTCCAGACCTCTGATCTCTGCTCCTTTCTCCAGGACTCTCTCCCCTATTCATGCCAGGCTCACCCTTCTGAAAAGGCTCACCTTCCCAGGAGGCCTTCCCAGCCTGCTCTGGCCCAAGGGCTCACTCCCTTCTCTGGACTTCAACACCTTCTTTCCAGGCCTTTGCAATTGCGGGGCCCCTGCCTGACTGGGCTGGGGGTATCCCCATTGTAGATAGAGGCGCTGCTTTTCTGTGTCTTATGCCCGCTTGCTCAGCCCCTGCTGTCAGTAGACATCAGTACATACAGCCTTCCTGTACATTTGGAAACTACTTTCCTTGTATTGTCTTATTGGATCCTTGTGAGAATCCCTGTGAGGGTGGTACAGCAAGTACAATCCCACTTTATAGAAGAGACTGAGGACCAGGGAGGGGTGGCCTGAGGCCATCTGATGGAGGAGTTGCAGGGTGAGGAACGGAAGCCAGTTCTCCACCCGCAGTGCTGTGCTTCTGTGCGCAGTTCTGTGCAGCAGTGCCAGTGACACTGTTACTCCTGCTTGTAGATGAGGAAGCTGAAGCTTGTAGAGACCAAGTGGGCGCTCTAGGTCTGCTGCCTTCAGTACCTGTGCCTTCCCTCACCGGACTCCAGCATGACTGAGCGATAGACGTAGAGATGCCTGTTAGCACAAGGGGAAACCTCGCCCTGACACTGGAGTCCAGGTGCCCCCGGCAGGGGAACACCCCAGAGAACCAGCCACATGCAGGCCAAGTCCTGTTCATCCTCACACTAGCTGTGGGTCTCAGGGCAAGGCCCTTTGCCTCTCTGCACCTCAGTTTTCTCATCTGTAGGACAGGGCTAATCTCTGTGCGCACACAGTGTGTGGAGATTATTAAATGGGTTGATGAACGTGGAAATGTCTGGCCATCACGGGTGTTCAGCACGGGGCTCAGTGGGTGGAATGGATTGAATGAGTCTTCCACTGTGCATCTGGTCTCCAGAAATCCAGTTCTGGAGAATCAGTGGCCTGGCCTATTTCTTGCCCTCAGTACCCAGGGATGGTCCTGAGTGACTGTAACACTGCCGGGGCTTTTTTCCCACCCACCAGTGGGAGATCAGAGGTCTGGGGTCATGACAGAGTCTTGGTGGGCCCTGGCCAAGGCCATCCTCAGCTCTCGCTGGGCTCTGTCTAGCACCCGTGTGGCCCACAGAGGCCCTCTGTGGGCAGGCCAACCCTGCACCACCGTGGCTCAGCGCCCCTGGTTTTTCTTTCTCTGGTTGAACTTGCTTTGGATGAGGGCTCAGCTTCTGAGGGCCGATGTCCAGTTCCTCCCAACAAAGGCACTGTCACATACCATCCCCTCCGGGCCACTCGGCCTCCTGGGACTCCAGTGTCCTCATCTGCAGGATGGAAACACAGTCGTGCCTCCCCGGAGTGGTGTTTTGAGGATGGAATATGTCTGAAGTGCTCGGCACAGAGCGGGAACTCTGTACGTGGTAGCTGGTGGTTATTTCTGAAGGGATTGGAGGGAAAGCGCCCTACAGAAGCCAGCATGTGTCAAGTGGGGTCACCTGAAGACGAACTCCCAGGAGGCTGCGTGGGGCCTGCCCTGTGCCTGCTTTGCTGTGGGTGGGAGGGAAGGAGAGCCCTGGCCTTCGTGTCTCCTCTGGGCAGGATGGGTGGAGGGGCCAGAGTGGAATGGGGCGGGGCCTTGACCTGGCCCAGGCTGGGCTCCCTGCAGCTGCCCAGCCCCCTGAGGGCAGTGGCATTGCCTGGGGTCTTGTTCCTGTCACGGGGTAGCAGTGTTGTGCTCAGGGTTCCTCCCTGTGGTTCCCTAGAGTTGAAGAGGACTTGGACCAGATTCTGAACCTGGGGGCTGAGCCCAAACCCAAGCTCCAGCCTAAGCCCAAGCCACCAGTGGCAGCTAAGCCGGCAATACCCAGAAAACCGGCTGTTCCCCGCACAGCGGGCCTGGCTGAAGCTGTGGCTGGGCAGCAGAAGCCGCAGGAGCAGATCCAAGCCATGGACGAGATGGACATCTTGCAGTACATCCGGGACCACGATACACCGGCCCAGGCGGCCCCCAGCCTCTTCTGAGGCTTCCATGCTGGCCCCTGGCCCAGCAGGCCTGTCTGTGGGGACATCTGTGTGAAGGGAGGGGACTGTGCCCTGCAGGGTCAGAACCTCCCCACCCCCGAGGGAGGCCAGGTGGAAACCTGGGTCACAGCACCCAGAACTGCATGGTTCCATTTTCTCCTGGGCTGTGGGGCCAAAGTAGAACCCTGCAGGCTGCGGGAGTGGCTCTCACCCTAGGAACCTCCCCCCCCATGGACATGGAGGGGAGGGAGGGTGTGCCTTGCCAACCAGGAGCCCAGCCCCAAGGATGAAGCAAGACATGTGGGGCCCCAGCGAGGTGTCGCATGGGGCAGGGAGCTTCATGCCCTTGGGTTCTGCCAGTCCCAGCACAGACACAAACTGGGACTGAGCCTCTAGCCCTCCTCTGCCTCTGTTCGCATAGTAAGAAGGAGTGATCCCCATCCTCCCCTTCCCCTACCCAGCAGCAGCCTGGGTGACTGACTGGCCTGGGCCTGGGGTGGGGGGGGTCCCCAATCCAAATTACTCCAGGGTTTCTGTTCCTCGTGGCTGCCAGGGGCCTGCAGGGTCTGGGTGGGTCTCCCAGGAGAGGGATGCTGAGGGATGCTGAGGGGGAGATCAGCTGTCTGGAGTGTTCTGATGCAAGTCTCTCCTGAGCCTCCTCTTGATACGAGCTCTAAAGGGAGAAGTCAGGCCCAGCCCTGCCTCTCCAGGGTACAAACGGCCCTGCCAGGCTCCAGTTCTTCCTCCCTCCTCCTTTCCCAGGAAAGGGCAGCCCAGTCCATGGCCTTCTTGGGCCTCTGGGCACAGAGCCAACGTTCGTCATTACAGTTCTCACAAACTGGGTCATAGCATTCCCCACAGCTCAGCCTGGAGCCTGGGCAGGGCTCCCACCCTGCACTGCCTCCCACTGCCAGTGGGGCGTGATGCTCTCAGGCTTCTGTCCCAAGGCCTTCACCATCCTCAGGGTCTGGACTTGGTCAGTGGCCTTTCACCAGTGGAGCTGCCTTCCCAGGGAGAAGAAGCCGTGCGCCAGGGCAGGGCCTGTGCCTTAGACTTCTCCTGACCCCCAGAGCCCTGGCACACAGGTCTGGGCACCACACAGTGCTTTGGAAATTCTCAGTGAATGATGTTTAATAAAGCAAAAAATGTCAAGCTGTCTTTCTTGGTTATAATTCTTCATGTTCAGAGCTAGTTTTTTCCTTTGTTTTGTTTTGCTTTTTAATGAAACAGTAGTTTTAAATGAAATGCAACCACTATTGTTCCTTGGCCCTGTCCTGCCTGGCAGAAGCATTGGGCAGGTGGGACTAGGAACCCCAGACCCTTTTCTGATAGACACCAAAGCCAGCCCTGAGGGACCCCCCAGCTGATGGTGTGGGTGGTTTGCAGCCATCAGTGTGGAGTGTCTCCAGCTCCTGGCCTCTGCTAGGACCTGTCTGCTCTGTCCTGCATCTGATCACGTCCCTCTCCAGCTGTGCTGCCCCGTCCTGAGCAGCTTCCACTCCACCAGTGCGAGAGTGAGAGGAAACTGGTGGTTTTGGGGTCGAGAGCTGACTTCCTCTTCCTCTGTCTTAACCCAGGCTCAGAGGGTCAGCTCCCTCCCCAGGGCTCTGAGCAGGCTCTGGGACAGCTCCAGCCCGGGCTCCACCTATTTGCCTTCCCCATTCACACCCGTCCCTCCTTCCCAGCACTCAGCCCCAGGCCCTGTGTCCCTTGCTGACTACAGAGGACGGTCTCGGTAGGAGTGGGGAGGGGATGGGGCCAGGTCTTCCTCAGAGAGGTGGCCCCAGCTCTCCCTTGGGCTTTGTCCCCTCCCTGCCCTTTCTGCACCCTGATGCCGGCTCCCTGCCTCCTGCTTCCCACCTGCTTTGAGTCGAGTGACATAGGAGCAGAGGGTACAACGGGGTAGGTGGCCACAGGGGCTGGTGCTCTTCTTGGGGTCACTGGCAGAACCTGGCCTGCCCGTTAGTATTCATCCACTGCGGGCCCCACCTCCTCAGTGGTCTGGACTCTCTGGACACCATCACAAAGATCCCCAGGTATTGATGCTCCAGCTGTGGCTTGTTCTTCACCCACAGGACTGTGGTTCATGGCCAATCGATGATCCTTGTCGCCTGATAAAGCCTGTGCCTGTGACCCATTCCAGCCTGTGTTAGTGATGTTCTTTTCTGTGCCTGGGCTGATGGCAGACCACCAAGGAGGGGAGGGGGGGAGAGGATTGTCCTTTAAAACAATGGACTCAGCCAGGGAAGCTGCCCTGCCCCAGCCACCCAGGCTGCTGCTTAGCGTAGGGGAAGGAGAGGATTCTGGTCACTCCTTCTCACTATGCAACTGAAGCAGAGGAGGGCTAGAGGCCCAGGCCCAGGCTCAGTGTGGGTCATCCAGCCAGTAACTGTGCAGCCAAGACCCATGTAGAGAGAAAGAGGGTCGACCCCTTTCTGTCTCCAGACCTACACCCCATTCTCCCACAGTGGAGATGGTCTAGGCTTGGACTGGCCCTAGGGCCCTTCCCATGGCATCAGATGGCCCTGCCCCTCTGTCAAACCTGCCCTGGCCTTGAGGCCTCAGATTCTGAGATGCAACTTCAGCCCTGGGACCCAGGGATGCTGAAGTAGAGAGTTCTGTAAACTGAAATCCACTAGAGATCTAGAAACAGGTTCTCAGGGAGCCCCAGAGGCCTCCTGCAGGGACAGAATGTGGCCTCTATTCCCCACAAGATTTTCCTTGGAATCTTGTACCTAAGATTGAGCTGGAGTCCTGGCTCCTGAGGACAGGCAGTTTGGCCTTTCTGAGAAGGTCTGCTCAGGCCAGGAGCCTGCAGCTGAGAGCTCCCTGTGGAAGGAAAATAGAAGTTTAATTCGGGACAGCGACACTTGTTTACTTCAAAGCCCGTTGTGAGCCTGTGGACAGGATGTACTGTCTGTAGCTGGGGTCCCACTGCTCCCCTCCTCCCAGCATTGTTCCTTAGGAAGCCGGGAACTCAGGCCAGTTCTGGAAAGTCCCTAGGGCCTGCCCTGGCCAGGCCGGTGTCATGGGCTCCCCTGGAGAGCACCTACCTGTTGAGTAGTGGTGTCCCATGGCAGCGTCCATACAATGTATCTGGGACTAAGTTCACCTCCGTGTGCCCCACGGACTCCTCCAAGTCTCAAGCTCTCACACAAGATACAGACCAGATAGCAAAGTCCAGCCACTCTGCCACTTTCTGGGGCCTTGTGACCTTACTGTCCAGCAGTCACCTGGGCGTTGTGTTGACGTACTTGCTGCAGTGATTTCATACCCGGGGGCAGGCTGATGTGGAGGCTCATTCCCATTTCTCTAGCTCGCCCGCTGCCCAACTGAGCCAATCCTGGGAAAGAGAGAGGGCAACAGAGCTACCAACATGTCCCCACATAGTGGCCCTTTCTGCTGCTGTTGGCTTCATGTGGGTTCACAGCTGCCCAGAGCAAACATGGTCAATGCCCAGAGCCTCCTCAAGCAGCCAAACTCTCGGCATCAAGCTGTGCATGGTCCCACTCAATGCAGACTCTGATCACTCCAAACCATTCCCTGCTCAGCACCCTAAGGCCTTGCAGTTGGAGAAGCTGACCCAGGGGCCGGTGGAGGAGCGGTGGGGACTGGCCCTTGAGTTCTCCTGCAGCCCACAGCATCCTGTGAAGCAGCAGCCGGGTTCTGTGGGCACAAACGTCCAGGGTTCCAGTCCAGCTTGGCTGTGTGACATCCCCTCACCCCACAGTGCCAAGTGAAGAGACTTACCCTGGGTCCTGGGAGGAAGCCAGGTAGACTATAAAGTCCTCTATGTGCCTGAAGGAATTTCAGTGGACTGGTCGTGCTAGATCCTCACAGAGGGACTTCGCTGCCTGGTACCAGCTAGCTCCTAACGGGAGATGGCAGGTCATGACAGGTCAGCAGGCCCGTCAACAGCTCAGTCAAGCCCCCAGCCCCAGCACTGACCACTGACTTCCATGCCAGGCCTGGCACTGCCACACAGAATCCCACGCAGTACACAGATATCCACCCTCCTCTGTGGCTGGCCTCTCACTTCTCTGCTCCGTGGCTCTGGCTACTGGGAAAAGCCAAGCAATTTCATGTCTCAGGTCCTGCTTAGGTTAAAGCCACAGCTTCAGGAGTGGGACCATGGGCTCAGCATGTGGCCTCGGTAAGCCGGCTCTTTATTGATGACTTTCAGAGGCCTGATGCTTCTCTGCCAACTCAGCACATAGCAGCCGCCTCTGAATGGCTGTTTAAATAAAGCTGGGCTAGCTCTCTCTAGCCCAGCTGGCCAATCACATCATCTGTTTTCCCACATGCAGAGCTCATCCATAAACACTAAGCACGTAATGGGCACCTACTGTGTGCAGTACCTGTTCCAGGCACGTTGGAAGAAGCAAAGATGAAAAAACTTGAGCCATTAAAGCCAATTCTACCAGGAGCCATGCTGAGCCTCTAGTTTCACTTCTATTCTCTGGGCCTTCTGCCCAAACCTCAGGCACAACTAAATGAGGTGCCTCCTCCATGCGGCCCTCTCTGCCTCTCCCTCCCCCTCTGCCACCTGCCAGCATGGACAGTTTATTACCTGCAGCCTGGGCTCAGCTTTTGTTCCATTTCCTGGAGCTGCCGTGGCAAAGCACCATAAACTGGGTGGCTTTAAACCACAGAAATGTATTCTCTCACAGTTCTGGGGGTCACAAGTCTAAAATCAAGGTGTCAGTAGGGCCATGGTCCCTCTGAAATCTCTAGGGAAGGATCCTACTTTGCTCTGTCCTGGCTTCTGGCGGTTCCTGGCAACACTTGGGGTCCCTCGGTTTATAGCTGCATCACCCCGGCCTCTGCCTTTGTCTCCAAATGGGCTTCTCTCATCTGTGTCTTCACACGGTGTCTTCTCTGTGTCTGTATCCACATTTCCCTCGTATAGGAAAGAATGCCAGCCACTGGATTACAGCCCACTGTAATCTAATATGACCTCATTTTACCTTAGTTATACCTGCAAATGCCCTGTTTCCAAATAGCACCTTCACAGGGTCCTTATGGACATGAATTTGAAGAGACATAATTTGACTCAGTACAGTTACCACCCGGCCTGAGCACGTGGCATTCGGTAGCAAGCAGAGGCCCATTCCGTTCTGCAAGGCATGACCCCTCTGCCATCCCTGTGCCCTCTGTGTGTTTCAGCAGTGCCATGTCGGTTTCACTCCCATGGCACGTCCGTGGAGGGGACGTGTCAGGAGGAAGCTGGGCAGGCAGTAGTGTATGTAGCCACCCACCACGTGCCATCATTATAAAGTTCTGTCCTTTGCAGCTGCTGCCAGATACGTCAAATCCTCTCCATCAAAACCTGGGTCTCTTTATTAAATAGTGAAATGACTCCTTAGATAACATGTGGCACAAACCGGAGAGCTGGTGACACTCAGAGCTATCCTGGCTGGCAGGGGGGCAGCAGCGTCCCTTCCTTCCTTCTTCTGGCAGTGCAGTTCTGGAGCAGGCCTTCCCCGGCTGGACCAGCGCTGTCTGTTCAGAGCCACAGGCAGCTGAGTCCTGGGGCTCCCCCTTGCCATCACCCCATTATCCTCTCGCTGGCCTCCGAGGGAGTCGGAAAGGGCTCTGAGGATGCTGGCAGTGGGAACTAAAGGCTTCCGGAGCATGGGAGCTGCAGACCAACTGCCTTTACTGCTGCCTTCTCAAGCTGGTTTTCTTCCTTTGGTGAGATCGCCCTTGACATCTCCATAGTGTGTTTCTGTTTTTCCTTTTGGCATTATCGCCGCTTTGCTGATTTTCCCCTAACGAGTGCTCTAGGTCCCAGAGGGCAATGTTTTTCTGGATTAGAAAGTAGAACAGCTGATTTCTTGCCCACCTGTTGACATCAGAAGCTGGAGAGAGGCTGAGCTTGACTTAGTCCCCCCACCCATCGTCCCCTTCATTTTACAGAGGGCTTCATTTTACACCTAGGCTGGTTCCAGGACCCTAAATTGGGCTCTGTCTGCTTGTATGGGTGGCCCTAGGATTTGTATCAGGACCTCACAGTTGATAAAATCCATGGCTGTGGAATGGAAAATGGTGCAGCACTTTGGGAAATAGATTTAGCGGTTTTTAAAACAATTAAACATAAATGTACCACAAAACTCAGCAATTCCACTCCGAGGCATATACCTAAAGAGAAAGAGAAATATATGTCCACTCAAAGACTTGTACACAGATGTTCATAGCAGCTCTATTTATCACAGCCAAAAAGTGGAAAGAATGGAAAAGCCTCTCGGCTGGTAAATGGATAAACTAAATGCAGTAAATCAATACAATGGAATATTATTAGGTCACAAAAAGGAATGGAGCGATACATGCTGCAATATGGATCTACCTCAAATACATCACGTTAAGTGAAAGAAGCTAGACTCAAAAGACCACCTATTGTATGATTCGACATGTATGAAATTTCCAGGACAAATCTACAGAGACGGAAAGATTAGTGGTTGCTTCAAGCGGGGGTTGGAACCAACAGTGACTGCAAAAGGGCACAAAGAATCTTTCCTAGGGTGATAGAAATGCTCTAAAGTCGGCTTGTTGTGATGGTTGCACAATTTGGTAAGTTTACTAAAATTGTTAAATTGTACACTTAAAATAGATGATGTTTACGGTATATAAATTACATCTCAATAAAACTGTTAGGATAATTTAATGATTGGAAATAGAAGGAAACCTACAAATCCGTAGGCAGCAGAGTTCAGAGTCTGAAAATGTGAGCCAACTCCTGGCTCTTGGGCTTCCTGGCTGTGTGACCCTGGACCAGTTACTTAACCCCTCTGTGCTCCAGTTTCCTCACCTATAAAATGAGGGTAACAATTTTACCTGCCTCATTAGAGTAGCATAAGGCTAAATGAGTTAATATTTGTGAAGTTATTTGAACAATACTTGATGCATAGTATTCATTATATGTGTGTAATTAAAATTCTGTTGAAATTCTGTTGAGCTGTTGTCTATTGGGCTATGAGGAATCTTAGGGTTTGAGTGCTCCCTCTTTTCATCTGAGAGTGGAGGCCAGACATCTTTGTGGAAAGGGGTGCTGATGGCTTGCTCTCCGTGGAGGGTGGTTGTAGGTGCGGAAGGAGGCTGTGCCACCCTCTACTGTCTCTCAGCTTCTCTGAGCCCTAGGCTGCTGAGCAGGGTGATGGCCTGCTTCTGTTGCCTCACTGTGGGGTGGGGGGCATGGGAATGGGCACATACAAAACCACTGGAGACCCATAAAGGGGCCCTGGGATTGAGGGACCCTGTGTCCGGGGGGCCCTGGTATGTGACTGGGGGCTGGATCCAAGTGGGTCATGGAGGTCTATGAGAGGGAGGATAGATGGAACGAACTGGAAATGAGCCATTCTGACAAGGAATAATGTCAACAGGACTGCGGCAGCGGGGAGTACATCCCAGCTCACCCCACACTCAGAACAAGAATAGCTCTCCCAGCACCATGGAGACACGAAGTAAACACATCGGTTTCCCTCTCCTGGTCCCTGACCTTTGAGCACGATGTGGTCAAGTGGAGAGAGGTTTCTGGCAGTCCCAGCGGCCCGTGGCCAGGCTGGCCTATATCCCTTTCTCTTTACCCCTTGGGCTTTCCCAACTTCCTCATCAACCCTCAACCACTTTGGGCGGGAGTGAGCTAGCGCTCCCCCTTCTTTTGAAAAGAAGCCACACACACACACACTTAGACATGAGTGTTCATAGCAGCTTTATTCATAAGGGTTTCTCCCCCAAAGGGAACAACCCACATATCCATCAAATGGTCAATGAACGAGCAAACAGTGGCACATGGATGCAGCACAATGCTGTGCAGCGGCAAAAAGGAAAAACGCTCTAATAGACATGACACAATGGATGTCACAAACATGCTAAGTGAAAGAAGCCAGACCCCAAAACTATATATTGTATGATCTCAAGTATGTGAAACTCTAGAAAAGGCAAAACTGTAGTGACAGAAAGCAGACCCGAGGTTGCCAGGGGCTGGGGATGGGCAAGACAGGAGTGGTTGGCTGCAACGGGCCATGAGGCAGCTTTTGGAAGTGATGGAAGTGTGCTTCACTGTGAGCATGACTGTAAACGTTCCCCAAAACTCATCAAACTGTGCACTTAAAATGGGAACATCTGATTGTGCACAAATTATATCTCAATATACCTGCTGAAACCACAGTACAAAACTGAACATACTCTTACCATACTCTCCAGCATTCGTGCTCCTTGGTATTTACCCAAAGAAGTTAAAACTTATGTCTGCACAAAAATCTGCACATGATGCTTATAGCAGCTTGATTCATAATTACCAAAACTTGGGAGCAACCAAGATGTCCTTTGGGAGGTGAATGAGTAAATAGACTGCGGTACCTCCAGATGATAATTCCACTGAGCATTTAATTCAGTGCTAAAAAAGAAATATGCTATCAAGCCATGAAAAGACATGGAGGAAACTTAAATGCATATTACTAAGTGAAAGAAGGCAATCTGTAAAGGCTATATATGTTGTATGATTCCAGCTATCTGACCTGGAAAGGCAGAACCATGGAGGCCATAAAAAGATCAGTAGTTTCTGGGGTTCAAGGGGAGAAAGGGATGAATAGGAGGAGCACAGAGGATTTTTAAGGCAAAAACTTATCTGTATGATACTCTCATGGTGGATCCATGGCATCATTCATTTGTTTAAACCTATAGAATGCACCGCACCAAGAGTGAACCCTTATGTACGCTATGGCTCTGGGTGATAAGGAGGTGTATGTAGGTTCACTGGTAAATGTCCCACTCTGGTGCAGGCTGTTGGTGGTGGGGGAGGTTGTGCATGTGTGGGGGCAGGAGGCATGTGGGGACTTTGTGCTCTGTTCAGTTGTGCTGTGAACCTAAAACTGCTCTTTAAAAAAATCTACTTAAAAATAAAAAAGGAACCACAGGGAGGAAGCTCACGAACTAGAAGATGCCTGCCGCTCCAAGATACCTGGTATCCCCAGACCATCCCCTGCCTTTGGTGATAGCCCCCACAGTCCCCAGGGTACCTGGGCTCCAAGTGAGGCTTAGCAAACGTTTCACTGATGGTGGAAGGGGTTTCCAGTCCAGGAAACGGGAAAAACGGAGTCAAGGGACTGGGGGCGCCCTCTGAAGGAAAAAGACACCTCCAGGGTCCTCTGGAGCAATGAGGGGTCAGAATCCTCAGTTGGCCGTAAGTCCTGGCACCAACTGGCCTTTGTTCCTTGACAGCATCTCTCTCCTCCTCTGTATGATTTCCAGCTTTTCTTTCTCTTCCTCTAGTTACCCTGTGTTGTCCTGGACAGGAGAATGGGGAGAATTTACTGCATGGTGGCTCTCATACTATTGACGCAGTATGGGATGACACACAGCTGAGCAAATCCATGGAGCGGCTCAGCCCGACCTTCCCTCCTCGCCCCCACTCCTGGAATGAAGCCAAGAGGAGCCTCAGTATTCGGAAAACTGTTCAGTGTGCTCCCTAGAGAAGGCTCCAAGAGCCTGATCTACAACAGGCCTCATGAGAACAGGCCTTTTCCTGGAGGAGAGCTCAGAGCTCTGGGCCCCTGGAGCGGCTTGGAAGTAGCAATCTTACTGAAGGTCTCCACCAAGACCCCTTTGGCTTGGGGAGTGCATGGTCCTTTGCTGGGATGCAGAAAGGCTGCTATGGGTTCTCATGTGGCAGAGAACGAGGACTAGAGCCCTGAGAACCCGGCTACTCACAGGCACTATTTGAGCAGCAGGCCGGGATCGAGGTGCGGCGCCTGGCGGCCTCTGCCCCCCCAGGATGCTGCTCATCCTGCAGCTACCCGTGGGTGGAGAGGGGGAAGGTGTTTGTTTTGTTTTGCTCTGTCCCATGGTTATGTAAGGCTGGCTACCAGCTAGGACCTTTACCTCCGTCATCTCGTCATCTCATGTCCCTTTCAGCTGAGCTAAGGCAGTGTTGTTGCTTCTGAGTGAGGGGCGGGCTCCTGCTGCTGCCACTGCATGTTCCTGACTGAGTGAGAGGCGGGCTCCTGCTGCTGCCACTGCATGTTCCTGACTGAGTGAGAGGCGG
>NW_012111919.1:2678657-2689151 GCF_000951035.1 Colobus angolensis palliatus | reverse complement strand
AGTGAGAGGCGGGCTCCTGCTGCTGCCACTGCATGTTCCTGACTGAGTGAGAGGCGGGCTCCTGCTGCTGCCACTGCATGTTCCTGAAGTTGTGTGTTTCTTAGCACCAGTGCTTTTGGGCTCAGCTTGAGGATTCCCCCTTACAGCTGAGGCTCAAGGGTCCTAAGTTTAAGGAGGGAAGCGGGGGGGAGTTGCAACAGCTGAACCCAAGAACTGCGTCTCTAGGCTCACGTGAAAATCAGGACAGCAGAGTGACCTTTGCAAAAATGCAAAGCAACAAACCAGCTCCCTGGCCCAGGTCCCCAGGCCTGGCCTTCCTTCTGCTCCCCATCCTGTCCTCATCCTCACCTGCCTGTCACTCATCGGTAGACCTTCCTGGGCCTGGTCTTTAGAGAAACTTAGTTCATCAATAATCATCTCCATTTCTCCTATGGATAGTAAACTCATGTTTTTCTACTTCTTTTCAAGTTAATTTTGATCATTTACTCTTTTGTAATCAAGTGCCCCTTTCATCTAGAGCTCAAATATCTATCCTAGTCTCACAATGTTGAAAATTGTCTTTGTATTTGTGGTGTTAGTCCGGTTTTTATCTCTAGGGTTTTATCTATTTTTCATCGGTTATATTTGTGAGAAATATATGCTGTTGGTCTTTCTCCATTTAGTTTTTCATTTTGCTGGGTTTTCTTAGTCCTTTTTTAAAAATCATGTCAAATTTTTATTCACTTTTATTTTTGTTGTTTAATTTTTAAAAACATGTCAGGCTATAAAATTTTCTCTAAGCACAGATTTGGCCGCTTCTCATCCATTTTATCATGTTCTGTTCTGATTTCTATTAATTTTCAGAAAGTCTAAATTTGCATTGTTTGTTTCCTGTTTACAACTAAAAAGCTATTTTAAATACTAGTAATGTTTGTATGTTTGTGCTTTTGTTCTCAAGATTTTCTCACTATTATCCATTTTTAATTAAATTCTGGTTTTATTAAATTAGATCTAAGAATAGGAATTTGTACAATTCTACTTTCTACAACTCAAAAGTTTTTCTTTGCAACCTAGTATATAACAAATTTTTATAAAGGTTCAATAGTTTTTTTTTTTTTTTTTTCTTTTTGAGACAGAGTTTTGCTCTTGTTGCCCAGGCTGGAGTGAAATGGCGCAATCTCAGCTCATGGCAACCTCCACCTCCCAGGTTCAAGCGATTATCCTGCCTCACCCTCCCGAGTAGCTGAGTAGCTGGGGTTACAGGCATGCGCCACCACGTCTGGGTAATTTTGTATTTTTAGTAGAGATGCAGTTTCTCCACGTTGGTCAGGCTGGTCTTGAAATTCCGACCTCAGGTGATCCTCCTGCCTTGGTCTCCCAAAGTGCTGGGATTACAGGTATGAACTACTGCACCTGGCCGGTTCAATAGATAATGTGTGTGTGTGTGTGTGTGTGTGTGTGTGTGTGTGTGTGTGTGTGTGTGTGTATCCTGTTTGGAGAATATATAGAGTTTCAAATTTATTGATTGTATTTCTCAGAATTCTGCATCCTTATTTACTCTGGGTCCGCTTGACTGGTCATTTCTGAGAGAGGATGTTAAAGGGTCCGGCTCTGAGGATGGTTTTGTCAAATTCTTCTGGGAGTTGTTTAGTGCCAGTCCTGGCTGAGGGTCCCGGCAGTCTCTGGCCTGGTCTTAGAGAGGTGCTGAGGCTCCCAGGAGGATGCCACCCCACATTAAGCAAAGGAGCTGCCTTAGCAGGTTGCAGGAAGGTGCCGCTCATGGTAATGGGCTCTCTCTGGCTTCTGTCTCTGGGTTTATGCTCCAAACTCACTTTTAAACTGTGGTCTTTTTGGTGTCATAAGCCATTGCCTTCTCGGAAGGGCTTGGCCTCAGGGGCATCAGGTGGGCGCGTCTGGGATTCCCCTCCAGCTGCAAGGGAAAGGAGCAGAAGGTCCTGCCCACAGACAAGAGTGTCCGTGGCTTGTCAGCAGGCTCCACCTGCCACAGAGCCAGGGCCCTGGAACACCTGTGTTTCTTGGATGGGTATCAGTTCTCTTTGGGCTCCTGCCAATCAGGAAAGACTTTTGGGTTTGTTTTCCCTGTAGCCAGGCAAGCTCAGATACAGCTCTTCTCAGCAAGCCTGACCTCTTAGGCTCTTCAAGACCTCAGCATTTATGAGGTGTACCTCAGGCCTCTTCATGTTCAGGGCTATGGGAGAGGGTCGGGGAGGAGGGATGCATGACTAGTTGGGATCACATGAGTGAGGTATAGGAACTCCACAAAAAACTCTTGGTTTGAAAAATAGGGCACTGAATCAAGAAATGGAGGACAGAGGTGGGGACTAGAGGATGTGGATGTGGCAAAGGCTGGAGAACTGGTTTCCTTGGGGCAGCAGAGTGAGCAAGGGTGACAATTGGACACCCTGGAGAAAGTAGAGGATGAGCCAATGAGAGTCAAGAAAGCACTTGGTGAAAGACAGAAAGCTTTGCCTGAAGATCAGGAACAAGACAGGATGCCCATTTCTGCCAATTTTTTTTTTTTGAGACAGAGTTTTGCTCTTGTTGCCCAGGCTGGCATGCAATGGTATGATCTCGGCTCACCGCAACCTCCACCTGCCGGGTTCAAGTGATTCTCCTGCCTCAGCCTCCCAAGTAGCTGGGATTACAGGCATGCACCACCATGGCCAGCTAATTTTGTATTTTTAGTAGAGATGGGGTTTCACCATGTGGGTCAGGCTGCTCTCGAACTCCCAACTTCAGGTGATCTGCCCGCGTCAGCCTCCCAAAGTGCTGGGATTACAGGTGTGAGCCACCGCACCCAGCTTGTTTCTGCCACTTCTATGCAACATTGTACTGGAAGTTCTAGCCAGAAAAACTAGGCAAGAAAAAAAAAAAGACATCTAGATAGTAAAATAAGCAGTAGAACCATTTTTATTTGCAGATGACATGATCTTATATGTAGCTGATCCTAAAGAATCCAGAAAGAAGCTATTATAGCTAACATATGAATTTGACAAAGTTGAAGGATACAATATTAACACAAAAGTCAGTTATATTTCTATATACACTACAAAAGGAAAATCAAGAAAACAATTCAATTTACAATAGCACCAAACACAATAAAATAATTAGAAATGAATTTAACAAAGGGAGGAGAAGACTTGAACATTGAAAACTGTATAACATTGCTGAAAGAAATTAAATAAAATTTAAGAAAATACAAAGACATTCTATGTTCATTGATTAGAAGACTTGATATTGTTAAAATGACAGTAATCTCCAAATGGATCTACAGATTTAATGCCATGCTTATCAAAATCCCAATGTGATGTTTTTACAGAAATGGAAAAGCTAATCCTAAAATTTATATGGAATTGCAAGGGACCCTGAATAGCTAAAGCAATCTTCAAAAAGAAGAGCAAAGTTGGAGGACTTATACTTTCCAATGTCAAAAGTCACTACAAAGTTACAATAATCAAAACAGTGTGGCACTGGCACAAGCATAGACATATAGACCAACTGGATGGAATTAAGAGTCCAGATATAAACTCATACACCTGTGGCACTTGATTTATGACAAGGGTGTCAAGACCCTTCCATGCAGAATAGCCTCCCAACAAATGGTATTGGAGGGGACATCTACATGTAAAAGAATGAAGTCAGAGGCCAGGTGTGGTGGCTCATGCCTATAATCCCAGCACATTGGGAGGCTGAGGTGGGCAGATCACTTGAGGTCTGGAGTTTGAGAACAGCCTGGCCAACATGGTGAAACCCCGTCTCTTCTAAAAATACAAAAATCAGCTGGGCAGAGTCATGGGTGTCTGTAATTCCAGCTACTCAGGAGGCCAAGGCAGGAGAATTGCTTGAACCTGGGAGGCAGAAGTTGCAGTGAGCTGAGATCACACCACTGCATTCCAGCCTGGGCGATGGAGCAAGACTGTCTCAAAAAAAAAAAAAAAGAATGAAGTTGTGCCCTACCTCATACCATATGCAAAAATTAACTCAACATAAATTGAAGACCTAAATATAAGAGCTATTACTACAAAACTGTTAATAAAAAATATAGGTCTTCATGACCTTAGATTTGGCCATGGATTATTAGATATGACACCACAAGCACAAGCAGTCAAAAAAAAAAAAGATAAAATAAATCGATGAATTTATCGAAACTAAAAACTTTTGTGCTTCAAGGGACAACATCAAGAGAGTGAAAGACAACACAAGGAATGGGAGAAAATGTTTGCAAACCATACCATACATCTTTTAAGGATCTACTGTCTAGAATATGTAAAGAACTCCTGCAACTCAACAACAAATAATCCAATTTAAAAATTGGCAGAGGACTTACATAGGTATTTCTTCAAAGAAGATATACAAAGGGCCAACAAACACATGAAGATATGTTCAATGCCTTTTGGTCTGACATCTTAGTAAAGCTGTAGTGTTCACCGCTGCTCTCTGAGCTTCGCAATGCCACCCAAGGACAACAAGAAGAAGGACGCCAGAAAGTCAGGCAGGAAAGACAAAGACCCAGTGAGCAAATCCAGGGACAAGGCCAAAAAGAAGAAGTGCTCCACAGACATAGTTCGGGACAAGCTCAATAACTTAGTCTTGTTTGACAAAACTACCTAAGACAAACTCGGTAACGAAGTTTCCAACTGTAAACTTGTAACCCCAGCTATGATTTCTGAGAGACTGAAGATTCGAGGCTCCCTGGCCAGGGCGGCCTTCAGGAGTTCCTTCATAAAGGACTTATCAAACTGGTTTCAAAGCACAGAGCTCAAGTAATTTACACCAGAAATACCAAGGGTAGAGATGCTCCAGCTGCTGGTGAAGAAGCATGAACAGGTCCAACCAACTGTACATTTAGAAAAATAAAAGTTTATTAAATAAAAAAAGAAATATGCTTAATGAAACCATTAGTCAGAAATACACAAATCAAAACCACAATGAGATACTCACTGAAATCTATTCGGATGGCTAGAATTTTTTATTTTTTAAGAAAAATAACAAATGTTGGTGAGGGCGTAGAGGAACGGAAAGCTTCATACCTTGCTGATAGGAATGTAGAATGGTATGGTCATTATGGAAAATAGTGTGGTGGTTCCTCAAGAAGTAAAATAGAATTACTGTATGATCCAGCACTCCACTCCTGGGTATATGCCCCAAAGAATTGAAGACGGGGGTTCAAACAAAACTCATGCAAGAATGTTCCTAGTGGCACTATTCACAATAGCTAAAAGGTGGAAACAACATAAACGTCCATCAACAGAAGAACGAATCAACAAAATGTGGTCTATCCATCCAACAGAATATTATTCAGTCATAAAAGAACAGCCCTCAAGTATTAGTACAAGAAGTGCTGACACATACTAGGACATGGATGAACTTTGAAAACATTCAGCTGAGTGAAAGAAGCCAGTCACAAAAGGCCACATGTTGTAGGATACCATTTATGTGAATACTCAGAAGAGACAGATTTAAAGAGACAGAAGAAGGTAGGTAACTGGCTGCCGGGGGCTGGGAGTCAGGGGAGAGGAGTGCCTACTGGGTAGATACAGGCTTTCCTTTGGGGGTGATGAAATGTTCCAGAAGTCAATAGCAACGAGGGTTGTACAGCTTTGTAAAAATACTCAACACCACTGAATTGTACCCTTTAAAATGGTTAAAATGATAAATTTTATGTTATGTGTATTTTACCACCGCCACCGCCAAAAACAAAAAGTGTGCCTAGGACACGATGGAAACAAAAGGAAGGTGGCCTTGCCTGCCAGGCTGAGGCCTTGGAGTCATCAACGAATAGGGGTAGGGGGTGGCATGGAAAGCCTGAAGGGTTTCCATGGAAGGATGGAAGGCATAAAGCCAGTGGGGGGTGCAACCTGTGTCTATAGAGATGCTGAAATCCTGGTGAGGAGAAGCTGGGGAGCCACGGGCCTCCCAGGTTTGGGAAGCTCGTGTGTGCTTGTGCATTTCCTGTGAATAATATGAGCTGGGACTTGTCTGTCTTGGCTGCCTCTAAACTGAAGACAAATTCTCCTCTGGTTTGGCAGGAAACATTTGAAGCTATTGCCAAGACATCTGTTTCATCCTTCTTGGCAACAAAAGGCATTCTGAGAGAGAGACTCAAGGCTGGAACTGGGAACATCCATGATTCTTTTTCCTTTTCTCCCGTGGGACTTTAAACGAACGCTCCCAACCTCAAGGAGCCAGGGCTGCAGAGAATCTGGTGTTTAGGGAGAGAAATGAGTTGGAGTGGGGATGGGAGGGCAGGTAGTGCACCCAGGTGAGGCCCAAAAATATCCTGAAAACCCAGACTCTGTGGCAGAGTCTCTCTCAGGGGATGGGGATGGAAGCATCTCCCCTCCTCTGCGACCTGCTTGGCTTCTGACATGAAGAAATTGGGGGAACTGGCCCAGAAGAAAGAACACTGGCTTTGGTGTCAGACAGGCTGGGTGTGAATCCTGCCTTGCTCACTCTCTAAGCCACCTTGGGCAGTCTCTGTGCTCTCATCCGTAAAAAGGGTAATCAATGTCTACTCCACAGATTTGTTGTTGCAATTCAGAGAGGTGCTCACATGAAACATGACCAGAGCTCAGCTCCCGGGAGTGGCTCAGGACATGCTCGTGGAATCCTCCAAAGAATTGGGCTAAGAGGCCACTGAGTGAGGCCCACGTGTCCCTGGACCTCAGTCAACCTGTCTCTAACACCAGGGGGCCTGATGCTGACTTTCTATAATCTCATGACAGAAAATTCCATGCCCAAGGCTGTCCTGGGGCAGTCTTTAAAAGCAGTCTCCTTATTCAGGGGCTGAGAGAAGCAGAATGCAGGGTGTAGACTAGAAAGCTACTGATTCTGCACCTGAGGGGTGAATGACCCCTGAAGTGTAGACTGCCTCTTAGAGCATCCCCAAGGCTCCATGGGGAACAGGGGCAAAAGAAGTATCCTCAGCTACACTGCAGCTCCTGCCTTCCAGAACCTCCCCTGAGTGTCTCAGACCCTTAAAAGTCTGATGAATTGTTATTTAAATATTTAAACATCATCAAGACCACTTGTAGTTAATTGCCATAAAGGGAATCTGCAGGCCCCACTCATTTAGGATGTTGGGCACCTTCTGAGGGCAGGGGTCTTGGAGGGCCCTCTGGGAAGCAGTGGACTGGGCTCCTACTGAGTTCCAGCGCTCTCTAGACCCAGTGCAGGCACACTGTGCATGAGCCGTAGCTGTCTCCATTTTAGGGAGATGAAGTGATTTGTGTGAGGAGCTTACATAGCTGGGAAGTGACTGAGCCAGAGTTAGAACCCATCTCTGAAAAGCCATGTAGGACCTGGGGTTCCCATTAACAGTCTACTGAGTAAGCCAAGTATGGTGGCTTTCATTATTTTTTTTTTCCAAGCCAAACTGTATCCAGCTTTATTAAAGATACTTTCCATAAACAATCATGGTATTTCGGGAAGGACATGGGCAGACAATCGTTAACAGTATACAACAACTTTCAAACTCCCTTCTTCAATGGACTACCAAAAATCAGAAAGCCACTATAAAACCCAATGAAGTCTTCATCTGACACTCTGAACAGGGAAAGTTTAGAGTGAGGGTTGACATTTCACATTTAGTATGTTGTTTAACAACTTTTCACAAGCCGACCCTGACTTTCAGGAAGTGAAATGAAAATGGCAGAATTTATCTGAAGATCCACTATCTAGAAATGGAACCACTGCTCTTTTGACAGGTGCCATCTCAGTGGCATCACTGGAAAGTCCAGGTTGCCTGACACACTGATAACCAATGACTAGAGGTCAGGTCCCAACAGACGTCTGGGCTTAAGGGAGTTAAGTCTCTGCTGAAAGATGGAAAGGGAGAAGAGGACATAAAAACAAATTTGTTTTCCATTCCACAAGGTTTTACGTGCCAAGGTGGCCATGTGTGTTAAAGTCAGGGAATCCCTTCTCCTGGGAGCCAAGAGGAAGTCTCTCAAAACGAGAAGGGAAACGTGTTTTCCCCACATTAGTCCAGCTTCGGAGACATTCTATTAGTGACATATGCCCCTTCCCCCAAAAACAACAATGAAGTGTTCTGTGTGCTAACAACATAGCTAAAAAAAAAAAAAAAAAAAAAAAGTAAAACAAAATTCTGCATTTTTATAAAACTTGTTAAAAAATAGTATTTCAAACTGTACAGTCACCAGAAGTACACAGTTATCAAAAATGCACACACTTCTCTTGGCATCTCCAGGACTTCCAGTTTTCTCTGCCTGGTCTGTTTTGGCATCTCCATTTTCTGCACGGTTTTTCCCCTCCTTGCCAGCATCAGCTTTTCCCTTTTTCCCGTTGGGTACCTTCTCTCCCTTCTTTGCAGGGGCCTTTTTAGGCTTGGGCTCTGGCTTTGGAGGAGCAGGTTTAGCAGACAACCGCACGGATCTTCTCTGTGATTCATTCTTCACCTTGGCTTTATCTCCTTTAGCATCCCCTTCAGCCTTTCTCTTGGGCATGGTGGCGGCGGGGACGGCGGCGGGACGTAGGTGCTGGACGCGGCATGCAGCGGTGTGCGGGCTTTAGTCGGTCTGAGGGTCGTTCTCGCCTCTTCTTCACACTGCTCCGGTGGC
Organism: Colobus angolensis palliatus; assembly: GCF_000951035.1. Taxonomy (NCBI): domain Eukaryota; kingdom Metazoa; phylum Chordata; class Mammalia; order Primates; family Cercopithecidae; genus Colobus; species Colobus angolensis. The sequence goes on along the minus strand of NW_012111919.1, from coordinate 2,680,572 downwards.
TTTCATTGTTTTTTTAAAACAGCTTCATTGAGATATAATTCATGTACCGTATAATTCACTCACTTAAGGTGTACATTCAATAGTTGTATTATATTCACAGAGTTGTACAAACACTACCACAGTTTTATATTTTCATCACCTCTAAAAGAAACTCTATACTCCTTAACCATCAAATACCAATCTCTCTATCCCCTCAACGTTAAGCGATAACTAGTCTACTTTCTATCGCTCTCTATTTGCCCATTCTGGACATTTTATATACATGGCATAATATATTATGTGGATTTTTGGTAATTCTGACTTCTTTCACCTAGCATACTGCTTTCAAGGGTCATCCATGTTGCAGCATGTATCAGTAGACCTGGGTCATTCCTTTCTAGGGCTGGATAACAATTCGTTGCACAGCTTTACCACATTTTGTTGATCCATTCATTAGTTAATAAGTATTTGGCTTTTTTTCACCTTTTGGCTATCGTGAATAATGTTGCTATGAACATTCATGCATAAGTTTTGGTGTGGATCTGTGTTTCTATTTCTCTTGTATATATACCTAAGAGTAAAACTGCTGGATTATATGGTGATGCTATGTTTAACTTTTTGAGGAACTTCCAGACTGTTTTCCAAAATAATTGTGCCATTTCATATTCCTACCGGCACTGTATGAAGTTTCCCATTTCTCCACCTCCTCCCTAACAATTGTTAATATCTGTCTTTTTGATGGTAGCCATCCTCATGAATGTGAAGTGACAGCTCATGGTGGTTTTGATTTGTATCTGATGACTAAGGAGGTTGAGCACATTTTCGGTGCTTATTATTAGCCATTTGTATATCTGTTTTGGAGAAATGTCTATCTAGATCTTTTGCCCATTTTTATATTGTGTTGTCTTTTTATTATTGAGTTTTAAGAGCTTCTTATGTATTCCTGATAAACCTTATCAGATATATAATTTGCAAATATTTTCTCCCATTCTGTGGGCTATATTTTCACTTTCTTGTTAGTGTTCCTTTGAAGCACAAAACTTTTAAATTTTGATGAACTCCAGTTTATCTAGTTTTTCCTCATGGGCTTGTGCTTTTGGTGTCATTGGCTTCCCAGTTTTTAAAAACAATATTTAACATAGACAAATTTGACCATACCAAAACAGTCTTCAGATTTCACAAACTGTATACAAAATGAGCAATCATAAGGATTTGAGAATCTGTTAAACAGCTATTGCTGTTTTGGTTTTTTCAAGCTAATGCTTTAAAAACTTCTTCATTATATTCCACTTTATTCCAAAAATAATTTGATGCCGCTTTTGAAAATTCAAATAAGACAAAAAGATACCATAAAGAATTCTGAGCAAAATGAATGTATGCGTCTTGCGATGAAACCAAAAGTAAATTCAGTGTGTAGAATTACATACACAGAGCTTCCCAGTGACCAAAGCAAAGAGGAAAATACAGTTATTTGTTAATATAAGATTTGCAGGCATATGACATAAAAATATATCTATAGTTTAGAGGAAGTGTTGCTCTTCCTGGCATGGAGGCCAGAAATAAATCACCCCCCCCCAACCCGCGTGGCTCCTCCTAAAGGGAGAGTGTGTTTGAATTTATCAGCTAGAAGAGAGCAAGACCTGCTCTCTTCTAGCTGATAAATTCAAACACATGGATGACCTCCCTGATAATCTGTCTCCTCGCAGCGCAATTTCCTTTCCTTTGTATTTTTCCAAACCCACATCTTTCTGTCTTCCTGCCAACAGTTTCGCCACGCACAAAATTGTCCTTGCTGTAGTAATCTTTTGAAAAACACAAATATGAGCACCTCGCTTCCCTTCTTGAAATTCTTCAATAACTCCCAACTGCCCTGATGAAATCCAAACTCTTCAACATAACTTACATCTTTTTTTTTTTTTTTTTTTTTTGAGACGGA
>NW_012111919.1:2568796-2678607 GCF_000951035.1 Colobus angolensis palliatus | reverse complement strand
TGAGACGGAGTCTCGCTCTGTCTCACAGGCTGGAGTGCAGTGGCGCGATCTCGGCTCACTGCAAGCTCCGCCTCCCAGACTCAAGCGATTCTCCTGCCTCAGCCTCCCGAGTACTAGGGCTGCAGGCGCGTGCCACCATGCCCGAGTAATTTTTTTGTATTTTTAGTAGAGACGGGGTTTCACCCAAGGCTGGTATCGATCTCCTGACCTCTGATCCGTCCGCCTCCGCCTCCCAAAGTGCTGGGGTTACAGGCGTGAGCCACTGCCCAAAGGAGCCGTCCCTTTTGGACACTTCCCCACTCTGGATCCCAGCTTGCCAGTGCCTTCACTTTGAAACCCTGTATTAGTCTGTTCTTATGCTGCTAATTAAGACACACCTGAGGCCAGGCGCAGTGGCTGACGCCTGTAATCCCAGCACTGGCTAACACGGTGAAACCCTGTCTCTACTAAAAATACAAAAAATTAGCCAGGCGAGGTGGCGGGCGCCTATAGTCCCAGCTACTCCGGAGACTGAGGCAAGAGAATGGCGTGAACCCGGGAGGCGGAGCTTGCAGTGAGCCGAGATCAGCCACTACACTCCAGCCTGGGCAACACAGCGAGACTCCGTCTGAAAAAAAAAAAGACACACCTGAGACTGGGTGATTTATAAAGGAAAGAGGTTTAATGGACTCCCAGTTCCACATGGCTGGGGAGGCCTCACAATCATGGTGGAAGACAAAGGAAGAGCAAAGGGACCTCTTAACATGGCGTCAGGCAAGAGCGAGCTTGTGCAGGAAAATTTCCGTTTATAAAATCATCACACCTCGTGAAACTTAAAACCAGGAGAACAGCACAGGAAAGACCCGCCCCCATGACTCAATTACCTCCCACTCGGTCCCTCCCACAACAGGTGGGAATTATGGGAACTACGCTTCAGGATGAGATTTGGGTAGGGTCACAGCCAAACCATATCAAACCCTCCCTCAGATCTGCGTTCTCAGTTTACTCACACTTCTAACAAGTAATTGTGTTTTTCCAATATGATGGCAGATTAGAAGCACCAAATTAAAGTGGCAAAGAGTTGCTACAGAATACTGATACTGATGGTTTATCAGTAGTGAAAGATATTGGAAAATTATAAAAAGCAAGTCTAGATACTCAGTAAGGGAAGTAATCTGAAGCTGCTTAGTGTAGATACAAACCCTTCTGCTTAGCCAATAGCCCTAAAAATCAGCATATTATGTGTTATGGTAGAATCTGCACCCTTCACAGTGATGAAGCTAATGATAAACTATTTTTATTGTACTCAATTGCAAGAAGGCATGAGAATATGCGGTACTATTTAGAATAATTTTCTTATACACTGGCTAATGTAAAACAAATGTTTAAGTATTAGTACTTAAATTAATAAAATACTAGTGTAAAAGAAAGTTTAACTCTCCAAAACAGTGCCCTCTTGTGGGTTTCATTAACTGAAGTTCGACTCCAGAGACAAAGAATGACCACTCCACCCTAGAATTCTCTGCACCAATTTTTAAAAGAATAAAAAAAATTCGAAATGCAAGAGAAATATATGCTTTTTTATGAAAATACAGATAAACCAAAAGAAAAAGAATTATACACGATCTCACTTTTCAAAGATAACTACACCCATTTTGAAATATTTTTCTTCCATATTTTCACTGTCTATACATATGTATATGAGTTTTTAAACAAAAATGTTGCTTATTTACAGTTTTTGTGAACTTGCTTCCACATATCATGAGGATTTTAATGTAGAAAATACAATCAGCATCGTCATTTGAATGTCCACAGTCCGTGCTGTTTTATGGCTGGTCTGTGTGTTATGCAAACGTCTATTGAACATTTGCGTTATTTCAGATTTTTCTGCTCCTTCTCTGATTCTGGGTCCCAGGGTGACTTTGTGGCTGATGCTGGAACCATTCTCTTTGGTTTGCTGGGTTCTCTGTGACTTGAAAGCATGATACATCTCCTGCTAGGGCCGTTGCAACTTGTAATAATGGCGCTTTGTGGTTTAAAGAGAACAGGGCTCTATTAATCCCTCTTTGTCTGACCTCAGCCAACCTCGCCCTCAGTAGAAGCAGGATTCTTAGGCCCTTGGGACCCTATCGAGCTGTTGTCATAGTGATTGGTGCCAGGGGCAGGGTCACTGGGCCAGTGTTCCTAACCAGACCATCTCTGTCTTAATGACACCCATAGATCATGGTTGTTCATTCCTAAGCGTGGCAAGTAAAGGGACTGACAGGCTACAAGGCCAGCGTTTGGTCCGACTGCACAGAGGCTGGGCTGTTGAAGCTTTCTGAGGCCTTGCATTACTCTCCCCAGGAAGGAAGCTTAGCTGATTTGGCCAAAGAGCCCCCAGGGGCTCGCCTCTCAGGCCCCTTAGGGCTCGCATCTGGAATCAGCTCTCACTGCTGTAACTAAGGCTCCCGAGGAACGAAGGCAGACAGACTGCCTGTGACTTCACAGAGTGGAGCTTCTTGTCACTTGATGGCAGGGCTGGAAGAACCTTGGAGATTATCAGGCCTGTCTCCCTGGGGAACAGATGGGGAAACTGAGGCATGAGGAGCTGGACCTGATGCCGGCATATCAAGGGCACAGAGCTAATCAGGCAGTCCCTGCCCACCTCCACCTCTGAAGAAGAACATGTTTGGAGTCTCTTGTAAAACAATTGTTATTTTTACTGTAAGCTTTTAAAGTCAGATCTTTAAAAAAAACAAAGAGAGAGAGAGAAAGAGAGTGTGTGTGTGTATTATACAAGAAGTCCATGAATACATTTTCCTTGAAAATAAAATGGAACACGGCAGATAAGGCTCAAAGCCCCTTTGACCTCTGTCCGCAATCCCAGCCTGTCTCCAGAGATAGCATCCCAGTTTGGTGTGTATCCAAATCTGATTTTAAAATACCTAAAGCTCATTTGCCTGCCTTGGGTGGCCTGGACAATTGGGGTGACACAGGCCACATCCCTAACTGGGCATGAGCCCGGGCAGCTTGCTGGGACAGCGGGCTTCCATTGGCTGCCTGTGGCTGGCAAGAAGTACATGGGATGTACTTCCCTGCTCCAGGGCAGGGGGAGGGAGGAAGAGTGGGACTTGTGGGTACTGCTGTGTCCTCACTCACCCCGGGGCCAGGACAGCTCCTCCATCTTCTTGCCCCAGTTCCTGTTCCAGAATCCCAACAGCACCAGTTACTGGCCCCGATTGGTCGCTGGGAGTCTGAAAAGAACAGACACATATCCACCAGGGTTTAGCAGTATCTCCAGCAGGCCACAGGCCCCCAGGGGCGGTGCTGAGGCTGTGGGCTCCTGTGCTTGTCTCTGGTTTCCACCGACCTCACCCCATTTCCCCCACCCCCCACCACCCTCCCTAGCATCTGTCCCTTCCCTCCCGGGACCCCTTGCCAGGGAGAAGTTCAGCTGACCATCTCAGTACTCTCTGGAGACGAAAGGAGGACATTTACAAGAAGAATATAAAGAGCACAATTATATATTCAAAGAAGTAAATCTCACATGATAGAAATTCTCACACTGACCTCAAGTCATGGGGAGGAAAGAGGCTTTCCTGGCATACCAAGTAGGGGGGTCCCCACCCCTGGACCACGGACCAGTACCGGTCCCTGGCCTGTTAGGAACTGGGCTGCATAGCTAGAAGGTGAGCAGCAGGCCAGCAAAGCTTCATGTGTATTTACAGCCACTCCCCATTGCTGGCACTACTGCCTGAGCTTCGCCTCCTGTCAGATCAGCAGCAGCATTAGAATCTCACAGGAGTGCGAGCCCCGTTGTGCATGCGAGCCCTTGCTCATGCAGGAGATCTTGGTCGTGTGCTCCTTATGAGAATCTAATGCCTGACGATCTGTCACTGTCTCTCATTCCCCAAAGGTGGGACCGTCTAGTTTCAGGCAAACAAGCTCAGGCTCCCACTGAGTCTACATTACGGTGAGTTAGATCATTATTTCATAATATATTACAATGTAATAGTAATAGAAATAAAGTACACCAGAAATGCCTGAATCATCCCAAAACCATCCCTCCATCTCCAGTTTGTGGAAAAATTGTCTTCCGATTTTTGTCTTCCCTGGTGCCAAGAAGGTTAGGGGCTGCTGAAGTAGAGGACCTGACTGCTGACTTTTAGCTGCCTGACCTACCCAGCCAGGATTGTCCCTCCTCACCAGGGCTGAGCCTGGCTCTAGGCACTGAGGCAGAAGGCAGCCGGCTCCCCTGCCAGGCCTCTCATCACAACCCAGGAAGGATCATAAGAATCATGAAAACAACAGCAAGGGTTTACGGGCTGGGAAACAGGAAGCAGGTCTTCTTTCCTTGAATCCTCCTAGTCCCATTCTATGAGAAACATCTATGATTTCAGTGCAAGCTGTCTAGATTTCCACAATAAATGCGCAGATATCATATTCAGCACTTTTCGGGGTTGTTTTTCTTTAATCAGCAAAAATCTTTTTTTTTTTCTTCAAGCAAAAAAATCTTCCCCAGAGCTTTGACATACATGGTATATAAAATCAGTAAGAGGGGAGGCTTCTCCATGTGGAGAATTGTGCTTGGCAGAGGTACTTTAATGTTCTATGGAATCGCTGAGGTTTCTACCACACAGTTTGATCACCTCTCATGGAAATCAACTTCCTTTTCATAATGCTGAGAACGCCAACGCGGAAGGTGAAGGCTGAAACTCCCAGCAAGTCGGTGGTAGAACAAGGAAGGCCTAGGTTGTCTGGAGCTCTGCCCAGGGCTCTAAAACCAATACAAGACCTTCCTTAGCCTGAAATGATAAATTTAGACAAAATCAGAGCTATGAGGACACTTTACTAGTCCGAGGCTGTCAGGGGAATGGTGTTGCCGTGGTTACCCTGGTCCAGGAAGTGACCTTTTGCTGCAAAGTCCTGGAACAGAGGCCTGCTTCCTGCGGGGCTCAGGGAGAGGGTCAATGAGGGGATGGCCAGGACTGTGTCCAAGGGCCTCATGCTGCTCGTGGCCTGTAAACTCCATGTTCTGAGGCCATGTCATAAACACGGAGGGGACCCTGGGGCCCTGGGGTGGGGGCCTGTGTCTTCCCTGGGCCTCCCTTTGAAGGGATGACTCCAACTCAGCCCTTATATGTGGCCTCAGTGGGAGCCATGGCTGGATCCTAAACACATTCAAATTGCCCAAATCACACCCACAGAGTCCAGGGAGCCATGGCACCTACTGGCTGCCTCGGGTCTGCAATGAGCGGTTCTGATGGGGCACCTATGAGGGTCCAGCCCGGGAAACGCAGAGGAGGAACACCACCAGGCCCCGAAGGAGCTGAGACTTGTGTGTGGGACCAACAGGGAAACGGGTGCTTCAGACACAGCAGAAGGAAGGCTGTGATGGGGAGGAGGACAGAGTACAGCACAGAAAGGGGAGGAAGGGACCACTGCCCATGTATGTGGGTGGGGGGAAGAGGTCAAAGTAATTCTCTTAGTCCTTTCAGGCTGCTATAAAAACTGTCATAGAATGGGTGATTATAAACTACAGAAATGTGTGGCTGGCAGTTCTGGAGGCTGAGAAGTTCCCGGTCAAGGCATCAGTTGATTTGGTGCCTGGTGAGGGCCTGCTGTCTGGTTCACAGACGGCTATCTTCTCGCCATGTCCTCACATGGTGAAAGTGGCAAGGCAGCTCCCTGGAGCCTCTTTTATAAGGTCACTAATCCTATTCATGACAGCTTCACCCTCATGACCTAATCCCTGCTCTAAGGCCTCACCTCCTAATACCAGAGCCTTGGGGGTTTAGGTTTGAGCAGATGAATAGAATCTTGGAGGAACATAAATATTCAGATCGTAGCAATAAGCTTCCTGGAGGAGGCAGTATCTTAGCGGGGGTCTTGAAGGAGTTTTGACAAAGCAGCTAGTATCAAAATACTAAAGGGCTAAGGCAGGAGCAGGAGGTATCTGGTACACCCAGGGGTGGGATTGGAGCAGTGTCACGGAGAAGGAGGGGAGAGTTGTGAGAGCTTTAGAAGTTTGAGTCACATCCTGTGGGTCAGTGGTTTTCAAGCTACTGTGCCCTAAGGAGCTCTAGGTTTGGTGAAAAGGCCTCAGGGCAGGAGGTAAGCCCTGGACCACTCTGCTTTATATTCCAGGACTCCACACAGGATCACCTTTGAACTAAGGTCCCAGTGATTAAGAAAGAACCTAGGAAACTGTCATCAGCCATGCGGGAAGCTCTTGTTGGTTAGTCTAAGGCTCTGCCTCCTGGCTATGATCCTTTTTTGGCCACTTGGAGGTGTCAGTGGCCCCAAGAGGCCTCCTCCCCTGATGGGCCATGACAGATGGACGTGACCATCACCTCTGCCCACTTCCCTGCCCAGCAGGGGACTGTGGAGACAACTCCAGCCAGTGGCTTCCTTGGCTTTGAGGCTAGTTGTCTGTGGTCTCATTTACATTTATGTCACAGAAGAGTCAGCAGGAACCAAATATAGACCTAGGGAAGAAACCAACCATGTCGAGGAAGGGCTGCAGCACAGAGCAGGCTGCAATCCCTTTGTGGGGAGTCAGGCAGGCAGGCATGGGATGTGGCCAGAATCATCGGTTGCTACAGGATGGGCAAGGCTCAGCCCAAACCCTCCCTCCTCCAGGAAGCCCTCCTGCTGCCTCAGGGAACCGTCTCCCTCTTTCTGTGCCTACGTGCCTTTCTGTGCCTACGTGCCTCTGTGAGAGCAGGAGTCACTGTGAGGATGACGATAATAGCGATAATAGCGTTCTGCTCCTGGTGAGTGCCTGGTGAGTTTTCTATGCATGACCTGGATCCCCAGGGCACCTTTGTGTGGATTAGAATAGGATCCCCCTTCCTGTGGGTAGACACAGCTCTGCCCCAGGGTAGACACAGCTCTGTCCCAGGGCCATGGCATTTCTGCAGTTTGCAGCCATCTGTCCAGCCTGAAAAGGAGACAGCTGCTGTGATCTCTGCCCACAGCTGGGAAACTGAGGCCCATGTCACATTAGGGCACCTTCTCCCAAGGCTGCCGAGGCTCTCACTCCCTGATCCAGCTGTGCTAGCTACAAGAATGTCTCCCTTGTTCAGGTAAGTGGCGTGCCAGACTGTGTCTATCCCGAGAAGATGCTACAGTCTGAGTGTTTTTGTACCCCCGACAATGTGTATGTTGAAATCCTCATCAGCAAGGTGAGGGTATGGGAGGTGGGGTCTTTGGAACAGACTGGGGCATGGGGCAGAGCCCTGCTGATTGGGATTCACGCCCTTATAAAGGAGGCCTGAGGAAAACCCCCGGCCCCTTCCATCACATGAAGATGAAGCAAGACAGCTGCATCCAGGAAGCAGAGAGCCAGCCCTCCCAGACACTGGAGCTGCTGATACCTTGATCTGGGACTTTCAGCCTCCAGAACTGTGAGAAATATGTGTCTGCCATTTCTAAGCCACCCCATCCACGGTATTTTGTTGTAGCAGCCTGAATGGATTGAGACAGGGGACCTCACTTCCAGTGAGTCTCAGAGCGCACTTGGTTAGGCCCAGCTAGAGGCTGGCCTTGTTGCTGCAAATCCTGAACCAGAGGACAGCCTCCATCACCAAGCACTATGGCCAGCCGAGAGACAAAACACAGAGCAGGGTCCTCGCCTAACTGCCCTGTGACTTCAACCCCAGCGTAGGGAAGGAGCCATCTCTCCATTGGGTCATTGATGCCTTCCCAGCAGGAAGGCCATACCAGCTGCCTCAGATGCACCAAAGTAAACTCAAAAAGGATTTGTGATGCCATCAGCCACTCATTTCAGACTCATTCACCTCCTCCAGGATCTTCTATCATCAGGCGTCCATAGACTCACGTGGACGTATTGCCCAAAGCCCACTCACAAAGCATCTAACCCAGCCTTAGCACACCTGGGCCACTCTCCCCTACACCCATGGCAGATGTCACTAATGCATCACCACACTTGTTTCCTGTTAAGCCTGGATTGAACCTTAGAATTCTTCTCAACCCAGTGCCACTGCCAGAGCCATCTGAGTTGGAATGTGTCAGATGCAACCTATTGTAGCCATCCCCGAGGGGATCAATGCCCAGATTTGAGATGACAAAGCTGGGGACCAGCAACAGGAGGGAAATGGTGCCAGTCACAGAGCCCACTGGCAGCAGAGACATGGCAAGAAGGCCGTGTCCCTCTTCTGAAATGGAGGCCGTGGAATCAGGGAAGTTTTGGGGAACTCACAGTTAGTGTTGCAGGCCCTGGGGCAACTCTTGTACATTCCTTCAATGCCTGCCCTGGAGGCCCATATCCCAGGCTTGAGTGCATCAAAAGGACCCACTCTTCCATCCCCCTGGCGGCTCCAGGGACCAGCAGGGGCAGTAGGGCAGGCCTGACCTTCAGACACAGTTCCCTGCACACACTTGGCCAAATGTGACCAGGGTGAGAGCGGGCGCAGTGGGGAAGGATGTGGGAGGAAGGGTCAAGGGCCTCTGGTGACTCATGATGTGGGCTCAGGGAGTGTTTGCTGAGCCAACATGTCAGCCTCGAAAAGAGGATCACCAGAGGCTGAAGTGCGGGGGCCTCCTGAGAATCGAGGTACACCAGGAGCTCAGAGGTGGGTCCAGCATGTTCTGGGGGTGTCTACAAAGGCTTCTGGCAGCTCAGAGTTCAGCCTGAGCAAACTCTTGCTCATTCATTCACTCATTCATTCAGCCAAGGCCGACTAGTGTCAAGCGTTGTTCTAGCCGCTGGGACACAGCAGTGAACAAAACTGACAAAACAAGCCTGCGGCCTAGGGGAGGGGAGCCAATGAACGACATAAATGAGAAGGCTGGCATGTGTGATGGTGACGAGTGTTAGGGAAGAGAGAAGGCAGGTGAGGAAGAGGGAGTGTTCCGGGAAGGTTGCAAGTTTAGACAACGTGGCCAGGGAGGGCCTAGCCATACAAAACGATTGGCTGAGCCTGATGACAGTGAAGGAGGAAGCGTGTGGATCTTGGGGGAAAGGCCAGCACCTGCCAAGGCCCCGAAGCAGGAACATGGTGTGCTAGGGAGACGGGGGCGGTGGACAGGGCTGGAGGTCAGGGGTGGTGGGGTAGACAGTGGGAGGTCAAAGGTCAGGGATGAGGCCAGATCCTGAAGGGCCTCGAAGCACAGAGTAATGACGGGATTTTCCTTAGGGAGGTAATATCGGGTTGAATTATTCCCCCCAAAAAAGCCATGCTCACATCCTAACCCCTGGAATGTGTGAATGTGACCTTATTTGGAAAAGGAATCTGTAGATGAAATTAAATTAAGGATCTCAAGATGAGAGAATCCTGTGTTATCCAGGTGGGCCTTAAATCCAATCACAGGTGTTTCTGTAAGAGACACACAGTGGAGAAGAGAAGGCCACGTGAAGGCTGAGGCAGGGATAGGCGTGGTGAGCGGGGGAACGCCAGGAATGGGAAGAGGCAAAGAAGGACCCTCCTAGGGAGCGGGGTCCTGCTGACACCTCGACTTCAGACTTCTGGTCTCCAGGCCTGTGAGAGGAGACTTTTCAAGCCACCCAGTTTGTGGTCATTTGCTATGACTGCCCTGGGAAACTGATCCTGATGGTGAGCCTTGGAAGCTCTTGAGCGGAGGAGGGACATGCTGTCCTGGGCTTACTCCTGGCTGTGTAGGGAAGTCTGAGCCGGGCAGGGACAGAGCGGCCAGGGAGTCACTGCGGTGATGCAGGTGAGTGACGGCTAGAAGAGCGATGGATGGAGGAGGTCAGAAGAGAGGGACAAGTCCGAAAGGGGAAGTAGGAATGGGTGGGGTGGGGCAGGGGAGGTGGATGGCCAGACGGGGAATCCCTTGAGGAAACCCAGGGGTTGTGATGGATTTTGTGATGCAACCTCTGCCTCCCAGGTTCAAGCGATTCTAGTGCCTCAGCCTCCCAAAAAGCTGGGATTACAGACATGTGTCACCACACCCGGCTAATTTTTGTAGCCCTCTGGGGGTTGCGGGTCTGGGCACGTATGCGAGAGGGGTGCTTGGGAGAACAGTGTGACCAAGGGAGGTGTCCTCTGGAAACCTTCACCCCAGCCTAGAGGCACAGGATAGGAACCAACTTCCTCCAGGGCCAGCTTTCTGGCCTCAATGCTGGGGCTGTTCTGTCCTTGGACCATCCATGGGACGTGGTGTTGAACCGTCCCCCTAGGACCCGCTAGCTGCTGTCAGATTTTACAGCCTCCCCCATGCAGCCAACTGGGGTGTTCACTGCTCAGAAACTCTCAGAAGGATCACACAGGGCCAGGTGCAGTGACTCAGGCCTGTAATCCCAGCACTTTGGGAGGCAGAGGTGGGCAGATTGCTTGAGGCCAGGGATTCAAGTCTGGCCTGACCAACATGATGAAACCACGTCTCTACTAAAAATACAAAAATTAACTGGGCATGGTGGCACATGTCTGCATTTTTGGGAGGCTGAGGCATGAGAATCACTTGAACACAGGAGGCAGAGGTTGCAGTGAGCCGAGATCATGCCACTGTACTCCAGCCTGGGTGACAGAGCAAGACCCTGTCTCAAAACAGACAAACACAGTGGTCATCCAGAGCTCCAAAGGCACAGAAAGTGTCAGCAACATGTGTGGCCGGCCAGAACGCTGACAATAAACACCTGGCCTTGGTACCACGGGCAACTTCCAAGTCTCGGGGCTCCCAGAATCCGAGTGCTTGTGGCTCCCTGGGGCTGGTGGCCACACCCATATTTGAGGCTTTTTGTGGTCTGGTGGTGCACAGCTTCAAGCAAGACTCAATCCTGTTTCCATGAAGCAGGAGAGAGGCCTTGGAGTGTGCAGGGAGTGAGTGCCACGGGATGGCTGTTCTTGCCTGGGAAGATGACAAAAGGGCTCTTTCCTTGGCAGCTCCCATGGAGGAAAGGGCTGGCGGCACCCCAGGAACACAGGCACAGATGGAGGCGTCCCTCTTCAGTGGCTGGGGTGGGCTCTGATTCCGCCTCCTGCATTTGGAGCAGCTGTAAGCTATCAGGGCCTTGCTGGCTGGTTCCAGGCCTCCCAACGTGACCAGCCTGCCCGGCTATCCTGGCCTGAGGCTGGCATTCCTCCCATGGGCTCTGCAGCACTCATCATCAGGGTTCCTGCAGCAGCATGGGGACCTGGGCAGCCTGATGGACAAACGCTGGACCAGGAAGTAGGGAGATGCAGTTTCCTGGATTCCCTTCCCTTTATTGAGTAGGAATCTTTGCACCTAAACAAGTCTGTATAGAGTCCAGATTGTGCTCTTTGTCCTTGGTCCAGGAGGTCCATCTCTTTGAGCATCAGTTTCCTCTAATGCCAAGGAGAGACAATAAATTGCACTTTCCAGGATCCCAACAAGGATTGCCAAAGTTGGCGTCCTTGGGTGTCTAGCCGAGCTCAAGTGCCCAGGTGTTTGATAAGTTCTCACTGGATCCACACCAGGTTGACTCTGGATTTGTGGAAATTCATAGGGGCCCAGCTATCCAGCCTGGCCCAGCCACACATCCAGTTCTGCCTATGAGAAAACCTGTCAGATGGGCCAGGCCAGGCCATGAGGAAGAGGTGGAGTATGGGGACGTGACCTGATGAGGTTGACAGAGCAACGACTGGAACAAGAGATCACCAAGGGGAGCGAGGCCGGGGGCCTGCTCCAGGATGAGGGGGTGAGGCAGGGCCCACAGGCATCGGGTCCTATCATCCTTCTACAGAGAAGGACAGCCCTGAGAAGCTATGACAGTCTGTGATAGAAGGCGGCTCCAGCCTCAGCAAAGAGCAAACAGAGGATGCCCCTCACACACCACTGGTCTCTCCTGAGACCCTGGAAGTTTGGGTAGAGGTGGAGCTCACAGCTGACTCAGAAGCGAGGAAGACGTGGGGAATGAGGATTAGGCTCAAGTCTGGGGCCCCAGCTGCACCATAGAACACACACAGATCCCTGGGGTGCAAACCACTCAGACAGGAAAACCAGGGCCAAATGCCTCCAGCCTCTACCTCAGCAGCCCCATCTGCCTGCCTGGAGGGCGGAGTGACTCCAGCACGGGCAGCCTGAGAGCTGCTGAGACCTGGGTGGTCTCTGACGTGCTACCCTCCTTCATTCATTCACTCTCCAGATGTTAATTGAGCATTAACTCTTCACCAGACTCCTGGACACAGCAATGAACTGAGAGCTGCTGGGACCCATTGGTCCAGTGGGAGCTACTGGGGGATCCAGGACCCCCAGGAGTCCCAGTCATCTCTCTCTTCATGTGAGGCAGGAAACCCTCAACTGCTCCCACCCCAATTCCCCCAAAATCCCGCTCCCCCCCCCTCAAGCTGTGAGGAGTCTCCCTCCACCAGCTGTGAGGAGTCTGGGTCCTACAGCTGCAAGTCCTCCAGTTCTGGAAGCAGCCCTGTTCAGGAAGGGCATGGTCCGGTCCATGCCTCACTACCTTAGGATTTGAGCCACTTAGAATTCTCTATCCTCTGAATCTCAGGGTTGGGCGTGTTTATCACCCTAGAACTTGGTGTTTTCAGATCTGCAAGAGACCTTAGAGCTAACACAGGCCATCCTCGCCCTTGGAAGTTGTCTAGCCTCAGTGACTAGCTGCTGCTTATGGGGATCTCGTTCCTCAGTTGATTTTTAGAGTCAACCGATGCCAGGTCTGATCTCTTCACCAGCAGCCTGTAGCAGTGCCTACCCAGCATGCAGGGGAGCAGAGCTCATTGACAGGGAACATGTGAGGAGCCCCAGGAAAGCTCAGCCTCTAGGTCATGTTCCATAGAGGTTTAGTGTCAAGAGTGTGGGAGGTTGGAGGTCTTGCCCGTGTCAGAGCCCCCTAACAGCACAGTTTCAGAGAGACATTGGCACCCTCCTGCAGGGTGCTCAGATGAGGATGTGTTGGACAGTGAAGGCCCTGGTAGTGACCATGAGGAGTGGCTGAACTTGGGATGGGCTATCCTGAGAAGTGAAGGCTCAGACTGGGGATGTACTCATTGCTGACAAATCTATGTACGCATCCATGCAAAGCAGGGCTAATGGTCCATTCTGTGGCCCCCAGGGCAAGGCTAAGGCTGAAGAGGGAGCAGAAAGGACAGAGAGTTTGATGCCCGGATGGAAGAGATGGAGAGACAGGTGCTGGTTTAGTGGTGACTTTGGGCCTAGCCCTGCCGCCTCAGTGGTCAGCATCTGGTCCCCTCTGGAGATCATGAGACAAGCATGAACACCCTAGACTTCTTCCACCTGGCAGCCCTCCCCATGGGGAAGTCAGGCTCTCAGAATGCTGAGCCTGCCTCAGCCTGGGACCTTGGGGACAGGCCTCTGTGAGGTTAAGGGGACCTCAAGCAAACCCTCTGAGTAGAGATGTCCTGTGCCTTCGCCTCACATGGCTTTAGAGAGCTTGCTTTTTGAGATGGTACTGACAGGCCAGAGAGGAGGGCAGAGAGGGCAGAGGGGCTGCAAGCTGCCACGTGGGCTGACGTGAGCTCCAAGAAGGGAGCTGGAACCCTGGGGCATTGTGAGCTGCCAGCAGAAAAATCAGCTTGGAAGGCCGGGTGTGGTGGCTCACCCATGTAATCCCAGAAAAATCGGCTTTGGGAGGCCAAGGCAGTTGGATCACTTCAGGTCAGGAATTCGAGACCAACCTGGCCAACATGGTGAAACCCCATCTCTACTAAAAATACAAAAAAAAATTAGCCGGACGTGGTGGCAGGCGCCTGTAATCCAGCTACTGCAGAGGCTGAGGCAGGAGAATTGTTTGAACGCAGGAGGCAAAGGTTGCAGTGAGCTGACATGGTGCCACTGCAATCCAGCCTAAACGACAGAGCAAGACTGCATATTAAAAAAAAAAAATCGGCTTGGAATAATTCAGAAGACACTGTTTCTTGGTATGAGATAAAAGCATGTATATTATTTCAAAAGTAACCCTTATTGTTTGTTCCAATTATAGAAGTAATACATGCTTGATATAGACACTTAAGAAAATATAGAAAAGCATAGACAATTAACATCACTTTTAATCCTGTCGCCTATTGTAAACTATATTCTGGTCTTTTTTTTTTTTTTAACATCTTGGAGAGACAGGTCCACTTCCCTTGGTGACCAGCTTGGGGTGCTCCAGTGTTCACAAGGCACAAGTGCCTCCTATCCCCGCCCCAAGGTGTCCCATGTCCTGGGGTGGGGATAGATGTCCATGTCCTGGGTGGAGGAGACTGTGGAATGGCCAGATGGTTGGTGGAAGGGGCCTGGATGTTCAGGCAGGGAGAAGCTTTCTTTCCCTGAACACAGCTGCCCACGCATGACATCCCCTCTGCCAAGGCACTGGGCTCGGTGGTCAGGCTCCCGACAGCTCCTGGCCACTTGGACTGTGCCCCTCACAGTAGTCTGATTCTTTTTTTTTTCTTTGAGACAGAGTCTCGCTCTGTTGCCCAGGCTGGAGTGCAGTGGTGCGATCTTGGCTCACTACAAGCTCCGGCTCCTGGGTTCAAGCTCCGCCTCCCGGGTTCACGCCATTCTCCTGCCTCAGCCTCCCAAGTGCACAGTGGTCTGATTCTTAATCCATGGTTTCTGATACTTTCTGGGCTACTGATCTACCATGGGACCATGACCACTGTCATTGGTGGACCCAAACATCCTGCTCTCCTGCCCTCTCCCCGTCAGCCTTTCGCCAGGCTCCTCCCAGGTTCCCAGCCTCACCTCTACCCTCTGAAACATTAAATGGGCTCGTGGTATCCCTACCATCCTCAGGAGAGCAGGGGATGGTGTCAGGGTCTTGCTCTCCCTGCCACAGATGGGCGTGGTTGATGGCCATTATGTTTCTATGTGGCCATGTCATTCATTCATCTACACAGGCTTTCTAAGACTGGGCTCGTACTCTTTGCAGCCTACATTTTTTTTTTTTTTTTTTGAGACAGAGTCTCGCTCTGTTGCCCAGGCTGGAGTGTAGTGGGCGATCTCCGCTCACTGCAAGCTCCACCTACTGGGTTCACACCATTCTCCTGCCTCAGCCTCCTGAGTAGCTGGGACTATAGGCGCCCGCCATGACACCCAGCTAAGTTTTTTGTATTTTTAGTAGAGACAGGGTTTCACCATGTTACCCAGGATGGTCTCCATCTCCTGACCTCATGATCCGCCCGCCTCAGCCTCCCAAAGTGCTGGGATTACAGGTGTGAGCCACTGCGCCCAGCCGCAGACTACTTTTTTCACTTTGGTTTCTTTTCCTTTGCATAAACACTCTTCAAAAAGACCATTTTAAATGACTGTGTCCTATGATCATACAGACATATCATAATGCATTTATTCACCTATTGTAGAATATCTGGGCTTCCATGTTTTACTATTCAATACCCCCTTTATCAATCATCTTTGTACATAATTTTTTGGTCTGAATTTCTCAATGTTTCCTCAGAGAAAATTTCAAGACATTTACATTTTGTAGTAAAATATCCTTGATATGTGTAGACAAAATGTTTCCAAAAGAGTTGCCTCTGACTTATATGCCAGCCTCAGCCCAGGTTTGAGAGGGCTGGTGTTATGGTCTACACCAGCTTATGGTAACACCAACAAAGCCAGTCTCATTATCTGAAAGGGAAATAATGGTATTTCAAAACTATAATTTATATGATTATTAATGAAATGCAAATGTTCATACTTATTAAGCCATTTAAAACTTTCTTGGTTGATTATCCATTTTCTCTGCCTGTTTTCCTAACAAGGTTTTGATGGATTTATTTAAAAATCATTTGATGAGCTCTCTGTATGTTGTCATTTTGATATCTGTTGCATATACGTGTTGCTTAATTTTTGCTTTTGGAGGCTTTGAATGTACCAAAGCTTTATATTATTATATTGTCAAAGCTATTAGCTTTTCTTTTTGTGACATTGTTTGGTAGAAAGTTCTTCCTGGGAAATGGCTGTTTAAATGGGTCAAGAGGTTGCCTTTTCCTCTTTTGGGGCTCTCTATTTTTGGTAAATTCTAAACAAACATCCTTTTCCCGAATACCATTTTCCCGGGAACATCTGGAATGCGCTTGCTTTTATATCTTCCTCCCCCGAGGCCGGTGTGTTGGAGTGGGAAGAGGCTGTCACACTGAGATGATCTCTGGGCAGAGAAACTGGACGGAGAAGGCCTGAGCTTCAGAAACAGCCCCTTCCCCAGCTTCAAGGTGGCCGTGCTCTGTTCTGAAAGATGTCTGATCTTTCCCACCAAAGAAATAAAAACATTGTCGAAAAGCCTCTTAAATGTGATGTGTGTGGATTGCGAAGACATCTTCAGAACTGGCCTCAGACCCCCTCAAAGAGCAGGACGGTGCAGGCTCCTTGGAGGAGGAGGTATCTTGAGGGCCTGTGAGTCCACACACATGGGTTTAGCCACTTACATCTTGCTGTGGGGACACTGGAAGCTCAGAGCCTGTGACTGGGCCTTGGCAGCGTGGCCACTGTGTATGGCACTGCAGAGTGTTTGCTAGGCTCAAAGCCGGGATCTGCAAGTTCTAGCCCCAGCCCTGCCTCCTCCCAGCTGTGTGACTTCTAGGGGTCTCCTTTCCATGAAAGGAGAAGCAACACCCACCATACAGGGTTGTGTCGGGGTCAGACAACATGTGCCATGTCTGGCACACAGTAGGTGCCGTGCCTGACACACAGTAGGCACGATGGTGTGTATTCATCCCATGACAGGGCTGCTGCTGCAAGCGAACGGTATTGTGCACACTGTCACTTGGGAAAGGAACGAGGCTAAATGGCCAAGCATGGGGCTGGGAGGAGCGCTGGGATCACTGCAGGATGTTAATGGTTATTTTTCTAGTATTCGGAGATATCAGCTTCTCGGTCCTTCAAAGCATCAAGCAATGGATTTTAGAACAGGAAATCTGATGTTATGGCAAAGCAAAGAGGCTTTGAAGTCAAATGCTGAGTTCCTATGTTTCCGGGTCTGTCATTTGCTAATCGTGTGACCTCGGGCAAGTTGCTTATCTTCTCTGAACCTCTGTTTCTTCATCAGAAAATGATGCTATTAGCAGTGCTCTTCTTGTAGTGCATTGTAGGGATTAAATTATGCTTGTAGAGTTAAGGCAAATATACAGTTATCTTCCAGACCGGGAAACTCTTGAGAGTAAAAGGAGGCACTGTTGATTATTGTACTGGTAACCTGGGATTGTCCCAGGTAAATGGTGGCATAGCACTGAGCTCTGAATAAACCCTCAGTGATGTGAGCCATGCCTGTGAACTCTCTCCACAGCTGCAGAGGCCCACATTGGACCTAGATGAGAACCATCAACTTGCCAACAGAGAGCTCTGAACAGAGTGGGAGAAGGAGCTGAGCTCCACAGCCACGGCTCTGAGGCGGCAGCCACAGCCGCACCAAGCTATGCCCTTTTGGAGGTTGTCGTTGGTGGGAGGAGGTGATGAGGGAGCAAGTACCTTTCCCAAGGTCACTGCAGGGGACGTCCTGCTTGGACTGCCCCTCTCTATTTTCTGTCCCTTGGGAACAACTTAAAGCCAATTCTACATAAGCCAGAGGCTTTGGTTCCGGCCTGAGTCCGGCCCTCCCTTCATTTGCTCCTTTGTGGCATACTGCAGCATCTCAGCAACTCCAAAGAGGTCACCACCTCATCCCTCTCATCCTTGAGAAGAACCCTCATCCCTTCCAAATCCCGAGTGAGCAGACACGTGGTATCTGTGTCCCTCCAGCCCCATAAGCATAAACACATTCCTGAGCCTGAGCAGGACCCAGGAATGACTCAGGCTTCAGGAATGTGCAATCGGATCCCGTCACTTGGGGGGCAAATTCCTAAGGTGAGCAGTTAGCAGGCCAAGCCAAGAAGCCCTGGATCAGCCTCTGCCTCTCTCAAGGAGAGTCAGGGGTCAGGACCCGCTCCAGCAGAAACCACCTCTTGCCACTGCCACCTCTTGGTTCCGCTCCTCCTCTGCTGACCCGCAGAGCCTTATGCAGTCGGGGGGATGGTGGTGCAGGGGCAGAAGGGGTGCACAATGGCCCCCATTCCATGTGCAGGTTCAGTGCTCAGAGAGCTGGAGCAGGCAGGCTGAGTCAGCAAGGGCAGGAGGCTAGAGCAGAACTGTGACAGGGACCAGCACACCCCAGTCCTTCCCCAGCCCATTCCCTGAGCAGTGGGAGGAAGAGATGCCTCTAGATCTAGGGTGAAGAGAACATCTCTCTCCTGCCAGCATGGCTGCCATGGTGCCCTAGCCTACTGGTCTCCCCAGCACAGCCTCTGGGACACTGGCTGCTTTCTAGAAGCAGCACCAGGAAGGGTGCAGCTCCACGTTATCTACACTCCACCTGGCCCAGCCTAGGCCAGGGAGTCTCTGGGGACACAGCCCTGTGTCCTCACTCAGTGCCACAAAGCAATTTAAAAAGGAATATCTTACAATCATAGAGGAAATCCCACATCTAATGGCTCTGAGGGTGGCCTTGTTGCTGGAGGGTTAAAACACTAATTGTGGCCGAGTCTGTGAGCCTGGCACCAAATATAGTGACATTCAGAAACCCAGAGCCATGGGACACAGATAGGAAATGCCATCTCCATCTATTTGACAGCGCGCAGGTGCTGTGCTGGCCAGGTCCCAGGAGTGAGCTGCCTTCCGGGTGATCTCAGACCAGTCAGGGAGACCATGACCCTGACAGCATGGTCCACTGAGCACTGGCAGGGCCGAGACCCAGGTGTCATGATGAGAGGCTCCCCTGGGGTTTGGGGGCCACACTGAGGCCCAACATCTGAATACCCTTCCTCTACTGGGGGACTCACAGAGACGGAGCAGAGCCCACGTCCTCCTACCATGAGAGATGATGTGGGCTGGTGCCTCCTCCCCACTCCTTGACCACAGTGATAAGACATGGACTTGACCCACTGGCCCCTTCTCTCTGGACTTTGAATCCGGAAGGAGTGGTGCCAGGCTTCAGGGAGAGGCACTGAGAATTGGTTGGGCTGCAAGAGCTCAGGAATCCAGCAGCACCTCTCCAGGGGTGGCAGGTCCAGGTACACCGCCCTCGTGGTGAGATCCAGCTGCACCCCTCCCTGTTTCCTGCCTGGCTCTCCAGCCTTCCTGATAACCCAGTAAGCCACCCCATATCCTTTCATTACAATCCTTTTCTATGTGAGTTAGCCAAAGCTGGTTTCTGTGGATGGCATCGGAAGGTGAAGTGCAATGGGACAAACTGTGCCCAGGCTGGGGGGCCCAAGAAACCCAGCTCAGGACAGCTCGCAGGGGTTGTTCAGAAGTGAGGGACCACAGCGCATGGCACATGCCTGCTCCAGCACCCCTCCTTGCTCAGGACCTGAGCAGAGGCTGGGGGTGGCTGAGGGTCTTGGTTCTGGGTGGAGGGTGGGCTTGGGCTCTCAGGTTAGGCTGAGTAGCAGGTAGGCCCAGGGTGTGAGGAGGGTATGCAGGCAGGCCCGGGGCCTGGTAAGTGGCACAGGGTTGGGACTCCTCTTGGCCTGGCTGGAGCAGGCAAGCTTGTAGGCACTGAAGGCTCTGACCCTGCCAAGAGGGTCCCTGCCTGGGTCTGAACCCCTCAGGGAAGAGGAGACCCAGCACAGTGGGTGTTTGTTCCTCTGTGACACTGTCCTTCCCTGGAGCAGGATGAGCTGAGCCCAGTGAGCTGAGGTCACGTCTGCCCCATGACAATCCTCCCACTGTCCCTCAGTTGGGACATACAGTGCCATTCCAGCTGCCCCTTAGCTGATCTCCTAGATGCCTGTGAAACCCGAGTGGAAAGAGGGTGGGTGGGGTCCCCTGATGCCAATGATGGAGGTGCAGAGCAAGGGACCATGATGTAATGGGCTGACATGAGAGGGAGGGGTCCCTGTCTCTGGGGACCTCTCAGCTGGAAATGGAGGAATTCAATGATTTTCTCCCCATACCAGACATCTGCAGGGCACTCTCAGAGCCTGCTACCCCCACCCCTCCCTCACTTATCTGTGCTGCCTGAGAGGCCTACCCTCCCCCCAGGACATCTCTTTCCTACCAATCTCTCTCAGCCACCCCCTGCACACCTCCTGTAGACCAGTCCACAGCTCCATCCATGTCAGTCCTCCTTCCAGAGGCTCTGAGCCCTGGAAGGCTGTGCTGAGCTTCCAGAGGCTCTGAACACAGAAGGCTGATCTCAAGGCTGTTCTACACTGCCTGTGGATTCAGTTTCTTTCAGCGGAATGGGAGCCTTCACTTCCAGGAAGGCAGCCAACAGTGTGGTGGTCACACCCTATATAAATCCTCCCCTTGGTATGGGGGCACCAGTGACTTATTTCTAACCAACAGAATCTGGCAAAGGTGAAGGGATTTTGCAAATGTAATTGAGGCCCCAAATCAGTTGACTTTCAGTTAATAAAAACAGACTATTTTGTGCAGGCCTAGCTCAATCAGGTGAAAACTCTTGTAACAGGGACTGGGGTCGTCCTGAGTAGAGTGCCTCTCCCTGCAGGCTTGATGGAGTAAGCAGCTAACTCATGAAAGCCCACCTGGTAAAGGCCAGAGGCAGCCTCTACGACTAGCAGCAGAAAAGCTAGGGTCCCCATCACACAGCTGCAAGGAAGTGCATAGGTGGAAACAGATTCTTCCCCACTTGAGCCTCCAGATGAGATCACAGCCAAGTTGACACCTTCATTACAGTCTTGTGAGACCCTGAGCAGAGGATCCAGGTAGGCTGTGCTCAGACAACTCAACCACAGAAACTGTGAGATAATAAAGGTGTGTTGGCTGGGTGTGGTGGCTCACGCCTGTAATCCCAGCACTTTGGGAGGTCGAGGCGGGCAGATCACCTGAGGTCCGGAGTTTTTGAAACCAGCCTGGGCAACATGGCGAAACCCCATCTCTACCAAAAATACAAAAATTAGCCAGGCGTGGTGGTGCATGCCTGTAATCCCAGCTACTTGGGGGACTGAGGCAAAAGAATTGCTTGAACCCGGGAGGCAGAGGTTGCAGTGAGCCGAGATCACACCACTGCACTCCAGCCTGGGCGACAGAGCAAGACTCTGTCTCAAAAAAAAAAAAAAAGAAAAAAAGAAATAAATAAATATGTGTTGTTTTAAACTGCTAAGTTCGTGGTAATTTTTAATGCAACAATAGAACACTAATACAGACAGTGAAATAAATGGAAGGCTTCGGAATATCAGACTGGAGCTTGGAGAGGGAGTGGATGTCCTGACTTCTCCAAGATCAGAACCCTGATCCAAAGCCCCCATCAGGCCAGAGGCAGCCGCTGGACAGTGGGCAGGCTCTGAGACTGAGGACTGGAGCTGGGCTGGGTGTGAGAGCCTGCACTGGGGCCTGTTTTCCACCTTTTGCTGAAGAGAGTCTGCTCTTTGGGAAGGGTGTTGCCTGGAGTGCATGCCTGACAAGCTGGCATCTGCATGGGACACTAACCTGGGGCTGTGCCTTCAGCAGTGGTATCCTTGGGTCAGGGCCAATATCCATGGGGTGAGCTCAGCAGGCATGGGACTCTTGTTCACATGGTCCATGCACACTGAATTTATATACTGATTTTCAAGAATAACTTTCAGGTTGCTCATCACTTGTCTGCCTGGGTGTTTACTTCCACCAGCAGCTCCTGAGGGTTTCTTTTACCCCCCTCCCCCTTCCTTGTTAGCGCTTGATATTATCTGACTTAGTAATTTTTGCCAATCTCATGAGTGTAAAGGAGTGTCTCACTGTTTTAATTTTCATTTCTCTTATAACTAGCAAGGCTGACAACCTCCTCATGAACTAGTTAGTCATTTAGATTTCCCTTTCTGTGAATTCTTTTTATAACCTTTGATTCCTTTTAACAAATTAACTTTTGCTTCCCCCTCTCCCTGCCGGAAGTTTCCTTTCTTTTTCCTTTTTTTTTTCTTTTTGGAGACAGAGTCTCATTCTGTCACCCAGGCTGGAGTGCAGTGGCACAATCTTGGCTCACTGCAACCTCTGCCTCCCGGGTTCAAGCAATTCTCCTGCCTCAACCTCCTGAGTAGCTGGGATTACAGGTGCACGCTGCCATGCCTGGCTAATTTTTTGTATTTTAGTACAGACGGGGTTTCACTGTGTTGCCCAGGCTGGTCTCGAACTCCTGAGCTCAGGCAATCCACCCGCCTCGGCCTCCCAAAGTGCTAGAATTACACCGCGCCCAGCCTCCCCGCTTAGAAGTTTCTAAAGGCCTCCAGCTTGTTTGAAACCCAGGGGCAGGCCCTCAGCCTTGCCTTGCTTATTTTTGCATCTCTGCCCAGCTCAGCCACCAGGCTCTGTGCCCCCTGCTCCAGTCCTTGCCCCCTTGGGGCTGTGTCCCTGGGTGTGAGCCAAATTCTGGGTAGACTGTGGGTGTGAGTTCAGGGAGTTTCTGCCCTGGATAAGGATCTGTAGATTAGGATAGAAACAGATCCACAAACAAAACATTTTTACTTACATTTTAAAGCCAGGAGGAAGAGAGAAGTGAGAGGAAAGATCACATGCAGAAGCTTTGTAGGTACAAGGCCTGAGCCTGGAACTTTATGTGCCTTACCTTAGGTCATCCTCACAATAGCCTTGTCTTTTTTTAATGATTTGCTCCATTTGAAAAATGAAGACACAAGGATCAGTGAGTCTTGGAGATTTAAACCATGGCTTAGAACCCAGGTTTTCCACTTCCCAGCCAGGTCCTGGTCCTGGATGGAGGGGATTCCCGGGGGACTTGTGGGTGGGTGACTTGGTATTGGTTTTCCTCTTGTCACAGGGTACCAGGCAGCTCAGTGGGCCCCCACCTCCCAGAAAGAGTATGGGTTATGGAGGACTAGGGAGAAAACGCAAATTACCCTCATTGAGCCTGGTATGCCGGGGGGCTTCCAAGGCAGACAATGGCTCTCTGTGTCTGGTTTCTCTGAGGGCCGGAAGTCTCCAGTGCGTGGCCGACCGATGAGTCATGCAGGATATCTCCTGGGCCCAGCTTTGTTGTGCCGGAGGATCTTTCAGCCCAGCCTGAAATGGCAGATGATCTCATCAAGCTGGATCTGGGGAAGCCCTGTCTCTCGAAGCCCCGGTAGGCTCACCGCCCACTAACAGCCAGGAGGCTGGATGCTCTGGCCTTGAGACAGTTCCCGGAGGCACCCTATAGATTCTGGGCAGCTGCCCTCAAACCTCAGCCAGCTCGGATGGAGCCAGCCTGGAGGAAAGGGCTCTTGTGCTCATGGAACCTAGGGAAACCCCCGCTTTGTTCTCTCTGGACACAGCACGTGTCTGGTGGCTGCCCAGCCTCAGCTGTGTCCTGTGGAGTTTCCTGGACTCAACAGAAGCCCCCAGATGAGTACATTAGGAGTGTCCCAGGGAGGACTGACCTGAGACCGGAAGGAAGTCGAGGGCTTCAGTGGCCACCAAACCTGGCTCAGCCTGTGAGGCTTGGGAGGGGACACGGCCCAACTTTCCACTCGGCTGGCTTCGACAAAGTTTTCAGAAAGAGAAAGCCTTGTAGTACTGAGGCTATTTTTAATGTTTTGAAGCTGGACATTGCTGTTATTGTCGATGTTTCATGTATACCCCACAGGTTGATACAGAGCATGGCTCCAGAATCACAGCCACACACTCAGGGACTCTGGCCTTGAGCAAATTACTTTCCCGTTCTGAGCCTCAGTTTCCTCCCCTGTGGAGTGCAGGTGGCAATACTGCTCCCAGGGCTGTTGTGAGCACGTAGGAGATTGCCTAGCCCAGTGCCTCACTCACGGCTAGCCCTCAGTGAATGGTGGTCCCCTCTCTTGAAGAGTTTCTTGGCTGGGCATCTATTCTTATTTACCTTCCAGAGGCTCTGGCCTGCACATGTTCCTTGGGAACGCCCACCTTTCCTCGGGATACAGGTGGTATGTGGGACTGCCTGCAAGAGCCTCCCGCAAGAACTGCCCCAGTCGTCCAAGGGCCAAAGATGGTGTCATTACCGCCCTCAGCTGGGGCTCTACTTCTCGTTGGTTGCCATGGTGAGCAACTTCTCAGAGGACAGCCCAGAGACACATGCTAGGGTAGAGCCTCAGGGCCCAGGTAATAGGTATGGGGCTGTGCCCTGAAAACCATGGAGACCAAGGCCCCTCCTGTGAAGACTGCATCGCATTCTGCCTCTGAGGGCAGCCCTGGAGCCACTGAGAAGCCACAGGTAGGACTCTAGGCACTGGTCAAGAGAAGCCATTCCCACCCCCACCCTGTGCCGCTCTCCTGAGCCCTGATTCAAGGGCACTGCCACGTGAGCCTGCTTCCTGCATCCCTTGCCAGGGATCAACAAGTTGCCTGAGGGGAAGTGATGCAGCTTGAAGTGTTCCATGCCAGAGACCCCCAGCCGGCTGGATCATGATGAGACATCAGGCATGTTACTCAGTCTTTGCAGATCCATGGCCCCCAGCCACAACCTACTCAGCTGTGAAGGGAGTTGAAGTCATGCTGGACAGGCTTGAGGAAGGAATGCCCTGGGGCAGGCCTGGAAATGTGTTTGCAGGTGGTCCTGATACATCAGCATATGAATCACTGATCTGATCAGTGTAACAGAACCCTGGAAGCCCAATCCCCATCCAGCCCCAGTGCTGGGGAGTGTAGCTTAGATAATACCCCCTCATACTATAATCTGCTGCTCCAAGAATGCAATCTAGCCTGAGGGTCAGAGGCCTGGCAATTCCAGCTCAGGCACCAGGCCTGAGTTGGTGGTCTGGCCTCTGCTTGCCTCCATCTCTGGACACTCTCTTCCTCCCAGGCTCAAGCCACAGAGAGGCACTCTTATGCTCCCAGATGGCAGTGCTGAGAGGTGCCTCTCACTTTGGACCCGGAGGCTGTTTCTTGGTGGAGCTGGGGGGACACCTATAAGCCACTAACATGTCACAGGAAATGTAGGGAGACAGGAAGATTGCTGGTCTAGAACTTCTCTTTGGGAGATCATCACACCTGGTTCAAAGGAAGCCCTGGACAAGGCCTTTGGGGTAAAAGTGAGAGCCCCAAGAATCATGCTCTGCCCCAGCCAATGGTTGGGAAGCTTTTTAAGGAGTCCAGGCCTGCTAGCCTTGGGTCTTTCTGAAGGTGTTTGGGATGGGGCTGAACCTCCTGGGTCCATCAGGAGGGTCCCCCTTTCCCACCCTCTCCCCACTTAGCTCCCAGGCCCTCCCTCATACAGAAATATTGACTCAATTGTACATGAAGATCAATGTGTCATGCCCCCAATCCTTAATCTCCCTGGAACCCCATGTCCTTCACTTGCCCTGGGCCACCCCACATCTCCATCTAGGCCCAGTGACAAGCTCTCGTTTACTCTGAAAACCCAACTCAAACGGCAGTTCCCTTGCAAATTCTCTTGTAAATTTCCTTGTAAATACTCTTCCCAAGTAAATTCCCAGGGCATTCCCAGGAACCAACCATCCTAGACATCCCAATGGGAAAAGATTTGTAAGTGGGAATTCTGTTCCCCATCATTTGTTTGCCACTGACCAAAAGGATATGACTAGGTGTCCTTCAGTTCTTAGAAAGTAACTGCTTCTATACGTAACCGAAACAGAAACAGAAACTTCAGCCTGGACTGTCCCTCTGGTGATAAGTTCAGCTTCCAGGAGGTGGACAAGATCCAAGAAACAGTGTAGACTCAGTATGACGGATCAGCTTCCATTTCTGTTGTGGAATAAAAAGTCCCCAGACTGTGGGCCCCATTGAGGGTACCATTCAAGGCCTCCGTCTCTCATAGACCTTCTGGGGGTAGCAGTATTTGTTGGCACCTGCCATATGCCAGGCACTTTACAGTACAGTGAGGGAGGTGATCCTGTTCTCACTTGAGAGAGAAGGTCTTATAGCTAGAATGTGGCCGATCCCATCCCTACTCTGATGTTTTCAGGTTCTAGGCTAGAGCCTCAGGGAGGTCTCGGGCCAGTGAGGAGACAAGACTGCAAAGCATGGCAAATGGGACGCCTGAGCTAAGCCCTCAGTGGCAGGAGGAGCTGTACTGGGCAGGCTTCTCAGAGGAGGTGAGGTTCCAGCTGGTTTTCAGAGGACAGGAAAAGAGGAGGAACATGTAGAGTCCATATAAAGGAAACAACTTGAGCAAAGATTGAGCAGAAAGAAACCTCACACAGCTGGGTGCAATGGCTCACACCTATAATCCCAGCACATTTTGGAGGCCGAGGTAGGAGGATCACTTGAGTCTAGGAGTTCAAGACCAGCCTGGACAACATGGTGAGATCCTATCTCTACAAAAACTAAAAGAAAATTAACTAGTCATGGTGACATATACCTGTAATCCCAGCTACTTGGGAGGCTAAAACAGGAGGATCGGGAGATCGAGGTTGCAGTGAGCTGCAATCATGCCACTGCACTCCAGCCTGGGAGAGAATAAGACCCTGTCAAAAAACAAAGCAAAACAAAAAAAAGATGGAAATGGGTGGTACAGGTTTTTCAGGTCACCCTCCCCAGCCTCCTCCCCCCATAGCCTGTCAGGAACTTCTCAAGCATTCATTTTTATAAATAGCTACCTTTTATTTTTATTTTTTTTATTTTTTATTTTTGAGACAGAGTCTCGCTCTGTCGCCCAGGCTGGAGTGCAGTGGCCGGATCTCGGCTTACTGCAAGCTCTGCCTCCCGGGTTTACACCATTCTCCTGCCTCAGCCTCCCAAGTAGCTGGGACTACAAGCACCCGCCACCTCGCTCGGCTAGTTTTTTTGCATTTTTTAGTAGACACGGGGTTTCACCGTGTTAGCCAGGATGGTCTCGATCTCCTGACCTCGTGATCTGCCCGTCTCGGCCTCCCAAAGTGCTGGGATTACAGGCTTGAGCCACCACACCCAGCTATAGCTACCTTTTAAAAAGCAACTCCTTATGTGTGGGCATCAGGGCCTAATAGTCACTCACATTTTAAATTAACTTTCCAGCTGCTCCTGTTTTCCCTGGCTGGGGTAGCCTGAAGGGGTGGGGTGGAACCACGGAGACAGAGGAGGACTGCCCCCGTGTGGAACAGCCCAGGCGCATGGGCCAAGCCTGTGGATAAGGAATGCCGGGACTTGAGGCACAAACCTGGAGAGGGGAGGAGGCAGGAGGCACACTGTAGCTTTCTCCCCAGTGCCTGGCCCCTCACCTGGCTCGCAGTGGGGCCTCCAGGGATGCTGAAAGAGGGACTTACTACCCTTCAGGAGCCTAAAATATATGGGTAGAGTGTTGCTGGGCAGCCAGGGAACTGGGCTGCATGTTGAGACCGAACAGCGTCTTGGAGTGTCAGAGCTAGAGAGGAAGGGGTCAGCCCTTTTTGGTATTTTCTGATTGTCAAAGTCAGCTGATGGGTTGAAATAAGACCAGGAGATTTTGGACTAGGGCTTCCAGGCTCAGGAGTTGATGCTATGCGTCTCTGGGCTTCCTGTCCCTAGCCCTGCCTGTCCAGGCTGCGGCCCTGATTCAGGTAAATGTCCCACCAGTCTCT
Organism: Colobus angolensis palliatus; assembly: GCF_000951035.1. NCBI lineage: Eukaryota > Metazoa > Chordata > Mammalia > Primates > Cercopithecidae > Colobus > Colobus angolensis. The sequence continues at coordinate 2,651,311 of NW_012111919.1, read as the reverse complement.
TCACCCTTGGAATGAGGCCTAGAGCTCAGCAAATGCTTCCCTTGAGGGTGTGAATGGCCACAGAATACAACTCCAGAGCCCATTGTTCCAAAAGTTCCAGAGAAATCCAAACAAATGCCCAACAACAATATGGGGGTGAGTAGCGAGTGCAGAAAAGTCCCGGGCTTTGTCCTTAGGCATCCAGACGTTTACGTTGTCCACGTTAATGAGCTAGGAAGTGGTTCTTTTTATGCCAGTAACAACAACCACTCCTGTGTTCTCATTTAATCCTGGCAAAAACCAAGCAAGACCAACATTATCATCCCAGTTATACAGAGGAGGGATTGAGGCTCCAGGAGGACCCCTGATTTCCCCACAGTTCCACAGTTAGTAGATAACCATGCTGGGACTTGAACCCAGGGTCCTGACTTCTCTCCTAGCTCAGTTCAGTAGACCTGCTGCCCTCATCTAGGGACAGGATTGGCTCCCAGTGTGGACACAGCAGATAAGGAAGCAGACCCCTGTGAGGTGTCCAGGAGGCCAGCCTCGCCCAGCACTGCCTACCTGGGGGCTGCTGGGGGAAGCCAGGTGCCCACTGAGTGGAGCTGGCCAGGTCACTGTCATCTCATCCACCCAGGCTGACCATGCTTTCTGCTGTATAGTCACTCATTTTTCCTGGTCATGCAGCACTCATTCCTTCCCAGTGATCCCCGGGCCCTTCAGGGCTCTGAAATGAGGTATGCCCCGTGTCTTTCTCTCCCAGTCCAGTTCAACCCTGCTTGCCAAGCCTAGGGCCCTATGCAGTGGTGGGAAAAAGGAGGCAGCCATGGAAAAGACACTTGCAGAAAGTTAGCAATTGACTAAATCTCCTCAAACACTACAAGATTTTCATGGGCTAATATCTTTAGCAGAAAAAGAAAAATTGCTGAACTCATAAATTGTGATTTTGCATGCTCATCTATTTCCAGAGCGCCTTGCTAGATAACTAAGAGCTTGTTCTTTGATTATGGCCATTTAGTAAATGGGATCTAACAGGCTTGTTTTGAGTCTCATGAGCCTTGCAGTTTGCACCAAGAAGCTGTCTGTTCCATTGCTTCCATCTGGCAGATGGCCTCACTGTGATGCACTCAGAAGTCAGGAGAACCGCAGCATCAACAGAAGCACAATTAATCAGTGCAATTGTTTTCCCTGCTGTGAACATGACACTTCCCTGTGTTTCTGAGGGCAACCCACACAGGAAGGACCTAGTTTTGCATTATCTGTAGCGTTCAAAACCATGTTGAGTGTCCAAGATGCTTTTGTTTCTGACATTGGTCTTCCTGCTCATTCTCTATTTCCCTGAAAACACTGCTGCAGCCACCAACCAGGCCACGATGCAGGGCAGCAAAGCCCTTGGCCCTCCTTGCCCTGGTGGGGATGGTGGTGGTATGTCTCAAAAGGAGCCTGAAGTTGCCTCGAGGTCAGCACCGATGAATGGTCCTGACCGGAGGCTGTCTGGATTCCGGGCTTTGCTAATTGTTATTTTTATGAGAAAATTACTTGTTTTTGTTCCTTGCAGACCAGAAGAAGGAAAACAACTTAAACTAGTAGCCAAACAGGAAGGGGAAGCCCATAGCTCCCTAATGAGTTATCGGTTGAGAGCTGTGAATTTGTGGAACCTCTGGAAGCAAAGGCCCCATAGGCTGCGACTCCTTCAGAGCTGTTGACCCAGCCCGAGCCAGGCCTTTTTTGGGAACCTGTGAATCTTAGGTTTTCAGTCTACAAAATGGCAACTCAGAACCTGCTGAATTATGTGAACCTCAGGATTAAAAGCAGTCAGGGGCTTGGGGGCTCTCCCTGGGAAGAACAAGTAACAAAGAGACCCAAAATACCATGGGTTGGGGTGGAGACAGAGGACCCCACGGTTAAAGAGGAGAGGGTGGTTTAAAGACAGATATTTATTCTCTCACACTTCTGGAGGCCTGAAGTTCAAAATCAAGGTGTCGGCAGGCCCATGCTCCCTCTGAAGGCTCTCAGGGAGAATGCTTTGCCCCCTCTAGCTTCTAGAGGCTCTGGGCATATAGACTTACCCTAAATCCAGGAGACTCTCACCCCAAGACCTTCAGCTTAATTATATCAGCAAAGACTGTATTTCCAGATAAGCTCTGATTCCCAGGTACCAGGGGTTAGAACTTGGACATATCTTTTGGGTGGACACAATTCAACCCACTACAGTGACATTTACAGATTCCAGGGATTAGAGTCTGTTATCTTTTGGTACTTTTGGTAGTATTCTGCCTACCATGTTCTCTATGTTGTGGTGGCTACCAGTAGGCTGTGGCCCTGGGGACCACAGAGTGATGGGCTATGCTGGAAGACAGGAAGGCTGCCCAGGCACCTCTGCTCCCATGGGGCTTGGCAAGGAGCAGTTAGAAGTGCAAGGAGCATAGCTGCAGCCCTGGAGTAGGGGCCACCTGTGCGCCTGTCCGCAGATTCCTGAGCAGGCCCAGTGATCCCCAAACAGATGGGAAGGACAGGCTGGGAGCTGATCCTGGGGCTCCAGTACCCTGAAGAGACAGGAGGAAGGAGTCTCTGAAGGTTATAATAATCACTGTCATTTATTGAAGACCTTCCATGTTCGAGGTACTTTTCTTCATTATGTAACTTAATCCTTATATTAATTCTAACCGTTTTACAGACAAGGATACTGAGGCTCAAAGAGCTTTCATAACCTGATGGAGATCTCACAGTTAAGTGAAAAAAAAAAAAAAAAAAGAACTCAGGTTGGTTGGAGGACAAGGTCCTTGGTTTTTCATGACATCATGCTGTCTCTCTGTGTAACAAACTTCAAGTTCTAAATCGCCAGCATAGGGTGGAGTAGGGTATGGGGAGATGACTCCAGAGTCCTGGGGCTACACGAAGACCTGAGTCAGAAGTCTCTGTAGCCCCATAGCCTGTGTCGGCAGGGATGGAGGAAGTGTTCTGATGGGAACAGAGGAAAAATGACCCCAACCTAGAAATCTTAGTGTTCTGAGCTGGAAGGAGGCAGCAGAGCCTGGAAAGAGCCTGAGCAGAACCACATGAGGAGCTGGCAGCAGAGCCAGAGACCTGAGCCCTGCTTCCCAGCCTCTCCCCTGGGCCTGCCCTGCCCCTTCAAGGAAAGACTTCAGAACCGAGCCAGCTCTTGAGCCATCAGAAAGGAAAGAGTGTACGGGGTAAAACCAGAAGCCTCGGTCTCAGTCCCAGCCCTGGCTCTTAGCTCTGTGACTTTAGATATGACTCAGCCTCTCTGAGCCTGGAGTCCTTGGAAATAAGATGAGGCAAGAGGGGAGCAGGGCCACGGGGATCTGAGAGAAGGGGGAATCTCCAGTCCTGGCCTCAGTGCTCTGGCCTGCTGGAGAAGAGCAGGCAGGACCAGGTCACCTGAGTGGCCTGCATTCTGGCCCAGTCCTTTGGGAGTGACACTGAGGAGGTGGCAGGCTCCATTTTGAGCTCATGAAGTGGCACCTGATGTGAGCAGGTGGACCCGGGGCACTCAGCAGGCTCTAGGGGAAGACTCCTGGGGGAAGTTCTGGTGAGCATGGGCCCAAGGCAGGGGTACAGAAGTACCCGAGGGCCAGGATGAGGGTCCCAGCAGGTCCAGGAGGCTGCAGGGAGTAAGCAGTGAAAAGGTCTGTCTCTGCTGCTTTCCCTTCTCAGGAGGAGCAATCCCAGGCATCCAAGGCTGTTTTTCCAACCCGTGGCGCCAGTCTGTTTGGCCAATGACCTTCGGAGGGAACCAGGGCAATAAAGTTGGAAATGCGGAGGCACAGGAAAAAGGACACAAAGGCGAACAATGTGGGGAGTGTTTGGCAGGAAGAGAGGGAACAGACCCGGGCTGCCTCGCAGGCCTCTGGCTCCAAGAGTCTGGAGGTGCATGGGGTGTCCCTGGGGCTCAGGCTGTGCTGTGAGGGAGGGCCTCTGCTAGGGCTAGGTCCCCAGCCTAGAGCTTGCTCCCCAGCCTAGGCCTGGGTGGAAAAACGCAGAAGGAGCAAGGCTGGGAGAAAGGCCTGACAGAATGGAGTGTAGCCTAAGGAAGGGGGTGCTGGGGTGCTGGGGTACCGTCCAGGAGTAGCCATCTTCAGACTCGGGCCTTCAGTTTTGTCTTTTCCTTTAAGGGCAAAATCTAGCAAACACGAAGCCTCAAGGCCTGGGCTATGTCTCAGAGCAGCAGAAGGAGATGGGGACCCTGTCCCAGAAGCTGGACCCTCCCCAGTGTCCTCACTGCCCCATGTTAGGTCTTCCTCATCTCTCTCCCTGAGGTCTGCAATCCTTCCCAGCCCTCCCCTGGCTCTCTAGTGCCTTTAGGATAAAATTCAAGCTCCCAGTTGGCATTCGAGGCCTTCCATGACCCTGCCCAGGGCATTCTGGCCTCAGCCCTAGAGAAGCAAGCCAAACAGCGACGCTTTATGCAACAGACCCTGCTGCCCTCCTGGAAGTCACACCCCCAAACTCCTCCAGCTCAGAGAGCCACTTGCTCCAAGCCTCCAGGCCTTGTTGGCTTGCTCCCCTTTCTGAGACACCGTTTCTTCTGCTCCTCCCCTAGCAGAATCCTACTAACACCTGGGAACTCACTTGGGCAGTTCTTGGGAACCACCCTCGCTCTGTCAGCCTAGGTAGCCCCAGATGTCTTCCATGGCCATCCTGGAATTATCATAAGGCAGTTAGACATTTACCCATCTCTCTCCCACCATCCTGAGCTCTTGGGGCTGCAATGGAGGCTCCCTTTTGTCTTTATGCCCATGGCCAAGTTCAGCTGCACAGAAAGCAGGTGCCCAGGGAGCATTTGTGAGATGCATGAGCCCAAGAGCTCAAGTTCAGCAACCTGGTGGCGATTTGAAGGCCACAGAATGGAAGGAAGGTGTTTTCCCTGCTCTAGGGTTCTATAAAGTTGGAAAAATGTTTACCCCAGGAGTCATGAGATAGTGCTTTAAAACAGAAGCAGGACTCCATATTCTGCTGTCCCAGCCTGAAAGAAGGGGGGAAAAAAACTCCCTTTTCAAGCATTTCCATGAGAAGAGGGTGCTGGGGATGAGAGGAGTAGGCTCTGGGGTATCAAAAGCCCCAGAATTGCTTGTGACCAGGGTTAAGGGAGTGGACGGATTCAGGTGGGGGCCAAGTGGAGCCCATTGCATAAAAGATCAGCGTTTGGCTTGCTTCTCTCGGACTGAGGCCAGAAAGCCCTGGGCAGGGCTGGGGGCAGCCCAGAAGGACTCCTATGAAAGACCAGGTGGAGGGTCCTGATCCCAAGGAGGGAGACTGTAGGGGGCCGGGGAGCAGCACCTGCCTGCCTTTTCCAGAAAGTAGAGAGAGGTGGGGGGCAAATGGAAAGCAGGGCAAGGTTCAGGGAATGTGTGAGGCTTGGGCTTCCTGGAAACTCTAGAGCTTAGCCCACAGCCTGGCCTGTGACTCAAGGTCCCCTGTGCCCGACTCCAAGGGCACAGGCCAATGGTTGGGAGACTCACTGGGGTCAATGGAGTCGGCGGATCAGGAGGACACTGGGAACCAATGGGACTGGTGACCAAGAGAGGCATGGCCAGTGGGCTTGTTGGTGGACTTAGGGGAAGGGTTGCCAAGTAAAATACTGGTTACATTTGAATTTCAGATCAATGGATTTTTCTTTAGCCTGAGTATGTTTCAAATATTGCCTGGGAAATACTTAGACTAAAATAAGAATTTGTTGTTCATCTGAAACTCGAATTTAGTTGGGTGTCTGATATTTTTATTTGTCAAATTTGGCCACCCTATGTAGGAGTCAGCCTGTTCTGAGAGGCAGCCAGTCTGTCCACAGGCCCAATTACAGTAGATGTTTCTAAAACAACAAAAGCCCCAGCAGCTTGCACAGAAAAACAAAATACGTAACTTCCTGAGGACACGTTATTGTCTGAAGGTGGAAGTCTGCGATTTTGAAGGAAAAAACAAAAAGTTTTCTTCTAAGGAAGAGTGAGTCACAGACAGGCTGAACATGTTTCTCTGGCTTTTGGGGGTGGTGGGACATGGGCCTCCCTTTCTCTGTCTCTCTCCTGCCTCCATTCTTTCGGCTACCCTGGGGCAAGGCCCAGGTGGGCTGGGCTGGGCTGCGGCTGAGCCGTAGGGCCACTGTCAGCCCTGCTGATCATGTCATTCCTAGCTACCAGGCTCACTGGTGCCCGACGTTGCCCAGTCTCTGCTTACCCGAGAGAGTCTCTAGCCCACTGGGGCCTCAAGCCACAGACCAGGCTGTGGGCTAAACTTTAGAGTGACCAAGACGGCCTCGAGGGCAATCTCCTTGGCAGCAGTAGAGAGGGTGCTGGCCCCTTGGGAGGTTCCGACTGAGCTCTGGGACTCAGAGCTAGGAGAGGCTGCCTGTCCCTCATCAGGTGAGAAGTCTTCCAGATAAGAACTATGTCTTACGGTTCTCCATAAGCAGCTGCCCAGCCCCGGGCCCTGAGCTCCTTCCAGGAGCTGCTGCCACAGGCAGGCAGATGTGTCAGCATGGCTGGGCCACGGCAGGCCTGGGAGCCTCCTGATTTGGTTCCTGTCACCTCCTTCCTCACCTCCTATCTAGTCCCCAGACAAAGGGCCCAGTTACAAGTCACAAGTCTGATCCTGTGGTTCCTCTGCTTAAAACCCAGCAGGGCTTCCATCTCACCTAGAGTGAATGCTGAAGCCTGGCAATGACCCAGGCTTGGCCCCTTCCTCCATTACTTGCCCGGCTCTAGCTCCTAGGAACCCCCACCACAGGCTGACCCTGCTCTTCTTGCTGTTCCCTGAACAGACTGAGGTTTCTGCACTTGCTGCTCCTTTTTCCTAGAATGTTTTTTCCCAGGTAGCCAGGGGACTCCTTTCCACCCTCCTCCTAGTCGTTCCTGACCACGTGAGACTGCAGCCCCCCACCCCCCACCCCCAGCACCACCTTTCTCCTCATCTGAGGCTCTTCTTCCTGCTAGGACTGACTTGGGTTTGTGCCTTGTCCGTCTCCAGCTAGAATGGCCCTGAGTATAGGGATTCATTTCTCTTTTGTTCTAGGCTCTTAGCTTCTAGGACAGTCTGGGCAGTCAGCAGGTCGCGGGGTGGTCCTGAGGCACTGAACGAGCCCAGCCCTGGAGGAGCAGGTGAGGAGGGGGCTGGAGCTGCCCTCCTAGGAGACTGACTGTTCAGTGACCTCCAGAGAGCCCCTGGTGAGGCTGAGTTCCCCCTCAGTGCGGGGGGCCAGCTGTGGGAGCTGCATCTGCATCCATTGGAACTCCTCTCCTCTCTCCTGAAGCTGCTGCAAACATGGGGCCAGGCACGGAAGGAACAAGGGACACTGCAGGTCCTAAGGAGGGAAGCCCAGCCACTCCCACGGATTGGGGTGAAAGGGCAAGGTCACAGGTCAGGGAGTGACCTTTCTAGCCTATCGTCAGTCCTCTGGGCACAAAGGCAGCCTCTCCTCTGTCTGCAGGAGCCTGGAGACTGTCTGGCCCCACGACATTCCAGGCATTCTTTGGGGTCCTAGTGGCTGGGGACTGTGTCTGGGGGGAAGTAGGTCTTTATGCCAGTGAGGAAGTGTCTGGCTGACCGCAGACCCCTTTGTTTGGCTGCCAGCACCACGTGCCTTCCTCAGGCCTCTCTGTCTGAATTAACTGACCAGCAGGGGTGAGGGTGGGGGTGGGGGTGGGGACGGGGATACCTGGGGCCGGGCTCTCCTGTGGCCCTGCCAGCAGAGCCCCTTGACTCCCCAGCGTCTGGCTGGCCTGGCCTCAGGCAGTCCAGTAGGAATCAGTGTGTGAGGGCAAGGCCGAGATGCCCCCAGCCTCTGCCCCCTTGTTCTAGAAGCAACACCTTACAGGGAATGTGGCTTGGCCAGTGGAAGGAACTTGAGTCCAGGGGTCGCCCATATTGATGTGAGACCTGTGCTGCTGCCACTTACTAAGGATGTGACCTTTTCTCAGTAACGTCAAGTCAACTCCCAAGTCTCAGTGTTGTCGTCTGTAAAAGGAACTAGTAATATTCATCAGATTGTGTTACTGACAGATTAGATGAATCTGATGGCGAGCAGGATGGCTTCCAGCACGTGCAGGCACCCAGTACCCATGACTTCCATGGTGTCAGGAGATTCTGAGAGGGGGACGGAGTGGGAGAAACTCAAGCCTTATTCTCAGGGGTTCAGGGGCTAGAAGGGTAGTGAAGGGACCTCCAGGAATGGGAAAAGAGAACCTGTCCGGGGCTAGGCGCGGTGGCTCACACCTGTGATCCCAGCACTTTGGGAGGCTGAGACAAGCCTATCACCTGAGGTCAGGAGTTTGAGACCAGCCTGGCCAACATGGTGAAACCCTGTCCCTACTAAAAATACAAAAATTAGCTGGGCGTGGTAGCAAGTGCCTGTAATCCCAGCTACTCGAGAGGCTGAGGCAGGAGAATCGCTTGAGTCCAGGAGGAAGGGGTTGCAGTGAGCCGAGATCCGGCCATTGCACTCCAGCCTGGGCGACAGAGCGAGACTCCATCTCAAAAAAAAAACAAAAACGAAAAACAAAACCTGCGACAAACTCCGTCCCTGGTCTCCCAGCTGCCTGCGGCTGCAGCCAAGAGAGAAGCACCTAGAGCTAGAGCCAGAGTGCAGGTGGCCAGAGCGAGCAAGTGATGCCTGCTCCTCCTTGTCTTCCTTGACCAGACAGCCAGGGAGCAGGAGACCCAGTGTGACTCTAAGGGCTTCGGACACACAGGTGCTCAGGCCACTGGGGCGAAATGCTGACAGCTGGGAGTCACCCGACCCGGACCCACATACTACAGATCCCTGGGCAGGTCAAAGGCTCCACTGGGAAAGAGGTCAGCCCAAGCAGAGTCTGCGACTCCCTTAGAGCTGTACCCCAGCACAGACGGGGGTGACTAGGGCAGTTATAGGAGAAACATCTTGAACTCGACTGCAGGAGAGTAAGTCTGGCTGCCACAGGAAAGGCTCCCCGTGGAGTGAGCTCCCCGTCAGTGCGGGGATGGGGCGGAGCTGGTGAGTGTGGCAGGAGCTGTAGAACCTCCTGTCCTACAAATGAGCTGGGAGTTCCTAGAGGGATAGGGTGGGCCATTTGCTAGCTGCGACCTTGATGGAGTTTGTTAAGCCCTTTCCTCACTGGTAAAATAGGATTGTCACAACCACCGTACCAGCAGGCAATGCATATGTGGTAGCTAGCTTGGAGCGCTCAGCCACGAATGCTGGCTGTTCTTTTTCCATGGAAGCCTTGGCCTGTGAGGCAGGACATTCCAGTTCCAGCCCTGACTCTACATCCATCTCCCTGCGCAGTCTCCAGCAGGGCTCCGGCTCTCTGGGCTGCTGCTGTCCCACTGTATCCCGAGAGGAATGACAAAACCCTGCTCTGACCTGCCTGGTGACTTTGGCTTGGCCCTGGAGAGCCCCGCTCCCTGCTGGTGGAGCAGGGTCAGAGGTTCCTCATTCATCTTCCAGTGGGATGAGTGCAGCTGTTATTAGATGTACCCCAGCTGCAGGGTGTGCTGACTGTCCCATGGGACAGGGTTGGCCTGCCCGGGAGAGGCTGTGCCCACCTCTGCCCTTTCCTAGTTTGTGGGAGGCTACAGATGCCTGCCAGGGTCAAGCTCCAGAGGAGATTTCCTGGGTACCCCTGGGTCAGGGTGTAGCAGGTGGCAGGGAGACCCACTCTGTCAAGATCATTAATTGTGGAGAGGGTCTGGCGGGGGGCGGGGGATGGCATTCAGAGTGGTCCCTAGGCTACATGGGAAATAGACAGCAGGGTCAGGAAGCAGGGGCCATGGAAATGCCTGGTCCATCTGGTGGAGGAGCCACAGTCTTGGGTGAGAGCAGGCTGTGAGGACAGGGAGGCTGCTGCCCTGTGTGAGTGTGCAGCAATTGCACCCTGGGTATGGCCTCACCCCATTTTAACCCCTGTACACAGCGTGGCACTGAGCTGGGGGCTAGCTCTGCTTTGGGCCTCCCAGTCTTAGGTCTTTGCTGGCTAACTGAGCCAAGTAGGACAGGCTTGTCTTCCCCGTGGTGTGAAGGCTTGGAGGAGAGTGCCTGGCTGCCACCATTCTGTGTCTTCCCACAGAGACTGTTGGACCTGCTGCTGGGAAGAAGTGGGTAACCTGCTCTCGAGCTCCAGCGTTTGGTAGGTTAAGGCCATGATGCCAGTCTGGGCCGTTGCTAATGTCCCTCTCCACTTCCTGAGCCCCCAAAGAACAGGGTGGAGCCTGCAGCGCAATGCCTACTTGTCTGCGATGCAGGAGGAGGTGGTCAAGGGAGGCCAATGCCACCCTCTGAGTCCTGGTGGTAGAAGTTCTGCCTCTGTAGATGCCTTTTCCACACCGTGTGGCAGTACCTCCATTCTCAGTGAGGGGGGACCCATAAAATGACTCTCCAAATGCAAACAGAAAGACTATTTCTGGGCCAGGCATGGTGGCGCACACCTGTAATGCCAGCACTTTGGGAGGCTGAGGCGGGCAGATCACCTGAGATCAGGAGTTCGAGACCAGCCTGGCCAACACGGTGAAACTCCGCCTCTACTAAAAATACGAAACTAAGCCAGGCATGGAGGGACATGCCTGTAGTCCCAGCTATTCAGGTGGCTAAGGCATGAGAATCACTTGAATCTGGGAGGTGGAGGTTGCAGTCAGCCAAGATTGTGCCGCTGCACTCCAACCTGGGCGACAAGAGTGAAACTCCATCTCAAAACAAAACAAAACAAAATAAAACACCAGAAAGACTATTTCTGGAACCAGAAAAAGAATAAAGTGACAAGGAGTAAAGAAAAGAGAAGGAGTGACAAGGAGTGAAAGTAGACAAGGAACTGGCTGGTCACTCGCAGCCCTGAGGGAGCCCAGAATTGGAGGGCGGGCCCGCTGGGGCCACTGAGGCAGCTTCTGTTCCACGTGATGGAGGCTCTTTCGGAGCCACAGCTGTCCACCCTGCAGTGGACCGCCTGAGAGGTGGTGAGCTCCCCATCATGATGGGAGCCCAAGCTGGGACTGGAAAGCACCTGTCAGAGAGACTGGAGAAGTTTCTAGCCTGAGGAAGAGGAAAGAAGTGGACTAATTCTCACAGGCTCTGTTTGCTCCAAATTCACTCCTTCTAGGAGCCTCCAGAGGGGCTGAGCAGCAGTTCCCATGTTCACTCTGGACTTGCCGTCCTAGGATCCTAGGAGCCCTGCTTTTCCTATTCCAGTCCTCCTGGCTCTCCTCCCAGCTGATTAATAATATTATGCATGTGCAACTCATCGCGTGTGTCACTGCTGGGTGAGACCATGCTAAGTGGTTCCATTGGCCCTTGCTTCTCAAACTCTAACAGCAGAAAACCCCTTGGGGTCTGATTCAGCAGGTCTGGGGTGGAGCCTGAGATTCTGCATTTCCAACCAGCTCTCAGGGGACGTCGACGCCGCTGGTCCATGAACCACACTTTGAAAAACAAAGCTGTAGCTGCCAGTGAGAGCCTTCTGGATTCTACTGCCGGGGTGGAGGGGTGGGCAAGTGTGAAGAAGCCCCCTGTGTGGGAACGGCAGGAATGGACTCAGTACTGGTGAGCTTTGTGAAGCAGAACGAAGTCCAAATCTGCCACTCTCCATCTCAGGGACAATTCCTCATCCTCCCTGCTTGAGAAGCATAAGCCTGAGATAGGAGGGCAGCTCCACCATGGTGGACCTCCCCCTGCCCCTTCACACCTGGCCCCAGGAAACTGCTTTTGCCTGTAGAAGCTCCTTGTTGAGTCCGCGGACCAGTATGGCCCCATCAGACCACAGCTCATTGTAGGGGCCAGGCTGGGCCCTCATAGCTGGGGCTCTAACCTGAGGAGTCCCTCCTCCCCACCCCTGTTTGGCTGCTGACCACAGAGGCAACACTGTGGAACCTGCACTGGGAACCAAGGGCCTGTGGCTCTTCCCTCTCCGGGCATCAGTTTCCCCATCTGTAATGCGTGCGTGCACTGGAGGCTGTCTTAGAGAGATCTGGCTCTGTACCCACTGGTTCAGCCTTCTGGGGTTCAGAGCAGGCGAGGACACAAGGACATGGGGGAGAGGTGGGCATGAGGAGTCGCCCCGATGGCCTGAGCAGGGCAGGCTGTCTCCATTAGGATGCACATGCCTTCACAGTCTCTCTCTGCACTGAGGGTTCTCAGATATTTTTAGGAAGGTTGGAGCCTCCTGGGCTGTGATTCATTAACGCAGCTGACAAAGATCAGTATCTTTGGAAATCGCAGTGGGAAGTTGAGAAGATTCCCGGGTGCTGGTGTCGCATACTGGGGAGGGGGGAGGTTGGTGTTGAGGGAAAGTGAGGCGAGGTGTATGGGAGTGAGTATTAGGGACAGAGAAAACCAAAGTGTTTTTCTTCCTGTCACACACAGCTCAACACAACACTTCCGACACCAGACGTGTGTGAGTTGTTTTCCCACCACCAAGGAACTCTCCAGCAGACACCAGCTGCCTGTCCTCACTTTGAATTCAATTCTGACACTATCCACCTGGAGACAGCTTCTAATCCCACTGGTTAAGGGCTCAGTCCCGCAACACTGCCCTCTGCTTCAGAGGCCAATCGTGCGAGCCTGCATTGTGGTTTTCGCTTCTGATTGGCTGTCAATCGTGGGTTCCTGTGACCGCCTCCGCAGGTTCCATTAATTTGCTAGAGCAGCTCAAAGGACTCAGAAACACTTTACTTATGTTTACCCATTAATTATATTTTATTTTTATGTTATTTTTAGTTTTTAGACACAGGGTCTCACTCTGTCACCCAAGCTAAAGTGCAGTGGTGCAATCATAGCTCACTACAGCCTCAAACTCCTGGGCTCAAGTGATCACCCTGCCTCAACCTCCCAAGTAGCTGGGACTATAGGCACACACCACCACACCTGGCTAATTTTTTTTTTTTTTAGAGATGGGGGTCTTGCTATGTTGCCCAGGCTGGTGTCAAACTCCTAGCTTCAAGTATTCTTCCCACCTCAGCCTCCCAAAGTACTGGGGTTACAGGTGTGGGCCACAGTGCCTGACCTACCCATTTATTATAAAGGATGTCACAGAGGAGTCCAATGAACAGTCAGATGGAAGAGATGCCTAGGGCGAGGCATGGGGAAAGGGGCGTGGAGCCTCCACGCCCTGTCGGGGCACATTCCCTCACAGCACCTCCACGTGGTTAGCAATCCGGAAGTTCCCCAAACCTAGTCCTTTGGGGTTTTTATGGAGGCTTTATTACTTCAGTATGATTGATTAAACCATTGGCCATTGTTGATCAGCTCAACCTTCAGCCTCTCTTCCACCCCGGGAGGCTGGGGGCTAGGGTTAAAAGTCCCAACCTTCTAATCATGTCTTGTGCTTTCTGGTGATCAGTCCTCATCCTGAAGCTATGCAGGGGCCCCCAAGTCATAAGTCATGTCATCTCATTAGCATAAGAAAGGTACTCATCACTCTGGCAATTCCAAGAGTTTTAAGGAGCAGTGTGCCAGAAACCAAGAAGACAAAATATATATTTCTTATTACACCACAGTATCACAGCAGGGTTCCTGGGAGTGTGCATTTTGAGAGGGAGGGGCTTGGTGCTCAGGCAGGACCATTTGGCCACAACAAAATGTTCCAAGTGCTCTGGAAGAATGCTCGTGCGTGCATATGCATACGTGTGGGGGCGTGTGGGTATGTATGTGCATGTGTGTGCGGGGGGGAGGGGTTGTATGTGTGTGACGGAGGGAAGTTAACAGAGACATTGTGGCATCATGGACCAGCCTCTAGGCCTCTTTTGCTCTAGCCCAATAAATATCTGTTGAGGCCATACTGTTGTCAGGCATTGTGGGGCCCATTTATTTACTGCTCTTTTGTCTATTAACCCATTTATTCTGCAAATGTGTATTGCGCAGCTGTTCTCTGCAGGCCCTGAGTCAGCTGCTGGGAATGGAGAGGATCCAGACACAGTGCCTGCCCTCAGGGCTCTGCATGCAGTGGGAGAAAGGGATCCCATGTGCCAGCTCTGAGCTGCAGGATAGCGAGGGCATTACAGGAGAGGACTGGGGAACATCCCCAAGGAGTGGGCACTGGGCAGGACCTGCAGGTGTCACAGACAATAGGCAAAACAATGGGCAAAGGCACCGAGTCATGATGAGGCAGGGCATGTTTGGAGAGATGGCACGGAGGAGTCTGTGCAAGTCCAGACCTGGAGAGACCTGGGATGCCAGCTGGGCATGGGATGTTCTGGCTGCTCTCTCTGAATTCACTGCCGCCCTCTGTCCCTTGTGGGGACTGAGGAGGTTCCTGTTGCCCCAGTGTCATTCCCAGATCCTGCTTTCCCTTCCCCCTTCTTTCTCATCACCATCACACCCGCTCCCTTCATTGCTGCTTCCACCCACAGTCCCCAGGGAGGCGTCAGTTTCAGGGGAGAGAACAGCGTTCTCAGCCACTCTAGGAGCACCACCACTTTGGGACCTGTCTGCAGTCGTAGGTTGTAGGGATGAAGGCAGGAGCTGGGCCTGGGAGTTGGAAGGCCTAGCTCTGCATCTGACTCCAGTATTTTCTGCCATGTGACCTTGGGTGAATCCCTTCTCTCTGGGCCTCAGTTTCCTCCTCTGTCAAATGAGAAAACTGTCTACACAGGTGTGTGTAGACAATCTTTTCTTTCCTACTTGCCTCAATGCTAACATAGTAGAGGTCAAGTCATTTGATAAACACCAAAACGCATATCTGTTCTTGTTATTCCTGCAGGACACTGGCTCATAAGGGATTTCAGCATGCACAGAGGAACTGCCACCTTGCCTCCCCACAGATTTCATTACAGCAATCTAGGAGGACCACAGCAGCTTTGTCTGGCCTTCCCCTTCCCCCAGAGCTCTGGGCTGGGGTGGAGGAGGAGGCACCACTGCAGTTCCAGTATGGGGAGAGGTGAGAAAGCTGTTCCCCAGGCCTGGGTGCTGCCCCACGTTCTGCCACCTGCCCACCCACAAATGAGATAGTGGGCCTGGTCATGTGCTGGTCCTCAGCCCTGGGACATGCACCTTCTACCAGCCCTGGAAGCACCTTCCCCATTGCCTTTTGCTGGCCTGTGCTTAGAGTTTGCAAAGCTATCCGTGAGAGTCAGCCTGGCTGTGCCAAGGTACGATAGCAGCCAAACGTCCATGGGGTCTGTGCCTCCCCAGCCCTGCTTGTATGTGCTGAGCTGCCAGATGACAGCAGGTATTGTGTCATGGGTGGCTTCCCCGGGGTGCAAACTGACTTAGAAACAGGTCACCTGGTATTCCTGCTGCCAAGGATTTAGAGACTCTGGGTGCAACATTTCTCTTTCCCCAGAACAAACTCCAAGCTGCCTTGTGACCTTTCAGGAGCTTATTCACACATAAAAATCGCAAGTGGTGCACAGCGCAGGTATGAGGGAAACCCAGAGCAGGTCCCCCCAGGCAGGGTGAGAAAGGCTGATGAGGGCCAGTGCAGTGCCTGGATGCAGAGGGGCTGGAGACAATGTCTGCCATCCATCCCTCCATTCACCCATCCATCCGCCCACCCACCCATTCATCTACCCATCTATTCAACCATCCATCCATCCATGCATGCATCCATCCATCCATCCCTCCACCCATCCATTCATCCATCCATCCACTCATCCATTCATCCACCCATCCATTCATCCACCCATCCATTCATCCACCTATCCATCCATGCATCCATCCATCCACCCATACACCCACCCATCCATCCATTCATTCAATCATCCATCCATCCATCCATTCATCTATCCACCCATCCATCTATCCACCTATCCATCCACACACCCAACAAACACTCACTGAGTTCTTCTACTAGCACTGGGAGACCCTGTAGAAAAGACCCAACCCTACCCTTGAGGTGCTTGGGAACAGACAGATGCAGTGACAGCAGGAGTCAGATCAGGCCTCATGGGAGCTGGTGAGGCGAGCATTGTCAAGGGGTTACAACTCCAACCAGCCTCAAGGATTAGTTTGGGTCCCAAAGGAGAAGGCTTTTGAACTGGCCCTGAGGGGAAGTGGGGCTTTGAGGGGTGAGCTGTGCAAGAAGGATGGCAGCCCTCTCCCTCTCTGGCCCCAGTTCCTACATTGACAAAGAAGTTGGACTAGAGGCACTCCAGGGCCCACCTAGATCCGCACAGATATAGCAGAGTTTCCTTCCTGTGTGCACGCTCCTCATGACATGAGTCCTGGGTGCCAGCGAGCCCTGCTCTGTGGCCAGTCAGGCTTGTGATGCAGCACATCCGGGTCACACAGCAGCCTCAGGCACTTCTGCAGACCCTGTGTGTATCTCAATGCAGCCTCATGCTCCCACATTGCCTCAGACCTGCCCCTGAGATGTGAGCCCAGCAGCGCCCACCCAGCCAGGCCCTGCCTCCTCTGTGGTCGTGGGCCCCCCAGCAGAGTAACCCTCCCCTCCCTCAGGCCTGGAGGGCTGAGTCTGTCTCTGGGGCCCTGTAACTACCTTGCTCCAGTGTCTCTTCCACTGCAGGGGCATTTGCTTCCCATGCTGGAAGTCAGCCAAGTCTCCCCTGTGCTGCTGAGCCCTGTTCCTGTGTCTTCTCTGTCCCTGTGGGTTTGCCTCACTCTTGAAGGTAGAATTCAGAGTTCTCCATCCCACCCTCTTTGTGCCAGCCCAATGCCTGACACATCCCCTCGGTCAGTTTCTGAAGAGGGAAACTGGTAGGGAAACTGGGCGGCAGAGGCGTCTCTGGGCCCCTTGCCCAAGGCTGTCAGCTACCTTGCAGCCCAGAACTGAGACGGAGGCATGATACCCCACTTACCTCAAAGATGCTCAATAAGGGAGGGTGCAGATGGATGAGAAATGAGGAAATGGAGGCACAAAGGTACCAGGTGTCCAAATAGGAGGCAGAGAGGGGCCACAAGTGATTCAGCCTCCCTGGAACCCAAGTAGGTGGTCCAAGTTCTTCCCCTCACATCTGGTGACCTCTTCCATTACCTTCCCCACCCACTCTCAATGCTGCTGCCCCGAGCCCTTCACTGCTATTCCGTCTCCCACCTGTTCTCCTTCAGAACTGTCCTACGCTTCCAAATTATCTCTTCTCCCTTCTGCACCCCCATCCCCGGCTGCTGGTGTCAAGAGGAAAGCAACCAGCTCAACTAAATCACGTGGATACAGAGAGCGTGAGGAATGTCCAAGTGGGTCCTTGAAAAGTAGCCTCCGTCCGTGGATGCTAAGTCTGGAGGGAGAGGGAGGTGCTCTTTTGAGGGGCAGCCAGCAGCCTGGTGCCCTCTGCTTTGCAGAGCTTGGGATAAGGCAGAAACCCTGCTGGGTCAACCCACGGCTCCTCAAGAGGCCTGGGGCTCACTTGCCCTCCTCAAGGCTTTGAGGACCCCTTGGGCAGCTGCCTCTCCTCTTGTTGCCCTAAACCCACACCATCTTGGCACCTGGCCCCTGCGGGGTTCTGCATTCCTGAACCAGGAGAGAGCCATGTTCAAGAATGCAGGCTAACTTCTCAGCAGCTCTGCATCCATCACAAATGGCTGATGCTCTCCGAAGGCCTCTAGAAACCTGCACAGCAACCTCCTTCCTTTCTCTGTGTCTTTCCAGCTTTCTCAGAAGGACCCAAAGACTTCCAGAGGGGAGCTTTCCACTCCAGACAGTAGATAAAGGATGGCTTCTCTATCCCACCCAAATGCTATAGAAATGTGCACGTATGGAAATCCCTATCAACAAGAGCTCTTCAGGGTCAGAGATTTGTGTTGGAAAATGGGAAGAGGATTATACTGAACTAATGACTAAACCAAATCAAAGAAGTCACAACCTAAAAGTGGTCCAGCAGAGATCAACAGCAGAATCTCCATAGAGGGTCAAGCCAGGAGGCCTCATCATTCAGAGTTCTAGAAAGAGAAAATCGAGAACATGGAGAAAATAACCACTGTTGGAAAATGCAGGTCTTTGTCTGGAAGGCAGGACATCCTAAAATATCCTGTGAAATTTCGGAAGGCCAGTGATAAGAAGATCTTGGCTTCCAGAAAATAAAAAAATAGGTCACTTGCAAGAAAAGGGAATCGCATTAGCATCAGAATTTGCATTTGCATCAGAATTTACAACAGCATAGATGCTAGAGGTCAATGGGATCAGAGAGAAAATGATTTTGAACCTTCAATTCTACAGCTAGGCAAACTATCAATTAAATACCCTTTCAGACAAAGATTGTTTGAGGACATATTACATGCAAAATTAGAAAGGAATCTGAAAGACAGGAAGGCATGGGGTAGAACAGACAGTGGAATTAGCGCAGTGTGATGCTCTGAAAGGAAATCCCAGCTGGGGGCTGCACAGGAACCAGAAAGCCAATTCAAAACCTTCCCCACTGATTACAAATCTGGGTGATTTTAAGGACATGGAAAAGAAGAGTGTGTTTCTTCTTTGGATGAGGAACGAAAGGCAGAACAAGAGCGAGCCAGGAAAAAGAACAAACTGAACACGGCAGTCATGGCCCAAATATGTAAAAGTTAAACTAAAATGCCGCAATGGGTGGGCTTGAGAAGCTGATGGCGTGTGCAGTAAGAGAATCCCTCTGACCCCAAGACTTGTGTCTTCTTCAAGCACGTTTGAAGAAGCCTACGTTTAGTGACTTGAGAATACAATTCCTTCTCTGAGGGACCAACCTGGCACTGTTTTTGTAATCATAGTAATGTAAGAGCTATGTTGAAATCGACCTATAGACAAAGCCCAGAAGTCATAGCTTAGAAATGCGGTAACCTTGATCATACAAAAGAAGTTAATAAAGTGAAAGAACTTGATAATATATTTGATAAAGTTAAAGGGTCTGATGATGTAAAATAAGTCAGAACATAAACTCGGATTGATGAGAAGTGGAGGCAGAAACCATTTTCTTCTTACAGAGTAGACAGAACACATTTTGCAAAACCGATGGAACAAAACCACACCGAGGTTTAAGCAAATTACCTAATGTTATAAGGATGACTAAAAGAACTAAAAACAGTGTAACAAAACCAGGAGATGTGTGAAAGCAAAGCGGGGAAGAAGTACACTAAATGTATCAGTTCTCACAGCAGGAAGTCAATAGAAACTGTCCAAAGTTAACAAACCGTGAAAAAAAGATCTAAGCATATTCAGAAGTATGGTACTAGTAAACAGAGTTGCAAATACAAACAGTCAAATGGCTTCTTCTGGGTAGTGAGATGGGCATAATCCAGACTTACTTTTGATTTATTATCATTCTCTTCTCTTTGCATTTTTATTTTGCACCTGTCTATAGTACTTCTACCTTCACACATAGGCTCAATATATTGTGAAGTCTTACAGAGGAAGAACTGAGGGAAGGGGAAGGGTCTGGATGGGTGGTCAAGTATGTATGCAGAGGTGGGGTGGGGAAGGGGAGTGAGAATTGGGATTCCATTTCTCTCCTGTGGGTGTGTCTGGGAGTTTCTGAGATCAAGAAGCCCATTGCATTATACCAAGGTCAGTGTTCACAGCAGGTGCCCAAAGAATTTTCATAAGTGGATACAAGGAAAAGAGCTAAGCTCCTCCCACACACAGAAAGAAGAAAGGAAGAGGGAAGGAGGAAGGGAAAAAGAAGAAAGGAAGAGGGAAGGAGGAAGGGAAAAAGAAGAAAGGGAGGAAGAAAGAGGCAGGAAGGTGGGGAGCAAGGACGGAAGGCAGCTCACCATATGGAAACCCAAAGGCTCTGTTGGGCCGCTTGCTCCTCCCTCTGGGCCTCTCATCTTCATGGGGTGCTCAGGGTATGTGAAGGTACCTGATGTTACCACCTCCCCATGTGGCTACCCCTACAGTAAGGGCTGGCTTCATGGGTGTGTGACCTGTGCCGTCACCCAGGGCCTTACTCTGAGAAAGGCCACATATTGGCTTAACACTCTGCTGTCACCAACTTGTCATTCTTAATCATTTCTAAACAAGGGACCCCACATTTTCATTCTTCCCTGGGCCCCATAAGCTAGGCAGCCAGAACTGCCTACAGTCCTATAGCTGGTCTGATAACAGCCACCTGGCATCTTAAGCTGTGGACCCTGCCCACCTTGGGCTCTGAAACATTAAGTGGGGATGATAGCACAGTGAGCTTAGTGAGACAATGGTGTAAACATGGATTGCGAGGGAAGCACAGAGAGCGCTGCAGGCCCACGACTAATGCCTGTTCCATTTCAGGCTGAGACAGGGAAAGGGTGAGTGAATGCACGGGAAAGCCAAGCTCCCGCATGGCAGAAGGGCAGGGTGCTGGGCCAGGAGGAGCTGGAAAGGAGGCCACAGTGGGGCTAGGACCAGGCTAGAACATTGGAGCTCTGTCCTGAAGGCAGTGGGTTTTAAGTAGGGGGTGGATGCAGGGATCATATTTCTGTATGCAAAGAATCACTCTAAGGTAAATGTAGCAAATAGATAGAAGTGGAGACTCAAGCTAAGCCTTCTCAGTTCGTCAGTTCATACAGGGAAGACAAGGCACTGTCCCAGACCCTGTCTGAGTGCTTCTTTTTTTTTTTTTTTTTTTTTTTTTGAGGTGGAGTTTCACTCTTGTTGCTCAGACTTGAGTGTAATTGCAACCTCCGCCTCGTGGGTTCAAGCGATTCTCCTGCCTCAGCCTCCCAAGTAGCTGGGATTACAGGCACCCACCACCACGCCCAGCCAATTTTTATAGTTTTAGTAGAAACGGGGTTTCACTATGTTGGCCAGGCTGATCTTGAACTCCTGACCTGAGGTGATCCACCTCCCTCGGCCTCCCAAAGTACTGGGATTACAGGCATGAGCCACCATGTCTGGCCCCTGAGTGCTTCTCAAGCTTTGTGCATGTTTGTTAGACAGTGAGGCATGTATGTCTGTACTCACTGAGGAGTGTTCATATGCTGCATGAGTGTGTGGTAGGAGCATGTGTCAGGCTACTGGGATGCATGACCAGTGACCTCAATGTTAGCAGATCATTCTCCACGGATCTCTTGTGTTTCTGCACATCTTACAGGTGAGGCACTGACTGCCTTTTGTTCTGGACTATCTTTTCAAAAGTGTTGTATAATAAACAGCCTTGGTAGACAGAATTAGTGTCTTCCTCCCGAGAGAAGGCAGGCATATTTCCTGCTTATTATAAGACTGGGGAGTCCTAAGCTCAGAGTTCTTCCTCCCCTATAGTGTAAAATAGATGTCATCTAATTCTCTTGACATCACTCTGTGGAAATTAGGGATCAGGGGCCAGGCACCAAAATGCTGATACTCTGATTCCTGGTATTTCTGTGAATACTAAACTGTCCTTCCTCCCTGACCCAGGAATCTCATGTCTTCTACCAGAATCCTCAGAACCACAGCACGTCAATTTGCTATCTTGCACAAAAGGTAAGATCAGACTGTTCAGCGTTCTTGACACTATGTTTATAAATACGTGTGTTTCAGTGAATCTGGCTTTGACCACATTTGTATGTACACGGCAGGATGATAGGGCTGTGGTTGCTGTGGGGAAGGTTGTTTCAGAGTTTGTACATATTGGGAAACCAGCTCCAGGATGTTCGACTCTATATGAGAAAACAATGACTGTGTATTTGATATGGGACTATACCAGCTACACTCCTCATTGAAAGATAGGAAAGAGGTGGGAGATGGGGTCTGCTTTGGCTTAAATGTGCTTCCCAAAGTTCATGCGTTGGAAGAATTCCCAGTGCAACCGTGTTGGGAGATGGGACGTTTAAGAGGTGATCACGTTATGAGAGCTCTGCCGTCGTAGATGGATTCACGCTGTCATTGTGTAGCAGGTTAGTTATCAAGGGAATAGGTTAGTGATGGTGGCAGCGGGCTCCTGATAAAAGGGTAAGTTTGGGGCCTGGCATGGTGGCTCATACCTCTAATCCCAGCACTTTGGGAGGCTGAGGTGGGAGGATCGCTTTAGCCTAGGAGTTTGAGAGCAGCCTGGGCATCATGGTGAAACCCCATATCTACAAAAAACACAAAAATTAACTGGGCATGGTGGCGCGTGCCGTAGTCCCAGCTACTTGGGAGACTGAGAGGTGGAAGGATCACTGGAGCCCAGGAGGTTGAAGCTGCAGTGAGCCATGATGGTGCCACAAACTGCAGCCTGGGTGACAGGGCAAGACACTGTCTAAAAAAAAAAGTGGGGGGGGTAAGTTTGGCTCTCTTCTTGTCTCTGTCTCACACACCCACTCACTTGCCCTTCTGCTTCCTGCCATGCGACGATGCAACAAGACAGCCTTCACCAGATGCTGAGCAGGTGCTGGGCCCATGCCCTTGGACTTCCCACCCTTCAGACCATGAGTCAAATAAATTCCTTTCCTTTATAAATTATCTAGTCTGTGGCACTCTGTTATGGCAACATAAAATATGCTAAGATAAGGACTAAAAACATGGAGAGAAAGATTTCCCCCACCATACATGCACCTGCCACCTGGGCTCATAGGGAACCCTGGGTGCTCTGCCAAGTTCAGGAGCACTGGATTGAACCAGGCTGATGGTAGTGAGCACAGGAAGAGACCTATGGGGACCATCAGAGGTATAATACGAGGCTGGACTCTTGTAAAGGGGCCTTGCTTTATGGGATAAGATCTTCTTTTCCACCCATCTGAAACCTCTGTCAACACCTGGCCTACTGGTATCAGACTCTGGGACGTAAGTCCCAGCTCTGGTTTTTGTTTTGTTTTTTTTAATTATTCTTGATATCTTTTCTCTAGGAGCTAAGCTTGAAAAATCACCCTTCTGAAGTACCTACTACCCTTTCCAGCCAAGATAATGGCATAGGATACTCATAAATTAACTATCTTATTGAGAGGTTAGAACAGGAGCCTGAGCCCATGCCCCAGGGATAGCATTTCAGCCTCCTCCAATTTCCAGTTACGTATTTTGCTCACATCTCTTGATCCAGTCGACTTGGTGGAAGGAGGGGTTGGGTAGAAAAGAAACAACACCCAAGTACTCACTGTCCTGAGCACAGCGCTGTGTGCTTTACCTGCATTCTCTCTTCTGACTCTTCAAAATCATGCTCTGTGGTCAATGCTACTGTCCCCGTTTGAGAGGAGAAAGCTGAGGACTAGAGTTTGGCCATCGGTCCAAGCGCATGCAGAGGCAGAGCCCAGCAAGAGTGGGGGAAGAGGGTGGCAAGAAGAGCCAAGACAGGAAGTGAGAAGAGAATTCTTGCTGTCAGAAGGTGCTGACAAAGCCACAGAGAAATTGCAAGGGCACCAGAAGGCTTTTCAGAGGAGGTCGAGGCACAGGCAAGGGGGAGTCGGCAGGAGGAGAGGGAGTGAGTGTTTTGAGAGGTCAGCAGCTGGAGTCCCAAACCTTGCAATGGATTGAGCTGGAAGCCCCTTAAGGCTGCAATTACAGCTACACAGAAACATCCCTCTGCATCAGGCCCATAGGCTAGACATCACACCGCCCCCATTCCCACACCACCCCCGAAATCCATAGATGGGTCCACTGTGGCAGGTCAGCCGTGGAAGCCTCCCAGGCAGACAATGGCCTTGTTGCCTCCTCCCCGGCTTCTCTCAGCCTCTGTTATTAACATTCAGGCAGCTCTTCACACCATTCATCGAAGGCCACAGAGGAGCTGAGATCTGATCTAGTCTGGCTGAGCTGCATTAAAATCAATTAAAAATGAGAGATAAGCCTCTTCTTTCCAATGGAAAAATCCACAGGAGCAAGAGAAAGACACACACAGCCCCATCAATCATTCCAGGCTCTGCTTTCCTTGGGCTTTTCTTCCCCACTAAACAGCTGCAGGATGAGCCGGCTGAGCAGAAAGGTCTTCTTGCCATGGGGCTGTGGCTGGCGGCTCCCAGACTGGGCCTCAGCTGCCAACAGGATGTGCCTGCTATCCCGTTGCCAGCCTGACTGCCTGGCAGTCTGACCACAGCTGGGATGAGCA
Source organism: Colobus angolensis palliatus (assembly GCF_000951035.1). NCBI lineage: Eukaryota > Metazoa > Chordata > Mammalia > Primates > Cercopithecidae > Colobus > Colobus angolensis. The sequence goes on along the minus strand of NW_012111919.1, from coordinate 2,627,527 downwards.
GAGAGCAACCAGGGAGCAGACCAGAAGCCTATCCTTTGGGCCATCTCATGAGTCCTGATGCCACCTCCCCTTTCTCTTCTGGGCCCAGAATTTAGGCCTCCGGGAAACCTTGTATTCCAGGCTTATCTTAGCTGTCTCTGAAGATCTGAGCAGAATTAGACTTCTCTTATTCCTCTTTGGAGAATTTTTACTGCTGTGATGATTCCCGTGAAACTGCGTTTCCTGATTTTTTCTAAGGAAGAATGGGGGTGTGTGTGTATGTTTTATGCACTGGGACCTGCACCCACACAGGGCATAGCACTAAGTAAACATTTGTCAAATGAATAAGAAAAAACAAGACCAACACGCATCTGCCATCCAATAGCCATAACCAATCTAGCAGACAGCATTTGATGCCAGTTAAGGTATTTTCTTTCTTTCCTTTTTCTTTTTTATTTTTGAGGCAGAGTCTCACTCTGTTGCCCAGGCTGGAGTGCAGTGGCGTGATCTCAGCTCACTGCAAGCTGTGCCTCCCAGGTTCATGCCATTCTCCTGCCTCAGCCTCCTGAGTAGCTGGGACTACAGGTGCCTGCCACCAAGCCCAGCTAATTCTTTGTATTTTTAGTGGAGACAGGGTTTCACCGTGTTAGCCAGGATGGTCTCGATCTCCTGACCTCGTGATCTGCCCACCTCAGCCTCCCAGTTTAGGTATTTTCAATTGCAACCTGAAATAATCCATTTAACTGTTTATTTATTTAACTGGTGGCCACATCTTTGATTGTCCTCTTGACACACTGAGAAAGTGTTCATTCTTTTTTTAAAAAAAATAGAGATAAGAGTCTCCCTCCGCTGACCGGGCTGGTCTCGAACTTCTGGCCTAAGGCAGTCCTCTTGCCTCAGCCTCCCAAAATGCTGAGATTACAGACCTGAGCCACCATGCCTGGCCAAAAGTGTTCATTCATATAGATGCACCCAGCCCCAGCACAGTGTCATGCCCAGGATGGCAGGCTTCCTGGAAGAGGTGGGCTTGACCTCAGCCTGTAAAGGTGAGTGGATTTGGCTGGGCAAGACTACAGGGGAGAGCTTAAAATATTAAAATTGCCAGGGAAAGGAGTCTAGACTTGCTCTGTGTGAGCCACTCCTGTTTATACTACAGATGGCCTACCCTCACCCAAATGACTATTTTATACCCTCTCCTGAGTCAAGATGACCCTAGAGAGTAGGCTTAATGGACAATGAGAAAGAGTATCTTGATCCAGAGCCACTGGGATTTTCTTGGGTGTTCCAACATGCAGGCACTGATTGGATCGGATTTGAAATACAATTCTTCCTGGTAATTTATGGAAGGATATTGACTCAAATGCATAATTGTTTCAAGTAATCAGAGCACTTTGCAATCCATTCAGTTAAGAGCTTAACCTGTCATGTGAGTTGTTAAATCACAATTGCAAAGACCGAGGCTTCAGTAATGCTCCCGCTGGACCAAGGATATCATGGACATAACCAAATACCATTGGGGGAAGGGTGTACTCTGCTTCTCATGGTTCGGGTGTGTGAAGAGACAGCCAGTTGGAAAGAGATTGTCAGTTGAAAGAGTTCAAGCCTTGATTATTTACTATTGTGTAACTCAGAGAAAACTATTAATTAGCTGAGGTGCTTAGACCTCTAGGCAGTGCAGACTGTTTCCAGTGCATGGCTGGTGATAAAGAAGGGCCTTACTCACCAGCTCTGAAATCAGGGGTCCGTAAAGCAACTCGCTTCATGGCTGTGTTCATTGATTCATTCACAGCACTTGTTCATTTACTCATTCAACAATATTTATGGAGTGCTTTCTTTCAAGGCCTTTGGAAGGGGTGGATTTCTAAAATCAACAACTAGAATGGCCTGGGCAAGAAGCAATTAGAATAAGAAGCTGACGGATCAGAACAGACACTACCTGTAAACGACCAACATACTCTGATTTGCACAGGTGTGATCTCAACCCTGGGGCTGATGATGCAGTAGTGAGCATGAACCACAGCTTACGTTCTGGTGGCCTTGTTAGGAGAGGTCAGTGGGGGTTTCCCAGAAGGGGATGCTTCTATGATGAATCCTGCAGGAGCAGAGGGACAAGAAAGGAAGCAGGCACCACTGGGATTCAGGGTGGGCATCATGCATACAAAGTCCCATAAGCAAGAAAGCCTGTTGGGACTTCGGGAGCCTTCTAGTAGCTGGACGAGGCTAGAAGGAGGTGATGAGGCTGGGAGGGACCAACTCATGAAGGACCTGGCATGACTTAATGATGATTTGAGACGTAATACCTCAAGCTGATTTGGAGAAGCTGGAGGATTTCTAATCAAGAAACGATTATATCAAACTATCTTTCCAGTGTTTTTGGAACCACAAAGCCCAGATCCGAGCATGCCGTCCATCGTTAAGACGCTTTGGTGGCTCCCATTGCGCTTAGGCTGAATAGCAATAGATTCCTTCTGCATTTCCGGCCCCACCTGCATGCCTCTCCCTCCCTGCACGTCAGCTCCTCCTTGCTTATGTCCTGCACCTGGGTTGGCTCCTCTTATGTCTACTTCTTTCTACATAGACACAGTAACAGTCTGATCTCTCTTTCTTTTCCCCACACATGAATAACACGTGGTTCTGAACACCGCATTCCTCTACTGGGCTCCTGTGACGGCCCCCTTTACCCTCACACCGCCAAATCATGCTCCACAGAAACTAAGGAAGCTTTGAAAGCCCAGATCCGAGCATGCCGTCCATTGTTAAGATGCTTTGGTGGCTCCCATTGCACTTAGGCTGAATAGCAATGGATTCCTTCTGCATTTCCAGCCCCACCTGTATGCCTCTCTCTCCCCACACTTCAGCTCCTCCTTGCTTACCACCTGTGCCTGGGTTGGCTCCTCCCAACCCAGGGCCTTGGCTCAAGCTGCTCCCCAACCTGAATACTCTTCCCCACCTTCTTCTACTTCCACCTCAGAGTGGCATTACTCTCTCTGGGAATCCTTTTGTAACCTCTCTGACTAGGTCAGTTCCTCCCAATAGAGCCATTTATAGCAATTTTCATAGTTGCAATGTTATAGCTATTGGTGTGATTTTAAAAATCCATAACTAATTTTCCAGCAGACTGATACTCCCTGAATTCCTGTGCATTAGCTACATATTGTTTTGTAACAAATTACCCCAAAACATAGCAGCTTAAAACAACAAACATTTATTATCTCACAGCTTCTGTTGGTCAGGAATTTGAGGGCAGCTTTGCTGAGTGATTCTGGGACAGGATCACTCATGAGGCTGCAGTCAAGATGTTGGCCAGGGCTACAGTCATCTGAAGGCTTGACTGGGGCTGGAAGATCCACTTCCAAGATGGTCACATGGGCTTCTCCATAGGGCTGCTCACAACATGGCCACTGGCTTCCCCAGAAAACCAGAACTCACGATGTCTCTAATGACCTCACTTCAGACATACTACTTCATCATTCCAGAATATTCTCTTGATTACAAAGGTCAACCTAATTCAATGTGGAAAGCGGCTATGTAAGTGCATGAATACAATGAGAAAGGGATCATCCATGGCCATCTCAAAGGCTGCAAATCCCATCTGTCCTTGTTCACTGCTGTATCTTCAGTGCCTCACTCAGGGCCCAGCACACTGCAGACATTCAAATAACAATTTTGATAAACGAAAATGGTTTGATTAGATTATTCCATTCAAACAGTGAGGATGGGCACAGTGAGCCTCCCCACCCCTTTTACCATTTCCAGCAAAGTCTCAGCAATAACTAAGTCCCATCTTTTGCCTTGCCTCTCATGGCCCCAAAGACCGAGTATCAGAGTCCTACTCAGAGGATGAAGGGAACACCGTCAGGCCACAGCCCTGGCTGCAGTCAGCTCTGGCCCCACGTGCAACCTTGTCACTGAGTGTGCATTTCCTGAGGATGCTCCCTGGGCAGCTGTTCATGCCTCAGACATTTGGATCAGAGGAACACCAATTGAGGGAACTGGAAAGCGGTGGCTTCACCTTATTTGCTTGTTGCACATCAGCTGACTTCCAATGAGGGTGTGTTGAGCTGCACAGACAGCTCTGTCAGGGGCCTGTTTTTGGTGGCCCCTGCCGGATTACAAGGCTCCATCACTGAGGAGTGAGGGAAGCAGCTGACACGCCAGCCTACACTCCGAATGTCTCTCTGTATGTGTCTGCCACTGAAAACTGGCTCTTCAATAATGCATGGAGCTATTAGCACCAAGCTGAGGATGACTTGCTCCCTCCCAGCGATCAAAGCTGCCGCTGGGAGCCCAGTCGATGATCAGATTTCATGGGTTCCTTGTAACTGTTGCCCCTTCATATGAGATTAGAATGGACTGTTTCATGTCCAAGGATGAAAGCAGCAAGGATTTGGGAGAAAATCCGGCTTCCCTGATAAATCAAAAATGCTTCCATTTCATTACAAATGAATGCATGACACAGCTAATAGGTCCTGTGAGAGGGAACGCTGCGGGACCAGCTGTCTCCACCAGCTTCTCTCAGAGGCTGGGTAAAATGTATAAGATGCTGGACCAGGGAAGCCCCTTGATTTCCTTATGTCCAGGGAAGCCCCTTGATTTCCTTATGTCTAGGGCATCTTCCAGACCATAGAGGCCTGCCACAAACCCCTGGGAAATTCACCTTTATTCTGCAGCATTAGCAAAGTTGAGAGCAATCCCCTCAGAGGCGATTGGGGGACTTGGAGCCAGGACTGCTGGGGAGGAGGCGGCTGCGGCTGGCAGCTGACATAACATTAATACCTCCTCACCACTGTGCATGCTCACATGTCCAGTACTTTGCATACAGTAAGTACCTCTAATCCTTGCAGCAACTGCAGTGTATTATTAGATCTTGCTACAGTGAAGAAACTGAAGATCAGAGAGCTGAAGTGATCTTGTCAGGGCCTCCCAGCTAAGGAGCGCTGGAGCCTAGAGTGAAAGCCCTGGGCTGTGCTCATGCCTCTGTACCAGCTGCTCCCTCAAGTCCCTCCAGAAGCAAAGACAAATCTAGAAGCAAAAGGGAGGGTCCCTGGAGGAGCCGGCCATTTCAGTTACAGGAGAGGGGTGGGGCGTGTAGTCGACACCACTACGAGAACCCCCTGGTCTGACTTCAGAGGCTTCCCACAGTCAGGCCCAGCCGGCGTCACAGCCGCCTTTAGCGTCTTCTCCAGGGAGCTCTCTCCTTTCTCGGCTGAGATGCTGATTTCTTCTGGCTGCTGGCTCTGAGCCCCGGAGTGGATCATCTATCCTCTCTGGCCTTGCTTCCATCTTCTGTGAATTGGAGGTAATGACGCCGCCTTAGTGGCAAGACAGCCCAGGAGCTGCTCGGGCCGTGTAGCACAATGGGATTCTCCTGGCTCCTATATCCCAGCGAGTGCCCACCTCAGCCCACCTGCCATGCCCTTCCTTCCTCTGCAGTAGCTTCCCGGCTTCATCTGTGCCCCACAGTCTGGGACACTCGGGTCCAAACTCCTCCTCCTTTTGAAAGACCTTCCCTATGTGGGCTTCCCACCAGCCTGCAGCCTGGATGGGCGGGATCTCCTCGTCTCTAGTGTTGTGAGATGAGGTCACATATCACCAGCTTGGCCAGGAGCCACGAGGAGCAGGGTATGGGTCTCTCCACTTCCACCTTCCATCTGTGCCCCCAGATCCCCTATATCTTCCTGGGCATCCAGCCTGAGGCAGGCTGCAGCAGGGCTGATGGTGATTTTGTAGACCTGGCTTCAGAGGGTTGGGTGGTCTCCGAGTCAAAGTACAATCCCCCCATCCATCTCCCTGCCCCAGTGGACGGAAGGACACCTCCTGCAGAACAAGCACAGGCCAAGGAGTCAGAGGCAGGTGCCAGTGGCACCCTCAGAGAAGGGTCCTCCCTGTCCGCCTCCCCGGTCCAGGTTTGGACACATCCATGTCCCCTGGCATGTCCCTGATAGACCCAGAGGTACAGATGCCATAGGGAGGCTGACCCTCCCAACTGACCCTCCGACCAGATCAGAGCCCTCGAGGGTGGACTCTGTCTGGCTCATGCCCACGTGCCCAGGGCCAGCATCGTATCTGCACAGGGAGATGCCTCACGTGTGGGGAGTGATAGACTCAGTCAGGGGTGAGTGGGACCGGAACTGAGGCCTGGCGACATGGTGGGTGGGTTTCTCAGGCAAACTCGGAGGCAGGAAAAGCTGGGTTGGCAAGGTGGAAGGGGCTCAGTGATCAGGCTCTGACCAGGGCACTTATAAATACGTGTTTGCAAATCACCGATCTTCGATCCCCCCACCTCAAATTCAGAGACAGCTTGATGTATGCTGTGTGGAGGAGCCATGGCCTAGAGACAGTGCCATCACTAACGCCCGGGGACTTCACATGCACGACCTCTCCCTGGGACTCGGTTTCCTCACTCGCGCCGGGAGCTGGAGTAGAGGTTCTCTGCAGCTCCCCATCAGCTCCCACAGAACGGCTGTTGTGAAATTCCCTGCACTGTGCCCAAACCCCTAACCACAGGCAGTGGAGGCCCCAGGCCTCAGTGTGCTGTCAGCCTGACAAAAGGTGGCTTTATCCTGGCAGAATTCCCTCCCTCAGTTCTTGCCACCACTCCTGGCTCCTTGCCCACCTGCTGGGCAGTCCTATACCTGGGCCTGTCAGGACAAAGGCCTGCCCCGGCCTCCGGCTGTGCAGAGATCAGGAAGGAATTACTGCAAGAACCCATCTGTTTGTGCCTCTGCTTTGGAAGCTACTTGTGCATTGAAGTAAAAGCTTTGACTCTGTTGTCAGGGACAGTGAAGGACATCTGTGTCCTTCGATGCTGCGCATACAGGAGCTGGCACCCTGGGACTCTTCAGTGTCCCCTTTGGACAGGGCAGAAGGCCTGATTGAGCAAGTGGCTCTTAGGAGAAAAGTCTAAACAGACATAGAATGAATGTGAATTTTTCCTCTTGAGCCACATATGGGCTCCAGTTTGCCTTCAGCCAGGACACAGAAAGGAATCTTTGCCAGGAAGGGGACTGGAGCAGGGATTAGGAGGGCCGAGCCTGCTCTGGTGAGCTCCGTGAGCCTGGGCATGGCCTCCACCTTTTCACACCCGGGAAGGTTTGCACATGCTGCTGTCTGGGATCTGAGTCGATGGCTGCATCCGCTGACAGATACTAACAGTTCTAGTCACCCGCCATGGGGAAGAGGCACGATGGCCATCTCTTCCTAGGAGAGCGTTTCAGAGATCATGCTGTGTGGAGCGTATTTGATGTCTCATGATCCCCTTAGACCGGTGAGGTTGGGCTACCTGCATCTGCCTGCCAGGTGATCACTAGCTTCAGGCTTAAGTAAGCATTACTTCAGCACTGCCTGTGGGTTCCACGGCAGGTCGGGCATCTTCACACAGTGTTTCATGATATCCTCACAGTCCTCATTTTCTCCCAATGACCCAGGTCCTGCTCAACACAGTCCAGGGCTCCCTGCTCCACCTCTGCAGCTGCTGCATCGGCCAGGGACTTCACTCAGCCTGCTCCTCTTTCAGTGTTCAAGATAGAAATGCCAGGTGTGGCAATCTTGTCAGTTCTTCAAGTATCAGCCAAATGCCCCTTCCTCCAGGAAGCCTGCCAAACTTCTCTCTCCCTGTCATGCATGCCTGTGCTTGCACCCTGGCCATGCCCTTGTCACGCTGTGGAGTTATTTGTGCACCTGACTTTGCCCCCGGAGCTCCCCGGGGCATCAACGTTGAGTCTTTCATTCCCTGGCGACACTCCCTTCCCCTCGGGTACTTGCTAAGTGAATAGGTGAGCGGGGTTGTGGTCTGGCTGGCACCTTCCTCGACACCCAAGACAAGGCATGAAGGGTTAGAGACTTCAAAGTGATCCTTTTAGCCTGCAAGGAGACCGCAGCAGGGGATATGCTAGATGAAATTACTTAAACCATGAGGAGAGCACAGGGCACAGGAGTGCTTCTCAAGAAAGGGGTTCTGGGGCAGGAGGAGAAGCCGGTGGCAGGGACAAGGGCCATGGGCCACTGAAATGCTCCCTGCCAGCCCCAGTCCCCGCAGACGGCACCTGCAGCCTGGGGGAAGCCCTGCCTGCCTCCTCAGGCCGCCTGTAATCTGCTCGTGGCCCAGGGACCTCAAGGTTTCTCCAGCGGACACCCTTTGTGTCTTGCGAGAGCCCCGTTTCTAAGGGAGAGGCAGCCGACAGCTTGCTGGGAGATTTCTAGAAGAAAGCTGGTGGGGGTGGCTACTGCTTTCTAGATTACTCAGTGTTTTACTGGAAGCACACTGGTCATTTTGCACAGTCACAGCCAGCACAGCCTGCAGTCACAGAATGTTCTGGGCTCACCCTTTTCTCTGGCGTGGGGAAGTGAGGCTCAGCGTAGAGCCTGTACCCAGAGGCACATGACAGTCTGGGCCCAGGCCAGGGCTCAGTGAGGAGCCAGAGTGTCCCGGCCTGCCTGGACTCCAGCCGGGACCTCCCACACGAGGCTCATTCATCTACGCCCAGGATTCTCAAAGAACCCTGGCCCCAGCCTGCTCCCTGTTACGTGCTGAGCCCCAAGCTTACCCATGCCTCCTGCCATGGGGACCAGAGAATGTGAAGACCACCAGGGAGACCCGCCCTGGAGACCATGGTGTGCTGCTGACTCAGGGTGAGGCGGTTCCCTGAGGAGGGAGCGAGCCCCAGCCACCCACAGGAGTGTCTTCCAAGGAAGTGGAGGTATAGGGAGACCAAGGCAAGCCCTGAAGAGTACCAGGTGTGGAGAGGGACAGAGAGGAGAGTTCACATCCAGGCCTCTTCTGGGATCTGTGTGGTCTGTCCAGGGACAAAGCTGTGAGTGAGGAACCATGTAATGGAGTGTGGGAGAAGGGGTGGGGGGCTCTAAGGAGGCTCAGCCAGTACCCCGGGGCTGCTGTCTTCCCAGCATGACTCACCCGGGCTTCTCCTCCTCCACCCAGCCCTGCCCCTCCATCTGTAGATCTTTGATCTCACAAACATACTCGGTGCCCTTCCAGAGAATGACATCACCAAGTGTGCCCTCTGTCCTGTCACTTGGAGCTCCTGGAAGCTCAGAATGTGCCTCAGTCTGGACACTGCCCCTGGCCTGGGGAGCTAGATGCGCCCCACCTCCCCTTCTGCCCTAGTGCGGAGGAAAGAAGACCAAATCTGGAGTCAGCAGACATAGAAGTCTAATCCCTGGTTCTGACACATCTAGGCAGCCATTGCCGTAGCCACTCTCGGCCTTAATCTCCTGATCTGCAAATTGGGGAGAACCACACTAACCTTGCAGTTTGTGGTGACTCAAGGAAACCCACGTGAGAAATGTCTGGCACTGTGCCTGGCATATAGTAGGTGCTCACTAAATACTCGTTTACAGTTTTTTTCCCCTCCCTGTCCTAACCTTTTTTTCTCCAGTAAGTGACTGGGGACAGGAGTCCACTCTAAGAACCTCTGCCTGCCCTCAGATCTCCGTGGCAAGTGAGGGCTGCATGACCCCTTTGTGCTGTGAAGGCGCATCTCAGGACACTGACCTGTATGTGCCCAGGCTCGTGGTGTCGACAGAGAAACTGTGGGTGAGACCTTTGTGAAAATGGAAACCCAGATGACCGGGAAGGGGAGGGGCCCCAGGAGGAGGGAGAATCAAAGGTCCTCATTGTTTGTTATTCCACCTATTTGTTTTCCCATAATCCCCAACCCACAGGGAGCTGCCACACTTACCCTGACTTCCCCAGCGGGCCCACCTCAGGAGCAGAGGCCGAGCAACACAGGCTGATCAGGCCACCATCACGGTTGGCCTCTGTGCCCAGGGGGTCCCTGCAGCCACCATCAGAAAAGCTCCCACCCTGGGGACAGAGTCTCTCCTGCCTCCTGTTCTTCCTGGGGTCGGAGACTTGCTCCTGCTCACGGGTAAGCAGGTGCATGGGCTGGTGCCACCAGCTCCGTGCAGTGGCTCCCTCTGCTCCCATGAAGGGCCTGAGAGGTATTTCAGGGCTCTGAGCATGGACTCAGCCAAACACCTGAGCAGGAGGGATGGTATCTTGTTGCCTTCAGGGCTTGGCTGAGCCCAGGGTCGAAAGCATTTTCGTATAGATGCCTGCTAACACACCAAACATGTCACTCCTTAACAAGATCTGCCTTATGCCAGGGCTTGAGCCGAACTCCACGGAGTGAGAGAAAGAGGACCTGACAGACCCGTGGGAGACAAGCATGAAGACAAAGCAATGACCCCAGATAGGCCAGTCACAAATGCCAGGAGAGATCCGCGGACCCTGGAGTTTCACCTGGATCTTGAGAGACAGAATTTGAATATTGTGGAGATGAACGAAACAAAACACCACAGGAGCAAAGGCCTGAGTGAGGCTGGCCCTTTGGGGCTCCTGTATCTGGCCAGCTGGTGGGCATGGAGGGCCCACCCCATGGGGGAAGCCAGGCAAAGAAAGAAGGCTGGAGGCGGCCGGAAAAGAAGCAGGTGTCAGGCGACGTTTGAATTGATTTTCAGCACTAGGGAGCCAGCTCCGATCAGGGAGTGGCGTGAGCAGAACTGCCTTCTGGAGAAGGCCTTGAAACCACCTTTGCAAAAATGGTATCAGTGAGAAAATTATGACAGTGAAAGAGATCTCAGCTAACCTACCCCCAATCTTCCCTTTCCCTTCGTTATTCCTGGGCTATTGGGCCGAGCGAACTTTGGAAGACATGTAGGCTGTAGTTTAAATGATAACAGGCCTTGTCCCCAAAACTCAGCCACTTTTGTAAAGCTATTGGGAGGCCATCAGGCTTGGGGGAGGAGAGGACCCTGACTCCTGCTAAGGGGCAAGACTGTCAGCCATGATGCTGGAGGTCAGAACACGTGCAACTTCCCTAATTACTCCTGCAAATAACGCCAGTGTTGTGAACCTAAGGTTGACCTTCTGAGATACCTTTTCAGGCTTTGTGCATGTCTGACACCCATGGCTCCACCCCACATGGGCCCACCAACCTTGCCCCTGTGGCCCCACCCAGAAGTGATTCAGCACCCAGGAGGACAGCTTCGACCCCCTAAGATTTCATCTCCGCCCAACCAATCAACAGCAAGCACCTGTTACCTGGCCACCCCCAACCCTTCCCCCAAACTGCCTTTGAAAAACCCCTAACCTACAAGCTTTGAAGATGATTTCAGTACTAACTCTGTCTCCCACATGGTGTGGCGGGCCTCGGGTCTGTTAAATTCTTTCTTTACTACAATTCCACGACCTTCATTCATGCAGTGGGCAGGAAGAACTCCTCCAGTGATTACAGCCTGGGGTGCAGGGTCTGGACGGACGGAGCAGCACCTGGAGAGGACCGTTAACCCTCTGTCATCCATGTGTGGCTAGGTGAGGGATGCAGCCAGACCCACAGCCTTATCTGCCTACAGAACCCGCCTGAGCCCTCAGCCACAGACACAGGTTTCTAAGCCAACCCAGAGGGGATGCAGAGCCCTCCCTTTGGAGAGCCGAGATCCTGCTGAACCTAGGAAGGTACTGAAACACCAGCAGAGAGCTCACGGAGCAGCCACGACCAGGGCTCAGGCACTGGCTGAGGCCCACCCTGGAGCTCTCACGCCCACCTGTCTCATCTTTCCAGAACTGGCCCGTCTCTGCAGAGTTGGCAGCAGCTCCTCCTGCCAGCTGAGAGCCAGCTCCAGGCCTCCTTGGATTTTCCCAGGCAGAGCCCAAGGCCCAGGTGCCAAGTCCGAGTCCCAGTTCTTTTTGGCAGGCCCAGCCCCTGTTCGTCTTTGGGTTTTTTAACTTTTTATTTTGGAATGATTACAGACAAGTTCCAACGACAGTACAGAGAGTTCGTTCCCATGTACCCTCACCCAGCTTCCACCAATGTTAACGTCTTACATAACCATGGTACACTTGTAAAAGCAAAGAAATTAACATTGGAACAATACTATTAATTGAACTACAGCTTTTATTTGGATTTTACCAGTGTTTCCTTAAGGGACATTACATTGTCATTTTTCTTGTCTAGGCCCAATCCCGGTTGCCACATTGTATTTAGTTGTCACTTCCTTTGGTCTCCTTTCACCTGGGACAGCTTCTCAGGGTTTCCTTGCTTCTTATGACCTTGACAATTTTTTAAAAAAATTATGATAAAATAGATATATAACATGAAAGTTGCTATTTTAACCATCTTTAAGTGTATAATTAAGTGGCAGTAATTGCATTCACAATGTTGTGAAACCATCATCACTGTTTCCAAAAGAGAAACTCTGCCCATTAACCAGTAACTCTCTACTCCCCTCCTCCCAGGTACCTCTTTTTTTTTTTTTTTTTTTTGAGACAGAGTCTTGCTCTGTTGCCCAGGCTACAATGATCTTGCAATGTTGGCTCACTGCAACCTCCACTTCCCGGGTTCAAGCAATTCTCCTGCCTCAGCCTCCTGAGTAGCTGGGATTACATGTGCCTGCCAACATGCCCAGCTAGTTTTTTATATTTTTAGTAGAGACGGGGTTTTGCCATGTTGGCCAGACTGGTCTCAAACTCCTGACCTCAGGTGATCCACCCACCTTGGCCTCCCAAAATGCTGGGATTATAGGTGTGAGCCACTGTGCCTGGCCCCAGGTACCCCTTAAGAGGCTTAGAGGAGCCCCCACCCCAGCCTCATGCCCAAGAAAGAGGTCTTGTTGTTTCTGGCCAGAATTGGTCCTTCTAGACCCCAGAGCTACACAAAGAAGCCTGCAGGAGTCGCTCCCTTCCTTGTGGTGTCCATGGTGGGCACCAATCCTTGATCCTTAGCAAAATGCATACTCACTAAGGGTAGAGAGAAGTAGAAAGCTCCCATCCTGCCCCCTTCTCCTGTGTTGGCTTTTTTTTTGTTTGTTGGTTTGTCTTCTGAGACAGACTCTTGCTCTGTCAGGGCTGGAATGCAGTAGAGCAATCACGGTTCACTGTAGCCTCCACCACCCCCTCACCCGGGCTCAAGTGATCCTTAGGCCTCAGCCTCCTGAGTAGCTTATGCACAACCACACCCAGCTAAGTTTTCATTTTTTTTATAGAGACTTGGTGTCCCTGTGTTGCCCAGGCTGGTCCTGTATTGGCTTTTTAACAAAAGCTGAGACACGTTAGACATAGCTTCTGACAGCTCCCTGGCTAAAGTCCGAACACCCAGCACGAGCATTTCTCTTTGTGGGGTCAATGTGGGGCTCTCAGGGGACTTTACTCAGGCAGCGCATCCTAAACAGAGGTGCCCACTGCCCACCGGGCCCAGCTCTTATCACCATCATGGTAGTCATGCAGATGAGAGTATCGCTCTGCATAACTGCAGTCCCACATTGGCGATGCCGTCCTCCACAGGCTGTCTCCAAGGGCACACTGGACGCAGAGTGACCTCAAAGCCAGGGGTATGAGCCCAGAGCCCACGCCATGAGGGCCTCTGCCACCTTGTAACAGGCATGGGACAGCAATGTGCCTGGCTTGCTGACCCCAGGGCCACAGCCTTCTGGCCAACATCAGCAGGCTCAGCCCTGCCACAGATCTGGGCACTCAGGACCCGGGCGCCCATTGCCAGACTTCTGTCATCGGTCTCCAGCCACCTGTCCAGACACTCGTGCACCCTGACGGGACATCTGTACTTGCTGCTTCCCCCCCTTTCCCTTACAAAATATCCTTCTATAACTCTTCATGGCAGCAAACCTTTTATCAGTCTGTGCAGAGCCTGTTTTTCTCTGAATCCAGTTTAGCTTTCCCAGTAACCAGGATGGTTGGTCACCCTATTTCCCAGCCTCTGCACCTACTGATCTCCACCAGGAAAGCCCAGATTATTCACACCTCCATGTAGCCATCCCTCCTGACCTCCAGCCTTCACAAATGCTGTTCCCGCCACCTGAATGCCCTTCCTCATCTTTGACTATCAAAAGCCAATGCAGTGTTCAAGTCTCTGTGAGGGATTCCCCGTCCCCGCCTTGGAGTCAGAGCTCCCTCCTCCCTCCCCCTGGGCTCACTTTGAAGCTCCAAAGGGAAGGGCCTCAGGGCTGGGGCAAGGCATGGATCCCCCTGAATGTGCAAAGTGTCAGAATCAGTAACTGGCGCAGCTCCAGCTGCCTCCCTCTCCTCACCCAATAGTGAGCAACACGAGGGCAGACACAGCTGGTTTCACCCTGTTACACATCAGATGCTCATTAATGCTGTATTCCCAACCTCCTCCAGCGGTGTTTGCCGGCCCCTCGGGCCTCATGTTGTCGCTCTGGCACCCTGGGGGCTCAGCTGGAGCCATGGCCAGGACAGACCTCACCATTGACAAGGGCACTGAAGCTCCCAGGTGGACTCCCGCCCTGTCCAGGCACTACAGCCAAGGGTAAGAGGCCTGGACTGGGGCCGACCTGCTTCCAACGACCCACATTCCCTCCCTGCCTTACCTTATCCATAGGAGCCATTTGACAAGCTCTTGTTGAACAAATGCTACAAATGAGCGCATGGGCTGTGTCCTGAAGGTGATTAATGGTTTCCTAGAGGTGTGGGAGAGTGGATGTATGCAACGGGAGACTGGGCTAGGTGGTTGCGAGCAAGAAAGGTGCCCTCTAGCACCCTGGACACAAGAGCAGACTGCAGACAATTGGTGGAAATGGTAGCAGGAGGAGAAGTTCCCAGGTGAGTCTTTGCGGCCCTGCTCAAGTGGGGAGGCCCACAGGCTCTCAGAAAGGAGCTCCCTCAGCCCCAGAGGGCTACTAGTAGCAAGGGTTAAGAACCACTCCTTAGCTGGGCGTGGTGGCTCACGCCTGTAATCCTAGCACTTGCGGAGGCCGAAGCAGGTGGACTACCTGAGCTCAGTAGTTCACGACCAGCCTGGGCAACACAGTGAAACCCAGTCTCTACTAAACTACAAAAAAATTAGCCAGGCATGGTGGCATGTGCCTGTAGCCTCAGCTACTTGAGAGGCTAAGGCAGGAGAATTGCTTGAACTCAGGAGGCAGAGGTTGCAGTGAGCCGAGATCATGCCACTGCACTCCAGCCTGGGCGACAGAGAGAGGCTCCGTCTCAAATAAAAAAGAAAAAATAAAATAAAGAAAGAAAGAACCACTCCTCAAGCAGCCAGCTTGGGACAGGTAGCAGGAGTGGCCAGCCAGAGGCCAGGAATGGGTCCCACACATTCCTAAGTCAGCAATTTCGCTTTAGGGGAGAAGGCGTGGTGCAATGCAGAGGAAGGGCGGAAGAAACAGATGCATGAGGGAAACTCCTGTCCCAAGCCAGAAGGGGCAGCTGCAGCCCACATCCCAGCAGGACAGGGAGGGGTAGACAAGGCTGGGTCCGGCTGGCGCTGCAGAGAGCCAGTGGCATTGAGGTGGCCCCACCCTAGGGCAGGAAGACAATACCAGGCAGGGCAGGGCAGGGCAGCGGTGGGTGACCCCAGCTGAGGTCCAGATACCCCTGCTTCCTTTTGGGAAACAGCTTTCACAGCACGCCTCGGCATCTGGTGGGGCAAACAATGGAGGCTTCTGGCAGCCACAGAGAGCAGAGCGTGGTGAGAGGCATGGATAGCTCCCCACCAACCCCGTGAAGCTGAATTGGATGGGATACAGGGCTGGGGTGAGGTGAGGACCCCCTGAGAGTGCAAAACATCGGAGCCAGTAGCTGCCACTGAGGGCGATGGAGGTAGAGCTGGGGGCAGGGGTGTGGGGACTGATGGCAGCAGCCATTGATTCTATGGCAGTCCCTGAACTGTGCACTTCACTTGCATTCATTCAACAAACATTTACCGGAGGCAAACTGGGCACCAGGGATAGAACAATGAACAGCGTAAATATGACCCCTCTGTCTTCTCAGTTTTTCTCCCCTACCCTGACACATGAGGCCAGAATTATTATCTTTACCTTAAAAATCAAGGAATTGAAGCTCAGAGATATGGAGGTGGTGGGGACACTCAGCTGTGTGGCAGAGAGGTTTCCACCCCTGCCAGACTGTCCTAGGTGTGCCTCCACCTCCCATACCACAGGGTCTGTCAATCCCTCCCAGCTGCCAGGGATCCAGGGACCCTCCTCTGAAATCCTGAAACTGTCAAAGCCAGAAGGTGGTTGTTGCCTTGCAGTTTCTGGGAGGATGTGAATTGCAGCAAGCCTGTGACACAGGGACCTCCCAACACGTATGCCACCCTCCTAGTATCTCCCCTAGACGCCCAGCACGGTTGCTCTTTGAGAATGTTTTATTATGTGTGGAAGTTAGAGGAGCTGTATTGTACTTTTTCCTGGGGCATTTGTTGAAGGAGGAAGATCCATTTTACAGATGAAGAAAGTGAAGCCAGGAAGACAGATTAGTTAGCTCAGCCTCACACAAGCAGACAGAGCTTGGGCCAGAGCCTGGGCCCCCTGCTCCCGGCCCAGGATTCTCTGCCAGACACCAGGCAACCAGCCAAGTGTGGCTGTGCCCTCTCTGCCCTTCTCCTGTTCCAGCCCCTCCAAGGCTCTGAAGGCCTGACCTACTTCAGATTCGATCCCCAACGGCTCGCTCTCACCTCTCTCCATAAGGGTTAGCAATGCTGCCTTCCCAGGGTTCCCCTCCTGGTCTGGAGATGGGAGAGGGAGGCCTTGTTCCCTGCAAAGAAAGAACTGTCCAGGATTGATGCCAAAGGCAGGCAGGTTCTGGGGCTCTGGCTCTTTTAGGCGCTCAGTTCCCCCAGGTGGGTGCAGGAAGCCACTCCCCAGGTTGTGCCTCAGCAGAGCACACTCCGGAGGGTGCCTGTTCCACCTCAGCAGCCCCAGAGAAAGGGCCACACCACCCCACCTTCCCTGTTCTCACAACTCGGAAATGATAGGAAAAACCCTCCAGTTGGCATCCATTCTAAAAGCAGTTCTATTTTGTGCTCCTTTCCTGTTCAGAATAAATAACAACATAACATTCGAACAGAAGGATGGGAGTGATTTCCACGTGAGCCCCTTACCCAGCAAGATAAGAAATAATTAATTGCTCAGATACCTTGAGGGGAGTGTCCCGGAGCCTCCTGCAGATGCCCTGACAGCGCCTGTACCTATTGTTGGCGCCGTGTCCCAGGAATTGTGTCCTCCCTGTCCTCGTTACCCAGTAGGTTCTTGGTGGGTAGAACACGATGCCTGTAGGGAGTAGGAAGGCCCCTGGTCCATCCCAAAGGTCTCCCCAGAACCCAGGGGCGTAACAATCTCCAGACAGTTCCAGGCAAGAACGTCTGGTCATCCTGGCAATAACTGCCTTGCTGGCACCTACACTCTGCCCACAACCAGAGGGAGCTTCCTAAAAACATACACTTCATCAAGCCCTCTCTCTGTGAAACGCCTCAGGAACCCATTCAGGGCTGGGCATGGTGGCTTACACCTATAATCCCAGCACTTTGGGAGGCCGAAGCAGGCAGATCACTTGAGGTCAGGAGTTCGAGACCAACCTGGCCAACACAGAGAAACCCCGTCTTCACTAAAAATACAAACATTAGCCAGGTGTAGTGGCACACACCTGTAGTTCCCAGCTACTCAGGAGGCAGAGGCATGAGAATCGCTTGAACCCAGGAGACGGAGGTTGCAGTGAGCCGACATCATGCCACTGCCCTCCAGCCTGGGTGACAGAGTGAGACTGTGTTTCCAACAAAGGAAAAAGATCATGTTCAGATGGAAAGGTCTGGCTGAGAGGCACTTCATGAGCCGGGTCCTGTTCAGCTTCCAGCCTCAATCCCAGCTCGGTTGCAGATGCCATTGTCTGTGCCCGAGTGCTGTCGTACAGGCTGCTCCCCTGCTAGGCTGACCTTATCTCCTATACTCATCTCCTTCCCAAGAGCTGTCCCTGCACCTGGGCTGTTCTAGAGACCTCTGCTAGGAGCTCCAAGGGTACTCTGTCACTTTGCAGCCACAGGACCTCATAAATGTACAATTTCACACAGTGACACAGCAGCTTCTCACAAGTAGTCCATTCGTGACACCTGGAAGCTTCACTGATGTACTACAAGAGCCATGACTTACTGAGGCCCACAAGTTTGGGCTTCTCTAAGGGAAAGGACATATTTGATGCCACTGTAGGTCCCTAGCACAGCACCAGGAACAAAGTAGGTGCTCAGTAAATGTTGATTGAGGCCAGGTGTGGTGGCTCACTCCTGTAAACGCAGCACTTTGGGAGACCAAGGTGGGCAGATCACTTGAGCTCAGGAGTTTGAGACCAGCCTGAGCAACATGGTGAAACCCTGTTTCCACAAAAATACAAAAAATAGCCAGACGTACTGGCATGCACCTGTGATCCCAGTTACTTGGGAGGCTGAGGCAGGAGGATTGCTTGAGCCTGGAAGGCGGAGGCCGCAGTGAACCAAGACCGTGCTACTGCACTCCAGCCTGGGTGATGGAGTGTTTATTGAAAAAATAAAAGAATGTATGAACAAAAGTCCATACACTTGAGACATCAATCTCTTTTTCTCATGTTATAGCTAAATTCAGGAGTGGGATGGGCTCCATTTCCTAAGAAGCACTAAAATATCACCAGAGTGTAAAGACAGAGAGAGAGAAAAGTATATTCAACAGGCCCCTTTTTAAGGATGAAACTGCATATTTTGCAAGGAATACTTTAGTGAACTACTTAGGGTGGATCAAGATGCAAAAGATGGCTATTCCCTTGGCTTCTAAGGAGACTGAGCCCATTTAATTGGAAGGCTTTCGCTTTGCTGAGTGGAGTTTGTAGGTTCAGGCTTGGAGTCAGGGTGCTCAAGATCACAGAGAAGACATGGGACCCTCTCCGCCCTTCCCCCACACCACCCTCAAACTGCCAGACCAAGACACCCCATGTCTAGCCATTGCCCCCAGCCAATTCCACTGGGTCATCAAGGCCCAACTCCCAGGCCACCTCCTCCACGAAGTCTTCCCTGATGTCTGGATGGAAATGTCTAAGTCTCCCTCCTTGCTTTCCCTTCTGGCTCTTATGCCAGGCTGTAGATGCCTCAGGCCTTGCATTGCTAGAAGGCAAGGCTGTCTCCTTCACCCCTCTGCCCACAGAGGAATAGCACAGGGCCTGGCAGAGATAACAAAGAGAGTGGGATTTACTGAAGGAATTGCTGTCTGTTTGAATGAACCACACTGTATGAGAGGTAGGGGGCTGGCAGGAAGTGGAGGTGCCCCCCGGGGGGACATGGTGGCTTGGTTCTGGGCCTGGCTTCAGTGAAGAGGACATGGGACAGAAGAGACCAGCATTTTTGTACTTCCTGCCTAAGGCTTGTTAGATGTTACTTTTTAAAGAGATGTTCCATGGTTAAGTAAGTATGGGAGATACT
Organism: Colobus angolensis palliatus; assembly: GCF_000951035.1. Lineage (NCBI taxonomy): Eukaryota > Metazoa > Chordata > Mammalia > Primates > Cercopithecidae > Colobus > Colobus angolensis. Next base: position 2,608,337 of record NW_012111919.1, on the reverse strand, counting down.
GGGTTAAGTCACGCTAACTAGGTACCTTTAGAATGGAACTACTCAGTGTGTATGCATTGTGGATCTCTATGAGTGGACCAGGCTATGCAATTTTTCTCAGACTTAGTTGACTATGGAACCCCTGTTTCAAGCAATTCCTTGTTCCATGGAATACACTTTGGGAAATAGTGGAGAATACTGTCAAATCTAGGAGCATTTTAACAGTCTCCTTATTTTGCAGTGGGGGAGATAGGATCCAGAGGCGTGCTAGCAGAATCAGAGCAGAACCCAGGATACCTCCATCTCACCTTGACCTCAAAAGATTGCCCAGGGTGACAGAGTCCTTCAGAGTCTTCAGACCAAAAGGGTTAAGATAGCAATGTGACCTTAGAAGAGTCTCAGCTCCACCTGCCCAGCCTATGGCGTCCCTGGGAAGACCGGGTTCACAATCTGAGTCCTAGACCCAGTTGGGTGCCCATTTGGAGGTCTGCAGGGGTTGGCATGGAGACTTCAGAAGTCTACTGCTCTTGGTTCATAGGATGGTGGCAGGAAATAAGACAATTCTCAGACCATTGCCTTGACCATCCTAGTAGAGCTGAAGAGGGGTGTGTGTGTGTAGGGGGGTGTTGTGTGTCTTGGCCTTCCTGAAGTTCTCCTTCTCCCCAGGGCACTTGAGAGGCTGGACAGGGATAGACTGCTCTTCAGTGATAGGTTGGCATTTGTCTTGTCTGTGTTGTGATGTCTCTTGGCTATAATATCTGGTGGCCCCTTATATTACCTTCTGTGAGAGAAGAGAGAGAGAAGACCTTACACCCACCCAGAAAACTCTCTAGGACCCATTCTAGAAAGCCTATTGAGAGCAGGATGTGAAGATCTCCCGTGGGCAGCGTGGGCAGCCCAGAGGCCCCACAGCAGAAGGCGGTTGAGCCAATCATGACATTGACGCAATAGAATCCTAAGTAACCAGTGACAGGCTGCAACAGGGAAAAGGCGGTCCCCCACCAGGAAGCACAACGAAATGGTTAAACATGCAGGTTCTGGCTAACGCTTGGCAGTGTGACCATGGGCAAATATTAAACCCCCTACTGCCTTAGTTTCCCCATGGAGACAAGCAGATAATAATGATGGTTCCTATGCTCAGGGTTGTTTGGCAGATTAAATCCATTCACTCCTCTGAACTGTGTCTGACATGTGATAAGCGTCTTGCATGGCCGCCTCATGTACAGGCCCTGGAGCCTCAGGGCGGGCTAGGACCCCAGTCCTACCACTGTCTAGCTGAGCGGCCTTGCAGAAGTTGCATGATCTTCCCCATATCTCAGTTTCCTCAGCTAGAAAATGGGATGATTAGGTGCCTGTAGAGTCATTGTTAGGCTTCGCTGAGTTAATTCTTGTAAAGTGCTTGGACCCATGCCCACGACACTATAAGCACTGTTATGATTTTATCAGTGACATAGGGAAATGAGAATACAAAATAATATGAAGTGAAAAAAAAATCATCAGAAGACAAAATAGCCCAGGCTCTGTTTCCCAGGCCACATGAGCTGATTCCAGAAGTCTCTGGAGTTGAGCCAAGGCGAGGCAGAGGGCAGGGTAGGCAGAGTCACCCTCGCAGGCCTTTAGCTTCAGTCCTGGGGAAAGCCACACATACTGGCACTCTGCTTACCAAGGGTGGTTCACCAGCCATCCGCTAAGCCACCACCTCCCCAGGCCTGGGGGCAGGCTCCCTGTTGTAAACCCCAGGGGTATGAGCACTGATTCCAAAGCACCTTTACCATGTTCCCCAGGGGTGCTGTGGGCTGGAAACTTCTGCCTTAATGTCTCAGCGTTTCCGGGGAGTATCAGATGAGCCCCCAGTCCAGTGAATTCAAACCTTCAAAGTATGGACTTTAATAAAGGACCAGAAGTCAGGTTAAAGAGATGTAGTTAGAGTGCCCCGGCCGGGCGCGGTGGCTCAAGCCTGTAATCCCAGCACTTTGGGAGGCCGAGACTGGCGGATCACGAGGTCAGGAGATCAAGACCATCCTGAGCTACACGGTGAAACCCCGTCTCTACTAAAAAAAATACAAAAAACTAGCCGGGCGAGGTGGTGGGTGCCTGTAGTCCCAGCTACTCGGGAGGCTGAGGCAGGAGAATGGCGTAAACCCGGGAGGCGGAGCTTGCAGTGAGCTGAGATCCGGCCACTGCACTCCAGCCCGGGCAACAGAGCGAGACTCCGTCTCAAAAAAAAAAAAAAAAAAAAAAAAAAAGAGTCCCCTATTTATTGGTTCTTTTTTTTTTTTTCTATAAGGTTTCAAATCTCCCCTTTGTGATCTCTTGTTTTCTCTGTCCCCAGCTGGATGTGCAGTCTTGAAGGAATCCTATACTTCTGGAATGAGGATTTGACATCTGGCAGAGGTCTTTATGAGCACATTTATGATCATCCTTCAAAGTAACCACATGAAATGGGGTCACGGGCTTGTTCTCTTTTCGCAGACAGAAGAGTTGAGTCACCACAAGATGCTGATATGGTTTAAATGTGTGGATATATATATATACACACACACATACACATGTATATATCAATCAAGCTATACTTATCCCCAATAACAGAGAGGAAAAAGATATTAGAATAAGAGTTGCATATTTTGGAAAACTTACCATGTGCCAGAGACTATTCTAATTATTTTATATAAACATGTCTCATGAGGTTTTCAAAACAACTATAGGAGATAACTATTATTATTACTTTTTAACAAATGAAAGCAAACCTCAGGTTAAGTGACTGGCCCAAGGTCACACAGCAAGCAGTGACAGAGCTAAGTTATGCTGGCTCTAAAGACCATGTGTTATCAATTGCGTCCTCCTGCCTTCTTATGAAATGAAATCCATATCAAACCGCTAAGCTTTGTTTTTAGCAAATAACATGACTGTTTGGGCTGTGGGCTTAAGGAACAGTGGGTTTGGGGGCAAAGGTCATCCTCTAATAGTGCTTCGTAATATTTCTCCCAGAGAAAGACTCTGGAGCCAGGCAGATCTGGATCCAGATTCCAGTTCTGCCACTTCCTAACCGTGTCCTCTCACTGGGCTGTCAGAGGCCTCCCCGGCCCGCATGCTCAGTGGAGTGTCTGGATGGTCCCCGCAGACCTTGTCCAGATCTGCTGGGTGACACAGTGCCTGGCTGTGCCCTGCAGAGGCTTTCCTGTCCCTGGCTCCCGTGCTTCCTCTGAGGAGAGCAGGTGATGGGTATCAGCTTACATGAGCCCTTTGGCTGCATGGATCAGGTGTAAAACAGACAGAGCTGAAGAATTTAAACTGAGATGTCAATTGTGGGGCAGGATTACTCGGAGCAGCCATCGCCCGTTAGGCCAGAACACCTTCGTTTAAGCAAACCAACATCCCGGGGGACAGTGCCTGTTGAATAAGCAGATGAGAGCCCTTCACAGGCCTGCTGGGGACACCCCACACCCGCCCCTGCAGGAGAGCAGTGTCCAGGAGCAGGCACCTCAGATCTATCCAAGTCACACAGGGAGGCCAGCAGGGCGGCGGGGACGCTGAATGCTCTCCACATCCTGAGGTCCCTGACCTCATAGGCTGGAGGGGAGCATTTGCTTTGTCCTGTGGAAAGTCCCCAAGTGGACGGGCTAACAACTGATTCCAGTTGCACCCACGCTGCTAACTCTGGCCACGTTTCCTATACTTCCGTTCCTGTGATCCATCTCTTGCCCCTTCCAGATCAGACAGTGACCTCCCGGGCCTCCTGGGGATACAGTTGTCCTCCCTGCACTCAGATCTGGAGCTGCTGCTTCCTAGCGGGGGAGTCAGCCTGCCGAGCAGGGCTGTTGTCAAGCCCTTGGCCCTCCCCACCTCCGCCTCTGCCCGCTTTCCTGTCCCAGCTGTAGGCCTCTCTGGGGACTCATTTAAACTGAAGACAATTGCCTCAGATAAAGAACAACTGGCCTCCTCCCTATGTGGCTAAAATTATCAAAAACCGAACAGGGCATTGCTGACCTCAGCCTTCCCCAGCCTTTCTCCCACCCTAGTCCACTTGAATGTCCCTCTGGGAGCTTGTGACAGCTGCCTACGTGGGACCCCACACAGAAACGGGGCTGAAGAAGGCAGTCCTAGCCCCGCAAGGCATTCAGTCCCTGCAGTGTCTGCAGCCAAATCCCAAGATAGAGCCAGTCTGCGTGGTTCCCTGGCCCCAGGCTTCTCGGAGTTCCTCCGCCAGCCCAGGAGGCTGAGCTGCACTGCCTGCATTTCCTGGCTTCACATCACGTACACATTGAGCTTGGGGCCATGTGTATGGAAGCCCAGACCACCTAAATTCTTCCTTAGGAACCAGTGCCATTGCCTCAGCCACAACCCCTTGAGACTCCTCCTGGACCAGCGTGGCGACTGGTCCCACAGCCATCTCCATGCCTGCTTCCTCTTCCCCATTCAAGCCTCTCAACATCTGTCATTCTTGGTGTTAGATATATCCCAGCTCCTGTATTATTCCGTTGCATCCAGAATGCCTTGAGGAAGGAATGTCATAGTCCCCTTTGTTTTAACCCCCTCTTCCCAGAGAGATGTGCTCAGGAGTAGGTGCCCAACAGCAAGTGTTTGATCGAGGGCTTATTTGTCCCTCCAGGGGATATTCAAGGAGAGCCCCCATCCAGACCCCAAGAGAGAAGAGCTACCATGTCTCACAGGGCTCACAGCCCGTCACCCATGTCATCCCACAGAGGGCGGGGATTATGCCCAGTTTGCAGAAGGGTTGGCAAAGGCCAGGGAGGGGAAGTGACTGGCTCCGCTTACATGGACCCAAGACTCACTCCAGGCCCCCCGACCTCCCGCTAAAGGCTCTTTGAACCAACTCTCCTGGCCCCAGCTGGTCCAGCTCACCAGAAATTAGGCCGGGATGGGAGGAGGCTAGCCGGGGGGACATAAAAGGCAAAAGTAGCAGTCCCCTCACATGGGACTGTCCCTCCAGGTCCTTTCCCGGGGACCCCTCCCTGGAGAGAGCTCTCCCTGCTCTCCCTGCCTTCCTTTCCATTCTGTCGACCCTAATAGCATAGGTTTTGGTGTCAGGCAGTCCTGGGTTGGAATCTCAGATTCCCAGGGACAGTCATGATTTATACCTGTTGTCCCGGTATACTAATACATCAAGGCTCCTTGTCACCCTCAAACATGCACATTAGGACCATCCATCATGTGTCCCCCTTACAAAGGCAGAAGGCAAGGTCTGAGGACAGCTGGAGGATGACCTAGCTAGGGAGCCTCTAGGAACCCATCTGGTTCTGCGATGGAGGGGAACAGAGAATGGGGTGTTTCCCTGATGGCCCTGCTGTGAAGGAGCTGGCTACACCTGCAGGGAGATTCTGCAGCCCCAGAAGGAAGCCCTGGCCTTGTGTCTCAGGTTGCTTTGCAAAACAAGCACCAGGAAAGAAAAACAGCATCTATATTTCCCCGAGGTGGGCCAGCATCCAGAGGCTGAAGACACCTGGGGATGGGGACGCTACATCACACACTTCGGGGGTGCCAATCACATCACGGTCTGAGTGAACGGTGACTCCTGGGAATGTACAGCTCCCAGCCTGCTCACTGCAAAGCAGGAACTGGTGAGCTGTGACTAGATGATGTCATAGAGCAAGAATAAGTAAGGACCAGGAAAGCTACAAAATATAGAAGCCTACATCTTTTTGTTTATTTATTTATTTATTTATTATTTTTTGAGACAGAGACTTTCTCTGTTGCTCAGGCTGGAGTGCAGTGGTGTGATCTCTGCTCACCTCAACCTCCACCTACCAGGTCAAGCAACTCTCCTGCCTCAGCCTTCTGAGTAGCTGGGATTACAGGCACTCACCACCATGCCCAGCTAATTTTTGTATTTTTAGTAGAGACAGGGTTTCACCATGTTTGCCAGGCTGGTCTCTAACTCCTTACCTTGTGATCCACCTGCTTTGGCCTCCCAAAGTACTGGGATTACAGGCATGAGCCACCATGCCCAGCCAGAAGCCTACATCTTTAAGGAGAGGAATCATTCTGTCTGGGGAGGAACTCCTTTAAATCAATTCAACTCAATTCATACGAACAAATATTGATCATGCAATTCCTGTGTGCTCTGCTGGGCAAGGCCATTACGGTGGGGGTGGTGGTGGGGTGATCAGGTACTGTCATTGAGAAGCTCATAGGACAGGAGAGGAATGCGCAGGCCTGTCCCTTCCTCTCCCCAGGGACGCACACACTGGGGCCCCTGAGTGGTTTGGGGGTAGGGGTACAGATATTCAGGGGCGATCATCTCAGCCACAGAGCCAGGGCTCTTGAGAGCTGGATTAACATCCAGGAATCCCAGTGTCTAGGAATCCGGCAACAGCCCATGGCCAGATAATAAAGAGTGCTGAGTTCCAGGCTGAGGAGTCTGGACTTGATTCGGGAGGCCATAAGGAGCCTTGCGCTGTTTCTGAGGAAAGGAGTGACTCGATCCAATTCTTGAATAGCTTGGGAGAACTGGGACCCCCGCTTATGTTGTTCCCCATGCCCTCCCCTCAGATGGCTGTCCCCTGCTCGTCCCTTTGTCAGTGAGATGGGGGCTTAAACCAGAAGTGACTCTGAGACTTGCACAGCACAAGTCATGGCAGAGTAGCTTCCAGGAGGAGAGAGCCTGTGGCCCAGGCTGAGGCCAGCCCTCCCCGACCTGCAGTCTGCAGGAATTGCTCCATCCTAGCAGAGAGTGACTTCCTCAGGGAGGTGGCTCAAGCTCAAGCAATCTGCTCACCTCGGCCTCCCAAAGTGCTGGGATTATAGGTGTGAGTCACTGTGTCAGGCCTAAAGATTGTTTTTCTAAATAAGATTGTATTCGCAGGTTCTGGGACTTAGGAAAGGGACATATCTTCTTTGGACCACCATGCAACCCACCACATAGAGAGGCTTTGGAATCAGCGAGAGTCACGCTGAAAACTTGTCTTAACTACTTACTTGCTGGTCTTGGGCAAATTTAATAATCTCCCTGAACCTCCTTTCTTTGTGCTTAAAATAGGAGTAAGATATCTATTCACACAGTTGCTATGAGAATTAAATGAGAGATGGCTGCTTGGCATACAGTGCACACTCAGCGAATGGTATCAATGACAATGATGACAATGACAATGATGATGACAAATTGACTCAGAGAAGTGAAGAGATTTGTACAAGGTGGCACAGCCCTTTAAATGGAGGAGCCAGAGTTGGAACTCAGATCTACCTCCTACCGAGGCCATCCTCTTCTCATATGACCAGTCTCCTTGCTATCTCCACAGTAGTTTCAGCCTTGCTATGTTGGCTTGTTCCTCAATGGCATGCCATGCTAGTCTGATGCATCCGAGAGACTGTGGGGTGAACCACATCTTCCAGTGGAGTGAATAGTTGACTTTTGGCCCCAGATGGTGATATTAGGATCAGAACTTGGCCTTGAGTTGTTCCACAGGCAAGAGGGGACATCAGGCTCTGGTCTCCCCTTGGGTAGGAAGATACTGGTCACAGCACCACTGTCAGGGGGTCACTGACCATTTGCCACGTGGCGGGCATGGGGTGCACTCTTTCCAAGTGCTGTCCCATCAAGCCTGTCCCATCCCTGTGGGAGAGGGACAGCATCCCATGCGGGGTTTAATGTAAGGAAACGAGGCTTTCTCTGCATTCAGGGCAGCAGCCTCATCTTGGAGTATACGGTGCCACTGGCCCACAGTGAAAGAACTGGTGTCTGCAAAATAATGGCAGGATTAATTCCTCCATCTCTGAATCCTTTCGAAATCTGATCCGCCCTTCCCCCAAAAAGGATCTAACTGACTTTGATCTTGAAAGCCCCTGCCATTCCGATTTCCTATGCTGTCTGCATGGCCTTAACCGGAGGGCATTCTTGTTAGTGCAGTTGCTACTTACAGTGATGCTGGGCTTGTTCTGAACCCTGGGGAAGAGAAGACATGGGCTTGGGCTTCCATCTTTGGTGGGATAATGGCCTAACACATTCCGAGTCCCGGTGGAGGCTGCTGCTGATCCCCGGGGAGGGGTCTGGTCCTGGATTCTCCACGACAGTGCCTGAGGTGCCGAGGCGGCTGAATCCTGAGGAAGCTCATTGAGTAACAAATTTATTACCTAAAAAGAAAATTGGTGGAAGGGGTAAGGAGTGGAAAGGACAAGAATGTTTCTCTTCTAGTGAAACATGAAACAGTTCTGGCAGCAGGAAACGGGGAAAAAGCAAAGCTGGGTGAGTGGGCATCATAGCAGGTAGCAGGATGAGGAGGGAGGCAGAAGAGCTTCCCGCCAAGGTGACTTCCAGGTGCAAAGTCCTCCAGCCATAGGAGGTGCAGAGCTGTGTCCTCTCCTCCAGGGGGCGTCTCAGAGACACAGGGCTTAGGTGGAGGGAGTGGGAGCCTGCCCTATCTGTCAATCAGCAAACTTTCACCAGATGCCCTGTTTGTGGCCAGCATTGCACTACCCCAGGAGATAGCAATTGTCAACCCCCAGGCCCCACCCTCTAATACCCGTTTTTCTTTGTCCATTCTCCTCTTCCTCACTTTCCATCCTGGCCAATTCCAAACTCAACCCAACTCAATGGCCAACCTGACAATGGTTCAAGAATGGGGACAGCTCCTTCTCCCTGGGCCTGCCCACATCTGAGACCATTGTTGAGCCCTTCTCTGCTGAGATGGTATACTTGGCTGCAGCAGTCAACAAAGGGGGGCTCAGGAAGGGCTCCCTCTCTGTGGCAGCTGCTTACATGGCCCATCAACCAGGCTCTTCCATGGGCACTGGCCAGAATAGGGGTTCTCCTGCCATGGGGATCAGTAAGGTTAAGGCATCTGTCTTAGTCTGTTCGTACTGTTTTAACCAAACACCTTAGACTGGGTAATGTGTAAAGAACAGAAATTTATTTCTTACAGTTCTGGAGGCTGGGAAGTCCAAGATCAAGGCACCAGCAGAGACGTGAGGAAGCTCTCTTGTTTTCAAGATGGTGCCTTGTTGCTGTGTCCTCACATGGTGGATGGTGGTGGAAGAGACTCCCTTCAACCTCAAGTCCTTTTACAAGGGTGTTAATGCGATTCATGAAGGCATAGCCTTCATGATTTAATTACCTCCTAGAGGCCACAAACCTTAATACTGTTAAATCAGGGATTAAGTGTCAGCATGAATTTTGGAGGAGACACCATTATTCAAATCGTAGCTGCATCCTTTGTCGTTGGATACTTATTGTCCAGCTTATGATCTGAGAAACATTTTAGTCTTTGGAGAAAGGGGACCATTGTTAATGTTGCTCCAAGGCAGAAGACCTAAGATTCCTTGTAAAATGTTGATCTCAGAAGTTCATTTCACTCTCAAATCATTTCAAAAGCTCCCATTCATCCCAGGGTAGCCTGGTCTTCTCAGTGTAGCTTACAAGCCCCAGCACAATCCACCCTTTGCCGCTCCAACAGAACCCTGCCGCTCCATGTGCTCCCTGTCCCCTCACGTGCTCCCTCTTCCCCCACAAGCTTGAATCAATTGCTGGATTCTGTGTAGGCCATGCTGGTTGGTTTTAATGCACCTCTGCACAAGCTGTTTCCTTCCCCAAAACACTCACATCCTTGTCTGTGTAAAAAAATGTTTTTTTCATCTTCAAACACTCAACTCAAACTTTAGCCCTTCAATAATGTGGTAGAGGATGATCATGGATGGAGGCCTAGAATGGAGTCCCTTTGGAGCTTTGCATCTCAACTTCTGTGAAATTATTAGAGGTAATCAGGGAAATAAATAGGCCAGGCACAGTGGTTTACACCTTTAATCCCAACACTTTGGGAGGCCGAGATGGGTGGATCGCCTGAGGTCAGGAGTTCAAGACCAGACTAGCCAACATGGTGAAACGCCGCCTCTACTAAAAATGCAAAGAAAATTAGCCAGGTGTCATGGGGCATGCCTGTAGTCCCAGCTACTCAAGAGACTGAGGCAGGAAAACCGCTTGAAGGAGGCGGAGGTTGCAGTGAGACTAGATCACACCACTGTACTCCAGCCCGGGCAACAGAGTGAGACTTCGTCTCAAAACAATAAAAATAAACAAATAAATACATAAATAAATGAACCTAAGTGTGTTTAATTGTCCAAGTCCAAGGTGAATGCTCCAAATGTACACATATTTTAGGTGTATTCAACTGTTAAAGGGATGGCATGCAGAGCACAGATGCTTGAGTCTCTCCATCCAAAAATACAAAAGAACGAAAAGTAACAATTATTAAGGCATTTAAATAAAGTATCCCATAAGCATGTGCCTAGGCTGTCCACTGATCCACCCCCATATAGGGGTGAGGAGGAGAGACTCAAATGTTTCTGGGGTGCTGGGACCATTCTGAAATCCACTGACCAGGATGTTCTAGGAAAATGAGTGGCTTCCACAGTCCCCTGCTTGATGTTTGCTTTATTGGGTGGGGTGAGGGCCTAGAAGCTGGTGGGAATGGGAGTGTTAACAGTGAAGGCCCCTCCTGAAGAAGGCAGAGGGTCTCTCTAGCTTCTTTCCCTCCAAACAGCGCTCCCCACCCTCCCGCCATGCACTGTCCTGCCCTGCCCTGCCCTGCTGTTCCTGCCAGGCCCACAGTGAGCGGCTCATTGGCCTCCTTCTCTGGCTCTGCACAGAGCCAAGAAGGATGGATCAGGCCTGCAGCTGAAGGGGAAACAAAAGCTGTTTTCATGAAAGACGGTATTGATTCTGTTTTCAAAAAGGACGAAACCCCACTTCTGAAATGAGTCACTGTGGGAAGGATTTGAAATGTGACATTTTCCTTTTCATCTCTTCTTTTCCTTCTGAAAATTCAAAGTTGAGCCTGGCAATGGAAGTAGGTAAAGGTTTAACCAAGTAAGCCTGTAGAACATTGCTTCCCACTCCCCCTGCCCTTTATTTATTAACTCTCGAGAACCATGTGGCACAAACAAAAGTGCTTGGGGTCTGAGTGCCAAAAGACCTGGATCGAGGTCCCGGGTTCACACGACCTGGAGGCTTTCTTCCTCCATGGGGCACCTGCAGTATCTCTGGGGGTGCCCAGCCCTTCTGGGGTCTCCAGCAGGCACCCTGATTCTGACCCATGCAGGGGGCAGGCAGTGGGCAGGAGGACAGGCTTGTCTGGCTGAGGAGGCTGGCCCATGGCACCTGCTCATGCCAGGAGGCACATCTAAGACGCCCTGCAGCTCCACAGACCATTCCAGCCAGCTGGGGATGCGGGGGAGAGCAGAGTGGCCTCCTCCCCCGAGCTGTGTTTGTGGGGCTGTTTGATGTTTCCCTAAATAGGTATCAGATTGAACATTTTGAAAGATCCCACCTTATGTAAGTGTTACCCTTTAAAATAGAAACTCTGCTTCATATTATTTTCAGCTTTCTATGAAATGAGCCTCGGATCCCTCCAAGAGCCCTTTGTCTAAGGAAGAGGGGACTGGGGGTGGGAAGGCAGAGGTCCAGGGAGATTGAGGTTGTTTGTCTGTTTTTAGAATCACAGACTCCCCAGGCTGGGAGGAACCACACAGTCATTTCCAACAGTCCTCTGGCTCCAGGAAGGACCATCCTTGAAACTGAGAAGGAGAAGGGCCTGCTCCCACTCTAGTAAGTTAGAGTTAGGTTCCCGTGGCCTAGGGGTGTATTGGCCTCTTTGTACACAACCAGCAGGGTTCTCGCTGCTATGGGCTGAGGGTGCACAGACTCTGCTCTCACCGTCTTCATCTGCACTGGGCTCGAGCTCTCTAACCTCACCACTGCCACCTCCTCATCCCTCTGCAGGGATATGCTGGCACTTCCCTCTGCCCTGCTCCCACACTGTAAACCCACAATGCCAGGCAGATGGCAGGGGCTTAATCAATACTTGCTGGGCTGAATCAGCCCATGCATTGACTAGCCTGCCCAGTTTCAAAGCCTCTCCGTGGCACTTCCCAGTGCGCCCGCCTCCTCTGAACCCCGGTGCCTGGTTAGCACTTCTAACTGCTTCTAAGCTTTGTCCTGCCATCAAGCTTCCAAGAGCTTTGCCACCAGCCAAGCACAGAAGAAGCTTCAGAGCCCCCTAAAACCCAGTCAATTTCAAACAAGAAAAGCCTCCATCTGGTGCTCCTCTTGGAAGACATGAGACTTCTTACCTTTCTTGCCTGGCTCCAGGCAGAGGATACCTGGGGATACCTTCACACACCACCTCTCCCTCCCAACCCTGCCCATGTCTTCTCCCAAGAGGTGGCCAGGGGTGTGTGCATCTGAGACACTTGCCTGCTCTTTTCCTTTCTGACTGTCGGGTGACCCCTTGACCTTGCCATCACAGGGTGTCTGACCCAGGGGGATTCTGGCTGCTGTGCTGTCATGCTGCTGTTAGGATTCACTGCAGGGCGTGTGAGTCACATGACCAGGGAGGGGAACAGCATAAAGGAGTCGACTGTGGTTTGGCTCTGTCCCCACCCAAATCTCATCTTGAATTGTAGCTCCCATAATCCCCACGTGTTGTGGAATGGACCCAGTGAGAGACACCTGAAAACATGCAGTTTCCCCCATACTGTTCTCACGGTGGTGAGTAAGTCTCTCAAGATCTGATTGTTTTATAAGGAGTTTCCCCTTTCCTTTGGCTCTCATTCTCTTCTCTTATCTGCCGCCATGTGAGACGTGACTTTCACCTTCTGCGATGATTGTGAGACCTCCCCAGCCACGTACAACTGTGAGTCCATTAAACCTCTTTTTGTTTATAAATTACCCAGTCGTGGGCTTTGTCAGTAGTGTGAAAACTAATACAGAGCCCTTACCTCACACTCAGTCAGGGCACTGCCCCAGCACCTGCCTTTCCTGACTATGAGTCAATGCAGGGAAATGTGCATCCCAGAGGGCTCGACAGGAAACCAGAGGGATGAAGACAGAAGCAGCTCCCCTGCCTCAGTTTCTCTGTCTGCAACAGGGGAGCACAGAGAACTTTTCAGATGGCTGAAGTATGGCTGGTTCATGCTGTCTTCCATCCCCAGATTGACCCCAATTGGCCCATCATCTATGGGGAGGTCCGTGTAATGAGTTTTTTCCCTCCTAATAGGAATGCTCTCCCAACAGGACTATCTGTGCCCTTGAACTGCTCTTCCTGAGCCCTTTTTGGCAGTGCCATGTGATAGCTGTAGACCGTCTTTCCCCTGGAGCATGTGCTCCGTGAGGCCCCCAGTGCGTTCACGGCTCTGCTCACAGGACCTAGAAGAATGCCTCGTGCACACTGGGTGCTCAATACATATTTGTTAATGGAATAGGTGGGGCTTCCTGATGGAGCAGTCACCGTCCTTGGGTTGGCTGGGGGCTGTCCTGATCACCCACCTCAAGCTCAACTATAGACAAAACCAAACCAGCCCCAGTGAACTCAGGCCTCAAGGGGTTTCCAGCAGTGGGGCCAGACGACTACATGGAGAGCTAGAAAACAAGTATCAGAGAGAGGTGCCTCAGCAGCAGCACACAGCTCTCGGGAAACACGAAGCAAGGTGTCAGGAAGGAGGTGGAAAGGGACCGGATGTGGAGGAAGGTCAGGCTGTGTTCAGGCGACACATTTGTGGGTGGTGTCCAGGTGCCAGGCTGCACGTGTCCTGTGGCTGCCACAAAAAACCACCATAAACTTGGTGGCTTGCAGCAACAGAAAGGCGCAGCCTCACAGTTGTGGAGGCCAGAAGTCCAAAGGCAATGTGTCATCCGGGCCAGTCCTTTCTGGAGGGTCTGGGGGAACACCTGCTTCGTGTCCCTCTCCTTGCTTCTGGAGCTTTCTGGCAGCCTTTGATGTCCTTGGCTTGAGGACATCTCCCCAGCCTCGGCCTCTGTTGTCACATGGCCTTCTCCCTGTGTGTCTCTGGGTCCCTGTGTCTTTCCATGGCCTTCTTATAGGTCATTAGTCATTAAATTTAGGGCCCACCCCAACTGGTACAAACTCATTTTAAGTTGATTATATCTGCAAAAACTCTATTTGCAAATAAAGTCACTGTCACAGGTACCAGGGATTAGGATCCCAACAGGTCTTTTGAGGGGAACACAGTTCAAGCCACAACACAGTCACAGCAGGTAGAAGGAACAGTGTGGGCAAAGGGTCCTGAGGCTGGGAAGTCCCCAGGCGTCAGAGAGCATGAGACGTCTGCTGTGGCTGGGGCACAGGGAACTGGGAGACAACGTTGAGGATGGACGGCTAAATGGGGGAGATTACAGAGAACCTTGAGTTCTCAGCTAACAGGTCTGAACTTTCTCAGCAGGTAAGGGGGAGCCACAAAAAGGCTTTTTTGTAGTTTTGAGATGTTTTGAGATGGAGTCTTGCTCTGTCACCCAGACTAGAGTGCAGTGGAGCGATCTCAGCTCACTGCAACCTCCGTCTCCTGGGTTCAAGTGATTCTCCTGCCTTAGCCTCCTCGGTAGCTGGGATTACAGGTGCCCGCCACTATGCCAGGCTAATTTTTGTATTTTTAGCAGAGACAGGATTTCACCATGTTGGTCAGGCTAGTCTCGAACTCCTGACCTCAAGTGATCCACCTGCCTCTGCCTCCCAAAGTGCTGGGATTACAGGCGTCAGCCACTGCGCCCAGCCCACAAAAGGGTTTTGAGTGAGGGTTGGTGAGATGTGTGGAAGAAAGATCACGCCAAGGCGGGCAATGAGAAGTGTGGAGTGGAGGGGGCCGCATGACCCTGGGAGACCCATTGGGAAGCTGTCGAGGCAGCACAGACAGCAGGGCGGGAGTGGTGGGGAGGGAAGGAGGCCGAGTGCAGGAGAAACAGAAACCAACATAGTGTTGTTTGGGGCAAGGGGGAGGAAATTATGTGAAAAAAAGACCCTCAATAGGATGGGATGGTGCTTAATCTGATAGAACGGTGGCATTTATATTTCAGATCTTTTTTTTTTTTTTTTTTGAGTTGGAATCTCCCTCTGTTACCCAGGCTGAAGTGCAGTGGTACGATCTCGGCTCACTGCAACCTCCACATGCCGGATTCAAGGGATTCTAGTGCCTCAGCCTTCCGAGTAGCTGGGATTACAGGTGCCCACCACCACACCCAGTGAATGCTTGCACTTTTAGTAGAGACAGGGTCACATCGTATTGGTCAGGCTGGTCTCAAACTCCTGGCCTCAGGTGATCCACCTGCCTCAGCCTCCCAAAATGCTGGGATTACAGGTGTGAGCCACCGTACCCGGCCACATTTCAGATCTTGATTCTGTGTTTGTTCAGTTCTGAGGCTTATGCCTTTGAGAAGGTCCAGGCACAGCATGCAGCCCCGGTCGCCCTCAGGTCATGATGGCTTCCAGCATGGCTCCTGGCTGCTGTGGTAGAAGAAGGGGAGGCCTAAGGGGACAGAGCTGCAAGTCCCCGTGTCTCTAATGGCACCAGCTCCTGTCATGGCGGAGTCGGGGTGGTGAGGGCGGCCGTAGGGCCCAGGAGCCCCACTTTGGGGTAGCAGTCTCTGGGTTGAATAGTCAAGGCCTGATGATCCAGGGGATCCTGTCAGCTTTGGGGGATCAGTGAGAGGCCAGCCCTGGCCACTCGGGGTGGAGGGGAGAGGCCATTCCTGGGTAGACAGCTTCCTCCTGGTAAGTGAGCCACACAGGCCATAGCCATGCATCCGCCATGCCTGTGGTGGCTGCCAGCTGAGCCTCACACACATGCCCCAGAGGCAGGGGCTGGAAACTGGGGGCATCCTGTGCACTCCCAGCCACCCTGATTTTCCTTCCCCATGTGCCCCCCTCCTCTCCCACGCAACTGAATGGTCCTCATGGTAGCACCCTCATGCTGGCCTTTCTCTCTAAGTAAGGGGGAAATTACCACCAACTGAACGTAATTCCCTGCACAGCAAGTTGGGCTGATTGACTCATTATTCTCAAAAAGGCAGAATAGACTATGGACATGGGGCCTGAGAGAAAGTGAGAGGCAGAGAGACATAGCAATGGGAAGGGCGATTCACCAACCCTCCCTCCTGCGTCCACAGGTAGGGGGCTAAGGGGCTCTTGCCCCATTTAGAATGTGCGCCCCAGCCCTGTAGACTCTCCTCTGTGCCCCGTAACTCTACCCACTTACTCATTCATGAAATAACCTAACCTAAAGCACCTACAATGTGCCAGGTCCTGTTCCAGAGACTAGGGACACAGCCGTGAACAAGACAGGCAGGTGTCCCCTGTGCGGCTCTCACTCGGTGAGAGTCATCAGAGCCAAGTCTACAGAAGAATGAACACCGTCAGACAGATCAGGCAGTGGGCAGCAGCGTGAAGAAAACTAAGCAGGGTGACACGGTAGAGAGGGACTGGGGGGCAGGTTTGCGGGGGTGCCTCTGACCTGGGTAATCAGAGCAGTCCCCTCTTAAGAGATGACCTTTGAGAGGTGGCCTAGATGAGACGTAGGCCCCCACTACACACAGATCTGGGGCACAGAGAATAGCAAGTGCAAACACCCCAAGAAACGAAGAAGCTTGGCAGGACTGAGGAGCAGAAGGGAACCAGGAAGAACAGAAGGAGACGAGGTCAGAGGTCAGAAAGGGAGCGGGGTAGGTCTTCTAGCCATGAAAAGATTTTGCATTTTGTTTTAAAAGCAACAAGAAGCCACTGGCAGGTTTCATTCAGGAGGATTGTTCAATGGGAATTAATCTTTTTAATAAGCTAACTCTGGAGGCTGAACGGAACATGAACACGGAGGGGGCTTGAGGGGGGTTGTATGGGGGTGCAGAATCAAAACAGAGAGGCCCTTTAGGGGGTTGGTGGAGGCTGGTGAGTGGGGTGAGCAGTGATAGGACTTTGGCGTGGGATGGTTGAACTGATGTAGTGAGAAGTGGCCAGGTCTGGAGCGTATTTAGGAGGTAAGGTTAACGGAACTTGCTGATGGATTAGATTTGGGGAATGAGGCATATAGTGGGTTAAATAGCATCCCCCCCGCACCCAGATTCACATCTACCCAAAACCTCAGAACAAGGCCTTCTTTGGAAAAGGGTCTTTGCAGATGTAATTAAGATAAGGTCTTACTGGATTAGGGTGGGGCCAAGATGCCACCTCAGCTCCTGGCACATCTTCAGAATTTCAGACAGGAAAAGGCAGGAAGGGACAAGAGCCAGGTTAGCCCCCTTTGCTCTTTTTCTTTTTATCTTTTTTTTTTTTTTTTTTGAGACAGGGTCTTGCTCTACCGCCCAGGCTGGTGTGCAGTTGCACCATCACAGCTCACTGCAGCCTCAACCTCCCAGGCTCAAGGAATCCTCCCACCTCAACTTTCTGAGTACCCAAGTAGCTAAGACTACAGGCATGTGCTAGCACACCCGGCTAATTTTTGCATTTTTTAAACAGAGACGGGGTTTCACCATGTTGCCCAGGCTGATCTCAAACCAACCCCTGGGCTCAAGCAGCCCTCTTGACTAGCCTTCCAAATTGCTGGTATTATAGACGTGAGCCACCTCTCCCGGGCTTTCACTGTTTTTTTTTTAATGAGAAGAGCCAAGTCCTCCCAGGAGTCCCCAGTTCACTCCCTGTTATGTCTCATTGGCCGGAGCCATGCCATGTGGCCACCCACACCTGCACTACACAAGAGGCTAAGAAAATGAGACTGCTGCCTCTCCAGCCCTGAGAGCAGGGTGTGGGAGGGGAAACGACAAGAATGAAGGTTGGCTCATCTGTCCTATAGTCTGCCACAAGCACGACTATGGCCGGTAGCCTTCTCCCTGGATATGCTGGCTTCTTTTCAAAATTCCTCCTCCCCCAAATTATCCCACAACAAACTTTGCAAGGCAGAAAGATTGTACATGATTCATTCTAGTTTGACAGGTGAGGGAACTGAGACCTGAAGCTCAGAAAGGACATGCCCACAGTCACAAAGAGTCCATGGCGGGGCCAGCCCTGCCCACAACATGCCCAATAAAATATATAATCCTCCAAGACAGATCGTTTCTAATATACAACCTTGCACGGGAGCAGGTATGATAGTGGGTGGGCTCCTCCCAGCTTGAAAAGACCAACGACGGGGAACTGAGGGCAGGAGCCCTGCTCCATTCCACAGAGAGATTTAGTCCAGACATTTGCTGCCGCTTGATAGGCTAAGTGCTTAATTGAATTAGTGCAAATTCCTGCTGTCTCTGTGAGTTTGAGTTGTCTATGTCATAGGCTGACTTGGCAGGTCAGAGAGGCGAAGGCAGGAGAGGCAGCAGTGAAGATTCATGGAAACTCTCTCTGCGCTGCGGGAGGCCTTTGCTCAATGTGTCCTCATGAGTATTCTTGGTCTGGTGTTAGGCTCCAGGCAGGGCTGGGCGCAGAGGGCGTGGTGGGTGCCTGGTGAGGCCCAGGCCACTGCCCAGCTACTCCAGACCACTCCCCCATGATCCTTTCTGGTCTGCAAGGTCAGGGCAATGCCACCTGCTTGGCCTGGCAAAGTCAAGCAAGGAGCTCAAAGGCACTATGCCAGTGGGTAAGGGGGAGTGGCTCCATTAGAAGATGTTTGGGTCTGCATGCTCCAGCTCCCAGGTGGGGAGAGGCTTCTCTCATGCCCCTGGCCAGCCTCCAGCCCAGCCTGGCCAGCAAAAGCTTCCCTGCATAAGGACAAGAAAGGATTCAGAGGACAAAGGGGACTCAAAATTTATTATCTAAATATCACCAGAGAGCATGGTGCCTTGCCCTTGGCCCTACTAAGAAGAGAAAGTGACTTTTCTGTTCATGGCATTGTGTAAAGATTGGCTGGTTTACACCTTGGTCAGACCATGCTAACCTTGACTTTGGGAAGGAGTTCATGTAAAAAAATCACTGGAGGTAGGCTGGGCATGGTGGCTCACACCTGTAATCCCAACACTTTGGGAGGCTGAGGAGGGCAGATCATGAGGTCAAGAGATCAAGACCATCCTGGCCAACATGGTGAAACCCAATCTCTACTAAAAACACAAAATAAAAATATTTTGTATTTTAAAAATAAAAATATTTTGTATTTTAAAAATAAAAATACAAAACTTAGCTGGGCATGGTGGTGCCCATGTAGTCTCAGCTACTTGCAAAGCTGAGGCACGAGAATCGCTTGAACCCGGGAGGCGGAGGTTGCAGTGAGCCAGGTGAGCACCACTGCACTCCAGCCTGAGATGGAGAGTGAGACTCCATCTCAAAACAACAACAACAACAAAAATCACTGGAGGCGAACTTGGCTGAGACATTGTCATTTCTTAACCAATTCTTTTTTTTTTTTTTTTTTGAGACGGAGTCTTGTTCTGTCACCCAGGCTGGAGTGCAGTGGCACAATCTCAGCTCACTGCAACCTCCACCTCCCAGCTTCAAGCGATTCTCCTGCCTCAGCCTCCTGAGTAGCTGGGATTACAGGTGTGTGCCATCACACCCAGCTAATTTTTTCTTTCTTTTTTTTTTGTACTTTTAGTAGAGACAGTGTTTCACTATGTTGGCCAAGCTGGTCTCAAACTCCTGACCTCAGGTGATCTACCGGCCTTGGCCTCCCAGAGTGCTGGGATTACAGGCATGAGCCACCATGCCCAACCTTGTTAACCAATCCTTATTTCCTGGGCACACAATGGGACCATGTTTCCCACCCTCCTCCACAGTTAGGTGGGGTCCATGCAATTAAGTTCTGACCAATGGAATAATGTATTAACCACTGAGATGTGGGGTTGCTTATTCTAGCAATAAGACCATCCTGAGTTAGTAACAGTGACATCTGGGAGTTCCAAGTGGGAACCACCCAACTTCACAAACTTCATCATTTTTTGAGAGGCACTAGGGTGTAGAGGCTTTGGAGTAAGGTGTGGCTGGATTCATAGCTTTGTTTTGCCACTTACTAGCTGTGTGACCTCAGGCAAGTTACTTAACCTCTCTGAACCCATTTCTCCATGTGTAAAAAGGGGAAAACCTAACACTCTCAAGGGTGTTGTAAAAATTCAGTTAGTTAATGCATATAAAGTGCTTAGCATGGAGCCTGGCATGGAGATGAGCCTATAAATAGTAGTTGGTGTTATTTTGTTGAATTGAAAATAGTTTAAAAGATAAATTAGTTTAAAACTTTTATCTGCCTGTTTAAAATTGTATGATTTGTTTCATAAATAGCATGAATGGAAACTGAGACAAAAGCAAGCGATCTCTCAGCTTCCTTAAAACCCTGGACTAGGTCACCAGACTGGAAGTTCAAAATAACCTGATTTAGAAGCAGCTTATCCTGAGGTGTCCAGAGAGGCAGAGCAGGGAGCTTGGCTCTGTAACTGGATTGAGGGCAGCCTGATCCCGGCCAGCTCCACACTGTGGGCGGTGGAGTTGTTGGAGGACATGACGGGTGGCCAAGGTCACTGAGACAGTCCGTTATGGACAGGAAAGAGTCCACTCTCTGGACTGGATCCGTTCAATCTTGACTTCACAACAGCTGTGGTTTTCTAGCCCTGTGACTGTACTGTCACTGTGTGTCACTTGAGCCATGCTGATGGGCCGGCGGTGATATCTCTGTGGTTTTGATTTACATTTCCCGGATGGCTAATGATGACGGACATATTTTCATGTGCTTATTTTCCATGTCTATATCCTCTTCTCTCAAACGTCTTTTACCCATTTTCTAACTGAACTGTTTGGGGGTTTTTTTACCTGTTGAATTTTAAGAGTTCTTTCTATATTCTAGATAGTAGTCCTTTGTTGGACACATGGCTTGCAAACACTTTCTCCCAGTTTGCAGTTTGTCTTTTCACCATTTTAACAACGTCTGTCACAGTTTTCATTGTGACGAGGTTCACTTTATCAATGTTTCGCTTCTGTTGTCAAGTCTAAGAGCTCTTTGCCTACCCCTAGACCAGTGGAGCTCCTCCACGCACAACACAACCCCACCTCACATTCATCCACTAACCTCTGCTGGGTGGCCACTTTGTGCCCTGCCCCACATCCCCGGCTGGACAGTGGTCCCCAGTTTCCTCTCAAAGGCCTACTCCCCCTGACCGCTAAGAAGAACGTCTAAGTGGTCAATTCGGTCCCAGGTAGTCTCAGCCCAGACCCCAAACCCACTAGTAGCTAACTATGCCAGAGGCTTGGGTTCCAGAAGAGGCCTTCCATCACTGGGGGACTCCCAGCTCCTTGTGCTCTGCAGGGAATGCCAAATGCCTGTTGGGTTTGGAGTCTGGGGACTCTCAACAACGGCTTATGTCTAAAGAGTCTGATCCCTCACTGTGATCCTGGAATCCAGACCTGTTTCTCTCTCGACAGCAACCAAAGGAACCCTAAATGAAGGGCAAACAGAAGGACAATTCAAGCATTTGTGGATTGCTCTCTCTGCTGGGACTTTGGATTCGGGGACTTAGCTACATTGTAAAGACTTTTTAAAAACTCTTAATTAGTCATCTCCGCTGCTATTCCCCCTGGTGCTGGTAAGATTGGTCCTGGAGCAAGAACAGCTCATTCCAGCTGCTCTGAGGCATAACACTGGCAGCTTGGCCCTTCTCCCATCCAAGTGAAGTTTAATTAGTTTCTACTCACAAACAATTAATGTCTAATTATTCATTAACCCCTGCTGGCTACTTTATTCCTGAGCCCAAATCCTCTCCATTCTGGGACAGTAATTTGGGTATGACTTCATTTATTAGGCCCCTGGTTGACTTTGAATGTCTGGCAATGTTCTTGGTTAACCCAAGGAGACCTCTCCCAACACAAAGACTCCAGATTCATCCACCCCTATTCCGGGCGATAACTGGTGAAAATTTATCCTAAATTTAGCCAGTGAGGGCAGCACCGGAGAAGACTTAGATTTGGCAGGGTGGTTGTTGCAGGGAAGACCTAGGCAGGTCCTGACTCTGGATTAAACCCAAGTCAGGGTTGGGAGGGGCTTAAAGAGCACTCTGCCCAGGCCTTGCTGTTCAGTGGAGAAACTGAGGTCTGAAATGGCAGGGATCAGGTG
Organism: Colobus angolensis palliatus; assembly: GCF_000951035.1. Lineage (NCBI taxonomy): Eukaryota > Metazoa > Chordata > Mammalia > Primates > Cercopithecidae > Colobus > Colobus angolensis. The sequence goes on along the minus strand of NW_012111919.1, from coordinate 2,586,554 downwards.
CCTGCCAAAGCTTAGGAGCAAGGCGCCTAGATTTTGAGAATCTAAACATAATCTCTTACGAGATAAGACTCACATTAAAAAAAAAAAAAGACTGTCCAGAAAAATGCATGTATCTGTTGACACTCAAAACTCTGCAAAAATGATGGTACTCAGGTCCCCTGGAGGCATCTTTGCAATCTAGGTTATGAAGCCATGCACTACAAAAAAAAGTTGTTTTAACTTTCAAATGATAAAAACTACCATAAATAATATTTAAAAATAAATTAAAAAGTAAGAAAGACGTATGGAACATATAAAAGACAAAGGTTAATATCCCTGATGAATAGGAGCTTCTAAAAATTAGAGAAGGACAGACGATCCCACTTAAAAATGGGCAAAATAGCCTTAAACATATAAAAACCTACTTCACCTTACTCATAACAGGAGAGATGCTCACTGAAACTACTCTGAAATACTATTTTTCACATTAGCCAAAATCCAAAGGCTTGACATCACACACTTTTGAACAGGCTACAGTTATCATTATATGTGGATGTGGCTAGTAGTAAAGAAAAATGTCACAACCCCATGAAAGATAATATTCAGGAAAACTGCATATGCATTATCTTTTGTCCCAACAATTCCATTTTTTGGAATCTATTCCAAAGGTACACTGACTGGCAAATACAAAAATTAGCCGGACATGGTGGCGGGCACCTATAATCTCAGCTACTTGGGAGACTGAGGCAGGGGTATCACTTGAACCCAAGAGGTGGAGGTTGCAGTGAGCCAAGATGGCTCCATTGCACTCCAACCTGGGCAACAGGAGTAAAATTCTGTCTCAAAAAAAAAAAAAAAAGAAATGAAAAAGAACCACAATGGATTAAAATGCACCAAACGTACTTAAATTCATGAGTTTATAATGATATCAAACAAAACAAAACTTTATTTTTCACTTTTGGAAGATTCAAGAAAACTAACTCATTACCTGGAAAACTGAAAAATAAAGGGAGGCAAGCATTTATTCTGCCTCTCCTGTATGAATTGGACCTCAAGATATTCAGATCATAAATGAGAAAAAAATTTCATTTTTAGAACTATTCCAACTAATCAATGAAGAAGGAATGGTAGAACCAGAACGTCACCATTTTGCACCCCTTAATAAATGAAATAATAAAGATAAGAATCAACAGTAATGTTTACTCCGTGAAAAGAGGGACAGGCAGGTGGTATGTACCATCTGAACACCACCTTTAATGCAGTCTTGTCATAAACTTAGAACCTGAGTCTGATCAAGTCTCTAATCTTACTATGTACTGGTTTAAAATAAATACAGGGAATAGCATAGTTAAAGGACACCATGGGAGACAACAACCAAAATCTAGACTCTAAGAAACCCTACAGGACATACCACTCAGTGTCTTTGAATATTTATATACCAGAGAGAGAGAGAGACTGAGAAAGAGAGAAAGGAATATTTAAGAGATAGAGCAACTAATCACAGTTTACTTTTGAATCTCAATTCTAACAAACAAGCTGTAATTCCAATAACAAAACCTTTATAAGACAAATCAAGGAAAAGGGAGTTCTGCTATAACACAACATGTGTGTTCCTAAAAATCCTTGCACTGTACAAAAGTGCACAATAGGAACCATGAGGCTTATGGGAAAATGGTGTTAGGGGAACAACGTTCGAAACCTTTATCAGTGACATATTCAAAAAAGAGAGAGAAGTGCTAATAAAAGAGGCAGCGCAGGTTTACACATGTTAAGTGGTTAAGAAAAGCATACGTGCTGCGGCCGGGCGCGGTGGCTCACGCCTGTAATCCCAGAGCTTTGGGAGGCCGAGGTGGGTGGATCACAAGGTCAGGGGATCGAGACCATCCTGGCTAACACAGTGAAACTCTGTCTCTACTAAAAAATAATAATAATAAAAAATTAATCAGGCGTTGTGGCAGTCGCCTGTAGTCCCAGGTACTCGAGAGCCTGAGGCAGGAAAATGCTATAAACCCGGGAGGTGGAGCTTGCAGTGGTGCCATCTCAGCTACCATTGTTTTGCTACTTTAGCAAGAAAATATATTTAAAATGCCCTGGATTTATCCTTAGGAACAGTGGGTCACCTGTCAGGGAAGAATGAGTGAGCCGAGATGGCACCACTGCACTCCAGCCTGGGTACAGAGCAAGGCTCGGACTCAAAAAATAAAATAAAAAATAGAAAATAGAAAAGCATAGGTGCTGCAATAAACATGACAACCCTCAAAAGGCCCAGGAGATTGCCCATGCAAGTCAAGTCTTACAGCTTGTGAGTTATTGTGAAGTGATGGAAGGAGGGCGATCTGGAATCTGATGGAAAGTTGTAACAACAGATGTGGATGTGTGTGACTCATGATCATGCTGTGAATTGGGGTAGCTAGTAGGTGTTTGAGGGCTGTGTGTGTGTTCAGTAAGGGCTGGCCTGGTTCTCACTGCTGAGCAGGAATTTCCCCTTCTCAGCACCCTGCCTGATGATCCTGAACCCCTGGATCGATGAGCAAAAGTCTTAGAGAATGTAAACCTGTCTATGGACTCTTGGGGAGTCCACAGAATGGAGGTGCTCTTCCTGTTGCTAAATCAACCTTTCCAAACATGTCCATGCCTAGAAGCTGGAGACCCCATCCACACTCCAGTACCAGGGATTCTTCCTGGGCAGTGATAACCAAATCCATCTCTCATAGCAGATGAGTGTATCTCGCTGCCCAAGGCCAGCACAGAAGCATCTCAAACTCAGAAGATCCCTGCCTGAATTCCGTCTCCCTTTAATCCAGCCCCCACCTCACCTCGAGCTTCCTTATTTGTGGTCATAGCTTTCCATCCCCAGGGAATGGGGGATTCCCTCAGGGTCTTTCAGCCTCCTCTCTGACTCCCTTCTTGGACATACCCAATTGCATGCACACATGCCTGCTAATAAAGACAAATCACAAAATTCTTTTTTTTTTTTTTCTTTTTTGAGACGAGTCTTGCTCTGTCGCCCAGGCTTGAGTGCAATGGCGCGATCTTGGCTCACTGCAACCTCAGCCTCCTGGGTTCAAGCGATTCTTCTGCCTCGGCCTCTCAAGTAGCTGAGACTACAGGCATGTGCCACCACACCCGGCCAATATTTTGTACTTTTAGTAGAGACGGGGTTTCACTGTGTTAACAGGATGGTCTCGATCTTCCCACAAATCACAAAATTATATGAATTCTACCGCCTCCCCCAGTGTTCTCACATTTCTCTCCTTTACTCCTTTATTCCCACTCCTTTAGTTCAAGTCATCATTTCTCCCTGCACCATTTTAATCTCCCTTTGCTTTCACTTTCTCCACTTTCAATCCAATCCAGTCTCCTTGCAATCAATGGGATTTTCAATACAAATCTGTTACTCCCCCGTTTAAAATCTCCCCTGGGTCTGCTGTTTCCAGTCTCCTAGAGGACGAGATCTACATTCCTTTGTGCCATTTAGGCATCATCAGTTCTTCTCGGACTCGTAGCCTCCCCATTCTTTCCTGCCCCTGGGAGTCTGTTCACCTGTGCCCTTTGGTCTGATGCCCATGCTAGGCAAAGGGAATGGAGGGGCCACGACTCTCACCTGTTAAAATCCCTCACATCCTCCAAGGCCTATTTCCAATGATACCTACCCCAGAAAGCATTCCTTATCTCTTTTTCTTCCCACCCTCAACCAAAACCTCTGCCCCTCTGCCTGTCCATAGCCCCTTGACACAAACCACCTTCCACTTTGCAGGTAGTCATTTGTGTCCTGGATGTCTGCCCACCCAAGAGGCCATGACTTTGCAAAGGCAAGGCAAGGGCTATGCGGATCTCCCATTCTGCTTCCTCCTCATCATCCAAGAAGAGGTCCTGCCTGCCCTGGCTCCCTGAACGTGGGCTTCCAATGGGCTATCACAGTTATTTCCAGGGTAGCAAACTTCTTGGACTGGATATGGGGTGACTGCCGCTGAGGAAAGGTGGGCCCCAGGGTGAAGGACCTTGCTGAGCCTCCTCTCAGTTTGGTTTGCCAGGCCCTTGCCAAGCACTCTGCTGGATTCTGGGGGTACTGATCTTTGGAAATGTCAGTCCTGGAGGCTGAGCTGTTCCCCAGAGTCCCAGAGGACCCCCGCCAACTACTTTATTGAGGGACAAGGCAGGAGGCAGGAGTGATGGGAAATGTGGTTTGCTTGGTATGCCTTCCTGCACACCCACCTCTCCCTGCACCTGGTTCTATTTGTATCTGAGCTTCTCAAACTGCAATAATGATGCAGCCTCGCTGGCTTCCGGAAGCTGGGAGCTGTTGCCAGGCACTCTTCAGTGTGCTCTCTACTTCCAGTGGGAATTTGGCAAATCCTGCAGGGCCTACAGCCTCATCCAGTTTGCAAGTACTCTACAGACAAACCCAGATCCCCAAGCCCCGCCACTTCTCCCAAGGTAAATACTGGAGATGTGTGAGTGTCCCCAAGATCTGAATTGCACCAGAGGAGGAATTCCTGGGCCCCGCTAGTGCTTCCAGGAGGTGGGCTGGGTGATACCTAAGTGACAGAGGGAAATAATATGGGGGCCTAGCCTCCCCCTTAAGTCTAGCATTTGAAATGTGTTAAAAGTATGATCTCTGACAAATTAATTTATTTTCACTTCTATTTTGTTATCTGTAATATAAGGATAGTAATAGCATTTTATTCATAAGGTAGTTATAAAGATTAAATATCATTTCACTCCTACTAGGATGGCTATAATTTTTTAAAAGGACAAATAACAAATGTTGGTGAAGATGTAGAGAAATTAGAACTTTGGTGCATTGCTAGCTGAAAGATAAAATGGTGCAGCGCTACCGAGAACAGTTTAGCAGTTACTCAAAAAGTTAACCATAAAGTTATCATGTGAGGCAGCAATTTTACTCCTAAGGATATACCCAACAGAACTGAAAACATATGTTCACACAAAAACAGAATATTCATAGTGGTATTATTGATAATTGCCCCAAAGTAGAAACAGCCCCAAATGTCTATCAGTTGATGAATGGTTAAACAAAATGTGTATATCCATAAAGAGGAGTGAAGAACTGATAGATGCTATAACACGGAAGAACCTTGAAAACATTATGTGAACTCAATTTTAATTATGTGGAAAACAAAAGAGCATGTACTGTATGATACTATTTATATGAAATATCCGGAATAGGCAAATTCATAGAGACCAAAAGTAGATTAATGATTTCTAGGAATCAGGGAGGAGTGAGCGGGGTGTGACTGCTCAAGGGTACAGGGTTTCTTTTTAGGAGTGATGGGAAAGTTCTGGAATTAGTGCTGGTGATAGCACAACCTTGTGAATATATTTTAAAAACTGAATTGTACACTTTAAGAGGGTAAGTTTTATGGTATTGAGTTACATCTCAATTTGTAAAAAGAACAAATTGATAACACACACACACACACACACACACACGCACAAAATTAGATGTGCCAATACCATTCCCGGCCCACAGTAAGTGCTCCGTTAATGGGAGTTGGGAGGGTAACATTGGTGAGCCACTGCACTCAGGCACCATCTTTGGGTTTCCTGCTGAAGGGCTGCCCATCACAATCAGCTGTTAAAGATATTTAACTTATGTTTTGCTACCTTAGCAAGAAAGTATATTTAAAATGCCCTGGATTTATCCTTGGGAACAGTGGGTCACCTGTCAGGGAAGAATGAGTGAGGTTTCTCTTCTCTGGCATCCACTCATCCACCCTATGGCAGTGATTCAGGCCTAAATGTAGAGATAGTAGGACCCTGGGGAAAATGGGACAAGGGGACAGAGAAGGGCTCTGGCCCTTGAGGCTCCGGCACCTAAACCAGTGGCAGTCTCAAGAGCTGCTCTGGCTGGTGGCCTGCAACAGGACGGCTGGGGGGCACCTGGGGAGTGCCAGGAGCAGTGGCCATTGGGGAGGACCCATCTTGGCATCATGGCCTGGCAATGACTCACTTGGGTGATGCTCCATCTTCCCCAGTCTTCAGGGCATCCGGTGGGAAGAATCCTCATCGTTTCTATACCCAACAGTCATTTCCACTAGGCTTCTTGTCACTGCGATAGAACATAACCCAGACATGGGGGTCCACCAAGCTCCTAACAGCGGGGAGGAAAGCCTGGAGCATTTTGTTGAGCTCAGGCTTAGGGAAGCAGCACACCCTAGATTCTCAGATTCACTGGGGCTCCTGCTGCATCCCCCTCTCCATTCCCTCCACTCCGTTCCTTGTTCAGCCTATAGTGGCCTCCCCAGGCCACTGGTCAGCCCCCAGTGTGCATGCCCATCCAGCTTTCCTCCGCCCTGCAGGTGGACTCGCCTCCTGCTCCTCTCCCAACCCAGCTCAAAGCCCTTCTCGGCTTCCTCAGCATTCACTTGCCACGGCTGCCCTACACACATCCCCTATTTCAGCAGCACTGCCCACAGGAAGGAGTTCAGCTTAAGTCACAAATACATCAAAATAACAAATGCGTCCTCCTTTCAGTCCGCCAAAAGCACCAGGCACCACGCCACTTCTGTCCCCGTTGTTCTTCACCTCGGAAGCCAGCTTCCCCATGTCCACCTGCTCACGCCTCACTGTGGATGAGGACTGAGTGCCTGGCCTCTGCCAACCCCAGCCAGCAATGTAGCTGAAGGAGCAGGAGGTTGTCTGCTCAGCCCAAGGAGGGAGAGGCCACGCTCAGTCCCATGCGGCGACTCTGCAGCTACTGCCCTTCACAGCCGTGCCTGTGGTTCAAGAATGTCCCAGAACCCTTGCCCTCCCCTCCTGCCCCACCTGGCAAATGGGGTGCTGAGAAGGCACCACTCCGCCCTGCTCTCCACCACTTCTGCAGACATTGTCCTGCCCGCCCATGTCCCATCCGCCACCCAGCTGGGCTTCAGGACATGGATGATGCTTGGCCTGCAGTCTGTACGGTTCCAGAAGATGAAGAAAAACATTCTTGTGGTAGAAAACAGTGTTCTATGTGCAGAAATTGACAGGTGTTATTATCACCTTTCAGAGCAATTTGATGCCTTCTGAAACGTGAGCACCTGTCACTGGAGGAGGGAAGTGTTTTTGCCAAGCGTTTGATGCGTTTCCAACAAAGCCACGAAATGCACAAAGCTGCCTAGCAGCAGCCTGCTCCTCAGCCAGCCACCTCTCCAGGCTTCCTTGAGCTTCATGGTGTCCTGAGAGAAAGACTGTGTGCCCTGACCCTGCTTTGTCTCCCGGTGGGAGACCTGAGCTAGAGCGCCATGAGTCAGCAGGCTTGGTTCGCACTCTTTGCCAGGACATGAGCAAAACTGGGGGGACAACTTCTGCTACATTTGCTTGGAATTGTTTTGTCTTTTCATCCTAATGAGGTAAAAAGTGAATGGGAAACAAGGCAAGAGAGGAGCTCCGTGTGGTCTGTGCCCTGAACGTCCCTGCCCCTACACCACTGCCCCCCTCCAAACCCAGAGTGGACTCACTCATCCTGGAGCTCAGCCGCCCCCACACCTGGAGGGTGGTGGCAGCCCACCACGGACATTAGCTGGACAGCAAAAGCTAGTCTGTCCCTCCCAGGCAACGACTAGCTCCTCAGCAACAGAAGACTAGGAATCAGGGATGACCAGTTGTTCTTGCTCCAGTGAATATCAAAATGCCCCGTGGGGATTCCTGGCCTCTTCTCTAGAAACAGGGAATGTATAATGAGAGCACTGGAATCTCAGAGCCTGTCTGTTAATATGGTAAATGTTTATGAACTCTAGATCAGAATGCATAGGTTCCAATTCTACCTCTACCATTTACACAACCGCTGTGTGACCTTGGCCAAGCGCTTTGGCTTTTCTGGGCTTTGCCTCCTTATCTTTAAAATGAGACCTAAAGATAAGGAAGGAGCTCCTCTACTTCTTAAATTTGTCTCAGAAGAATTAACATTTAACATATTAATATATTTTAAAGTAATTCAAAAACTACAATTACTTTTGCACCAATCTAACACTTAGAACAATGTCCAACACATAGTAAGTACCACAAGTGTTAACTTGCTTTGGGGGAGTCAGACAGAAATCAAGTGCACAGGCTCTTAGAACTTGGGGATAAGTAGTCAGAAAACAAACAAAACAAAAAATTGGACCAGGTGCAGCGGCTCACGCCCATAATACCAGCACTTCAGGAGGCCGAGGTTGAGGCACTCAGGAGTTTGAGACCAGCCTGGGCAACATGGTGAAACCTCCTATCTACAAACAATACAAAAATTAGCTGGGTATGGTGGCATGTACCTGAAGTCTCAGCCACTCAGGAGGCTGAGGTGGGAGGATTGCTCGAACCCAGGAGGTCGAGTCTGCAGTGAGCTGTGATCATGTCACTGACATTGTGCCACTACACTCCAGCCTGGGCAGCAGAGCAGGAAAAAAAAAAAAAAAAATGGTGCACAGGCTCTGAAGATTAATGGATTTTGGATCTTGGTTCTGTCCCTTTCTAACTGTGTGACTTTGGGCCAGTTAAATGCTTTATGCGTCAGCTTTCTCATCTAAAGGGGGCAATGTTACTAGTACTAGAATAATTAAAAGATTAGATGGATGGATATTTGCAAAGTTTTTAGAGCAATGCCTGGTACTATATTAGCTATTATTATTGTTCTTCATTCGCTATTTTTATTATTTTATAGTTTACCTGTGAGTATTGTATTATTTCTCAGCTATACGAGAGACACAATTTCAGCACCCTCATTCCCCCAGGCTGGGAGAGGCCTCAGCTGAGGAACAAGGGTCAGAACTAGGGCCCCAGAAGGTGGTAGTCTCTTTGGCCCTAAAGTGGGGACAGGCCACCTTTCAGTCTGGTTGGAGGGTCCTCATTTGCAATCCTAACAGAAGCAGGGAACTGCTGGATCCTCCAAGGAGGGTGGCACTATTATGAAGGCCATCACCATCCACACAAAAAGAGCACGAATTTTGGGGATCAACAGATATAGTTTCAAACTTTGACTCTGTCTCTCAGCAGCCCCGTGACTTTGGGCAAGCTGCTTGATTTTCTGAACCTCCATTTCCTCATCTCCAAATGGCGGTAGGATCACCTGCCCTACAGAGGCAGCTACACCACTGGCCCTGCACTGGCTCAGGAACAGCAATTCTTTCTCTCCTCATCCCTTCCTTGACCTCTTTCAACTCTGTGATTTGGGGCCAGCCGAGGCTGAATTTATGGGGGAAAGGCTCATTTCATTTCACTTTCTCCCTCAGGACCAAAAGCTGCAGGTTAGAGACAATTTGACAAACCCAAGAATCCATTTAACATTTTTGATTAAGATCTCGAACCCCCAAGGAAGAGCATCTGTGCTATGATGTGGAGGCTGTGGTTTTTGTGTTTTTCTTTTTACTTAATCCGTGGAATGCATAAATATATGTTAGCGATATTTAGAAAAAAAGACTTCAAAGAGTACAGAAGAATTTTGAGTAAAAAGTGAAAGTACCTTTCTGCAATGACCATTTTGCAACAAACCCGCTTTCTCTTCTCTTCCGTGTTCGATCATTCTAGACCTTTTCTTTCTTTTTTTTTTCTTTTTTTTTTTTTTGAGACCAGGCTGGAGTGCAATGGTGCAATCTCCACTCACTGCAACCTCTGCCTCCCAGGTTCAAGCAATTCTCCTGGCTTCCGCCTCCTGAGTAGCTGAAATTACAGGCACTCACCACCACACCCGGCTAATTTTGTATTTTTAGTGGAGATGGGGTTTCACCATGTCGGCCAGGCTGGTCTCGAACTCAACCTCAGGTGATCCACCTGCCTTGGCCTCCCAAAGTGCTGGGATTACAGGCGTGAGCCACCGTGCCTGGCCTCTAGACCTTTTCCTATGTGTCTACAGAGAAATTTAAGTATTACTTTACTTATTCAGATCCTGCTGTATACCTACTCTAAGACATCTTGCTTTTGTTTAACATGTCTTTGAGAGCCTTCCTTGTTGGCACAAGTTGAGCTGCCTCATTGTTTTTAATGGCTGCATATTATCCATTTGTGTGGACGAACAATTCATTTGCCAACTCCTCTCCTGTTAGGCACCTAGGGTGTTTACAACTTCTTGCTCTTATGAATGTCTGTGTGCCTTTGTACAAATGTGGAAACATTTCTCTAAGAGTTTCCCAGAAATTGAATTCCTAGCCCCAGGGATTGAAGGAGGTACAACTCACCCTACATTATACCTCCTTACTCTGTTTTGTTTTTATTCATAGCATTTATTATAAATAACACTTTCTATTTATTTGTTGTCCACTTTTCCCACTAAAATATAATTTTCACAAGAACAGGCGCCTTGTCTGTCTGAATTCAATGCTATATCCCCAACACCTTGAATAGCTCCTGGTACATAGTAGGGACTCAATATTTACTGAATGAAAAAATGGATAGAAAAGCCAGCATGGTGACTCACACCTGTAATCCCAGCACTTTGAGAGACCAAGACAGGACGGTCACTTGAGGCCAAAGACCAGCAGTTCAAGACCAGCCTGGACAACATTGCAAGATTGCTCTACAAAGATTAGCTGGGGCCAGTGTGGTGGCTCATGCTTGTAATTCCAGCACTTTGGGAGGCTGAGGTGGGTGGATCACTTCAGATCAGGAGTTTGAGACCAGTCTGGCCAACATTTGAAACCCCATCTCTACTGGAAATACAAAAATTAGCCAAGTGTGGTGGTGGGCACCTGTAATCCCAGCCATTCAGGAGGCTGAGGCAGGAGGATCGCTTGAACCCAGGAGACAGAGGTTGTAGTGAGCCAATGCCACTGCACTCCAGCCTAGACAACAGAGCAAGACTCTGTCTCAAAAAAAAAAAAAAAAAAAATTAGCTGAGTGTGGTTGTGCATGCTTAAAGCCCTACCTACTCAAGAGGCTGAGGTGGGAGGATCACTTGAGCCCGGGAATTCAAGGCTGCATGAGCTAAAATCAACCACTGATCTCCAGCCTGGGCAACATAGAGAGACCGTGTTTCTTAAAATAATAATAACAAAAATAAAAAAAGAATAAAAAGCCATACATTTTTAATGTTGATAGGTGTTGTCAGTTTATTTTCCAAAAGACTGACCAATTTACACTCTCCCAAGAGAATAAGGGACTGTTTACCCTGAACCCTTAACAACACTGGATATTATCAAATTTTAAATTAATTTTCTCACTTACAGGAAAAAAAAAAGCCATCTCCCCATTAATACCGCTGCTTGACAAGTTCTTCCTGAGGCACACCTTATTTCTTTTTTTTTTCTTTTCTTTTTTTTTTTTTTTTGAGACGGAGTCTCCCTCAGTCGCCCAGGCTGGAGTGCAGTGGCGTGATCTCGGCTCACTGCAAGCTCCGCCTCCCGGGTTTACGCCATTCTCCCGCCTCAGCCTCCCGAGTAGCTGGGACTACAGGCACCCGCAGCCACGCCCGGCTAGTTTTTTGTATTTTTATTTTTTAAGTAGAGACGACGTTTCACACTGTTACCCAGGATGGTCTCAATCTCATGACCTAGTGATCCACCCGTCTCGGCCTCCCAAAGTGCTGGGATTACAGGCTTGAGCCACCGCGCCCGGCCACACCTTATTTCTTACCATGAGCGGTGAGACCGACTCAGGAAGTTCTGTCTGCAGCGAATGTGCCCAGAGCCACAGGCCTGGAAGCCAGCCTGAGAGACGGATAAGCAGAGCAGAGAATCAAGGCGGAGCCAGAGCCAGAGCTATAGCCCAACAGGGACCTGGGGTAGGGTCTGGATAATGTCACAGCTGCTCCCGGCAGCTGCCGGCATGACAGCCCGTTACCCAAATGGAGGCAAAAGAGAAGTTGCTACCAGGGAGGCGCCCTCAGAGAGTAGAAGGGCGGGTCCAGCCTCCCATCAAAGGGAATAGTGTGTGGGCAGAAGGCTGCTTGGCCACGGCCAGGCCCAGCCCACACAGAGGGATCAGAGCACCCAAGGCCCTGTCTGCCTCTGAGTCACTGGCCTTCATCTTCAAAGATCCTTCCCTAGAGACTCCTGTGATTCTTCCCTCCCTGAGTGACCTGGTGTCACTGTAAGTGTCTCAAAGTCTTCATTCTTGTTCTGTACCATCTTCCCCTGACCTTTCTGCACATCACGTGGCTTCCCAGGAGGAACAGCTTCTCCAGGACGGCCCTGTGTCTCTTCAGGGTGATGCCTGCCTGCAACTCCCTCAGCCTGGGAAAGGAGGAGGCTGGACCTCTCTCTCAGACCCCTGCCTGGGAATCCACCCCTCCATGGACTTGGAGACCTGCACACCGGCCTGGTGTCCTCAACCCATCTATACCACAGGGGGAAAGGGAGTGGGAAGGACTTTCTAGTATAAATGGGACCTTCAACAGCTGTGAAAAGAAGCAGGGTGGGGCAGGGACGGGGGGAAGGGACCTAATGAGCTAATGCAACACATGGATCTGGTTTAGATTCTGGTTTGAGTAAACCAATCACAAAAGACATTTTTGCAACAATTGCAGAAATATTAATACCGATTATTAGATGATATTAAGGAATTAGTGTTAATTTTGATGAACATGATCATGATATTATGTTTACGTAGAAAACTGTTCTTGCATTTTAGAGATGCATACTGAAATATTTAGGGTAAAATGTATGTCAGTAATTTTCTTTAAAATACTCAAGCAAAAAAGAGTCAATGACGCAGATATAGCAAAATGTTAACAATTGTTAAATCCAGGTGATGGGTATTGTGGGTTTATTATGTTATCCTCTCAATTTTCTGTATGTTTAATCCTTTTCGTAATAAAGATTGTAAAATGGAAGAAGAAAAGGAAGACGTGGGAGAGAGAAGAGAAGGAGGAGGAGGAGGGACGGGGAGGGCAGGGGGAGAAGTGGGAGGAAGAAGAGAGCCATAGACCTCCAGCAGGGTCAGTGTTCTCCACAGGATAGGGCACGACACCCCGAAGTTGGCCTTGACTTTAACAGCCTTGATTCTAACTATCAGAGGTCCTTGGCTGCTCCTGGCATGGCCCTTCCTGGCAATAGCTTGCCCAGGCTCTCTGAGGGCCCAAGCCCAGCAGGAATGGATCACAGTCCCCAGTGTCGGCTACCTCATTGCCATGAGCTCTGGCCAGGCACATGATACAGGAGGCAGTGCCTTGAGATGTGATGAATTGATTTCAGGCGGAAAACCTGAGGACTTGGCCCAGCAGACCCCCCAGGAAGCTGGAGCCCACGTCATCTGCAGTGCAGCCAAGCATGATCTAACCTGTCTGTGTTTGCAGCAATCAAGACAGCACGATCCTTCCCAGAAGTCAGAGTTGGCTCACATGAGCACAAGAGAAGTCACCTGCAGACTCGACAGCAAGAGTGGGCTTGCCAAGCTGGGTCTTTACGGTAATAGCCAGGGCACCACCCACCCACACACACCTCCGGCCTCCAGGGTTAGCCCTCCTGGAGAGAGGATGCAGCCCATCCCCACTCACCATCCAGTCTCCAACATGCCTGGAAGCTGGCATCAGCCCTGATGCCTCCAGGGTGGGCAGTGTGAGCTCCCCAGGGGTCTCTGTACCAGGAGTCTGAAGATGAGTGAAAGGTTTCAGAAGTAGGCAAGGTGTTCCTCCTGTTCTGGGTATCCATACACTCAGCAAACATTCGCTGAGTACGTGCTGGTTGCTGTGGCTGACCACTGACAGACTGAGGGCCACAGGGATGAGTACATTGCAGGCCCTGCCCATTAAGGCTCGCAATCTATGGAGGGAACATCACCAGACTCTGACCAACCCAGACCAACTGGGGCAGGGATCTGCTCTATGTGGCCTGGCAGGGTGGGGGCACCTCTGCAGCCATGACCAGCATGGGCTAGCAGGTTCCTGGGGAGATGTAACAGAAGATAGAGAGTAGCTGTTTTCAAAGTGTGGCCTCCACACCTCCAGCAGCAGCATCCTCTGGGAACTTACTAAAAATGTAAATTTCCAGGTCCTGCCCCAAGCCTACTATCTTAGTTTGTGATGCTATAAAAAAAGTACCATAGACTGGGTGGGTGGCTTATAAAACAACAGAGATTTCATTTTTACAGTTCTGGAGGCTGGTAGCCTGAGATCAGAGTGCCAGCATGGTTGGTGTCTGATGAGGGCCCACTTTCAGTTGCAGAAAATGGCCTCTTCATTGTAACCTCACATGACAGAAAGGGGTGAGAGAGCTCTCTGGGGTCCCTTTCATAAGGGCCCTACTCCCATTGGTGAAGTCTCTACCCTCATGATCTGACCACCTCCCAGAGGTCTCATATCCCAATACCACCACATTAGGGGTTAAAATGCCAAAAACATGAATTTTGGGCAGGTTTGGGGGTGGCAGATATAATCAGTCCATAACACCTGCTGAATCAGAAACCGGAGCTGGAGCCCAGAACACCGTGTTTCACAAGCCCTCCAGGTGATTCAGATGCACGTTCAAGTTTGAGAACAGAAGATTTCACCTACTTCAGGTGTGGCCCGGGTGCGGGGGCTCATGCTTGTAATCCTAGCACTTTGGGAGGCTAAGGCAGGCAGATCGACTGAACCCAGGAGTTCGAGACCAGCCTGGGCAACACAGTGAAACCCCGTTTCTACTAAAATACAAAAAATTAGCCGGGCGTGGCAGCATGCTCCTGTAATCCCAGCTACTGGGGAGGCTGAGGCAGGAGAATCGCTTGAACCTGGGAGGCAGAAGTTGCAGTGAGCCGAGATCGTGCCACTGCACTCCAGCCTGGGCAACAGAGCGAGACTCCATCTCCAAAAAAAAAAAGAAAAGAGAAAAAGAAAAGAAAAGGGAGTTGTGAGGAAGCAGATTTCAGTTCAAGGGAAAAAACAAACTTTCCAACTGACAGCTGCTGAGCAATGAACCCAACAGCCTCCTTCACCCATAGTGAATTCCCATGCCTGGGAGTCTGGAATGTAGGCTGGGAATATTCTCCAGCACAGGCTAGGTTATAATGTCCTACTACACAAATAGCCCCCAAATCTCACCAAGCTTAACCCTTGCTCATGCAGATCCTGCTGCAACTCGGGCAGCCCTCCAGGGCACTGTCTTCTTGCAGTGCCTCAGTGGGCCTGGCTACTTTGATCTGGGAATTTGCCATCTCAACACAGGCACTTGTCTGTGATCAGTCCTGAATGGGAAGAAGGACTTCTCTCTTCCCTGGGGAATGGCTCAGGGACTTTCACTGCCCCAACTCAGAAGTGTGACAAACATTACTTTTGCTCCTATCTCACAGGCCAGAAATGCCACTCAGCCCCTCCTCACTGCAAAGGGACTGGAAGGTGTGGTCTCCCAGAGGTCCAGGAAGGAAAGAAGCCCTGGGAATGCTTCCCACAAGGCCCAGCTTCTTCTCAAGGAGACTATGGATAAGGAAAGAAGGCAGGCAAGGCTACTGTGCTGGAAAGAAGGTAGATTCGCTTAAAGATTGTTTCCAAACTTAAGATTCTACTTTTCTATAATTCTCTGGGTCTGAAATGGTTTAAATTGCCACGCGGTTCTACGCTCCTTGGAAATTCTAAGGTTCTGGGAAGATTTAGTCATAACTCAGCTCTCAACGTGGCCACTGCAGCCCCTTCAGGTAAAGGGCAGGGACTGCAAGCATTCAGACAAGTCCGGGGAAGAAATCAGCCTTCTCCCAAGTTGGGCTGAGGAGGAGCAATTACAGTCATTTCCTAAGGAAGGAAAGAAAAACAGGTTTGATTCCGTATTCCTGGCCCATGAGTCAGTTGTGGAGTAGGTCAGCGCCTGCAGGGGCCTTAACCTGAAGCTGATCGCAGGAGTGTCCCCCCCACTCAGACCCCTGTCTCCTCACACCCATGGGGCACCCCCGACAACTGTAGGGAGGACATGGCAGTCTAGGAAAGTGCCCCGCCCCTGTTCTTGGGGGCATCCTCCTTGCTGCATCTGGAATGCAACTGACTTAGCAGGGAACAAGAAGCAGTTGAGCAAATATTCAGGGGCTCCGGAGGCTGGCAGCCCCCACTGTCCCCATGAAGAGAAGGGGTCACCACCTGACCCAGCTCTGCTGGGCCCCTGGCCACACTGGGTGCCTTCGCTTCTCCATTTCAGTTAAGATATCACCATTATGAGAACTCCAGCGGGGAAGTCTCTAATGGGGTCAGAGCCCCGGGCACTAACACCAAATGCTTTAGCCTTCTCCTGGGGACAGATGGGCCTGATGGCCATTGTTCTTAGTCTGGGTGTGTTAAGTTGCTGTGTCCTTTGCTGAAAGATAAATTGCATCTCTGCCCTGAGGGAGAATGACTCACATTGATAATTCTCTTGATTAAAGCCCATTTATTTAGGATCCTACTTGAGGTTGTTTTTTAATAGATAGATTAGGGAGTAATTCAAAAAAGACAACAGGGTACAGTAATTGGGATTCCCCTTGGCCTACAAATGTTATCATCAGAGAAAGTAGTAAGAAGGGCTAGGACTTGAAAGATTTGGTCAAATTGTTGCCTGGGAATCCTACAGTGATGAAGAGGGAGGGGAGTAGCCCTGCAGCTCAGGGCTAGCTCCATTCAACTTCTCCGCCAAGCAAATGGAAATCCCAAGGCAGGAGGACTGAAAGGATGAACCACAGACTGCAAGACCATGGCAGAACAGGCAAGGAGCTCTGCACTGCCATCCTCCAAAAGTGCTGGCTCTTTTGCATTTCAGCAACAGAATTTTGTCTGAACCCCCAGGTTATGGGGTGACCTACAAGCCACACTCAGATGCAGATGAACGGAGAGGCAGAGCCCATGTTAACTTTGTGCCTGGACCCAGACAGGTTGAGGCCCTGAGCCAGCTGTCTGGCTTTGAGATGCTGCTGTGAATGTGCTTGGCCAGGAGCCAAGCAAGACCAACCAGACACCCAAGAGGTGGTCTGCAGCCATGGAGGACGGTCCATACTGGCCTCAGTAGCCACAACCCTGCATCCTACCTAGGGATCTCCAGACCAAGGTGCTCTCACTCTGATGTGCGACCTGGGCAGAACCCTTCATGACTCCAGGCCTCAGTCTCCTTAGCTGTACGAAACACTGGTGGGGATAGTTTGGATAGGCCTGTTGGAACACCCTTACCTGCGTAATCAAAAGCTGCAACAAGCATTTTTACATGCTACCAAATCTGTCAACACTTCTTGTGCGGCTTGAGGGAGAAGCTCTCAGATCTGATTAAGCTCATCCCCGCAGTGGACTCACTTCTACTGGGCTGGAGACATCCTCTGGGTATGCCCCTAGAATAGAGCCAAGCTTCCCCTTCCAGGGGAAGGAAGTGGAGCTTATGGAGAAGGCTATAGGGTTAAGTGGAGGAGCAGGAGAGAGGCTGCCTTCAGGGGCCACAGCTCCTTGCCCAGATGCCTGAATTCTTAAGTCTCTCATTTCCTAAAAGGTACGAGAAAATGGGACATCTAGGCAGGGCTTAGTGGCTCATGCCTGTAATCCCAGCACTTTGGGGGGCTGAGGTGGGTGGATCACCTGAGGTCAGGAGTTTGAGACCAGCCTGGACAACATGGTGAAACCCTGTCTCTACTAAAAATACAAAAAATTAGCCAGGCACGGTGGAGTGCACCTGTAATCCCAGCCACTCGGGAGGCTGAGGCAGGAGAATTGCTTGAACCCAGGAGGTGGACATTGCAGTAAGCCGAGATTGCGCCAGTGCACTATAGCCTGGGCAACAGAGTTAGACTCCTTCAAGAAAGGAAAGGAAAGAGAGAAAGAGAGAAAAGGAGAAAAGGAGAAAGAGAGAGAGAGAAAGAAAGAAAAGAAAGAAAGAAAGAGAAAGAAAGAAAGAAAGAAAGAAAGAAAGAAAGAAAGAAAGAAAGAAAGAAAGAAAGAAAGAAAGAAAGAGAA
>NW_012111919.1:2563785-2568746 GCF_000951035.1 Colobus angolensis palliatus | reverse complement strand
AGAAAGAAAGAAAGAAAGAAAGAAAGAAAGAAAGAAAGAAAGAAAGAAAGAGAAAGGAAGGAAGGAAGGAAAAGAAAAGAAAGGAAGAAAGAAGAGAAGGGAAGAGAGGAGAAGAGAAAGAGGGAGGGAGGGAGGGAAGGAGGAAGGGGAGGGGAGGGAAAAAAATAAAACAGGGCACCTAAACCACCACCTTGAAAACACAGAACCGGGGCTGCCCAGGAGTCCACAGGCCCTAAATTTGGGCCAGATCCTTCTCAAATATCACCATACTAGCTCCGTATAATCCCCTTCTCCTCTTCTCCTCTCTCTCTTCTTCTTCTCCTCTTCCTCACTTCCCATGGCTGTTCAAAAGCAAATTTAAACAGCCTGACCAGACTTCTAGAGGCTGCAGAAAGCATCTCGGGGCTGCAGATATGAGAATTTGGAAATCAGTTCTGCTGAGTCCGTTAAAAGAGGAAGCTCGCAGGATGCGAGGCTTTCCAGCTGGAAGGATCCTAGCTTCACCCTGGTCAGAAATCTCACGGTGACCTCCCCAGGAGGATGTACGATCCCCCCACCCCAGGATCCTTATTGGATGCCCCTATCAGGAAGTGCTTCCTTCCGTGTCTCCACATTGGAGACCAAGTCAATACTCCAATGCCATGAGGGCTAAACCCATCGTGATCAGGAGGCCTTGGTCCCGGGCCCTTCAGC
Organism: Colobus angolensis palliatus; assembly: GCF_000951035.1. NCBI lineage: Eukaryota > Metazoa > Chordata > Mammalia > Primates > Cercopithecidae > Colobus > Colobus angolensis. The sequence continues at coordinate 2,568,053 of NW_012111919.1, read as the reverse complement.
AACAAGGACTCACAGCAGAAATTCAGCTCATTAGGAAGGGGAGTGTTGTGCCATGGGCTGAAGAGAAGACTCTCAGGCAAAGGGCCTGAGGGATGATCTGACCCCTCTAAGCACCCAGGAGACTCTGGCAGTTCAGCTTCCCTGGGAATAAAGCTGTGAAGAGCACACATCTTCTCGGGAGGGGAGGGAAGGGGCTCTGAGGTCAGCTGAGCTGATGCCTGGCCAGATACAGGCTAGCTGTGACCACAGACAGAGAGCCCAGTGCCAGGCCCACCACGGGCCCAGCTGCTATGGCTCTGCACACTCTAATTACATACTGGGGCACTAAATTGCATGTCTGGCGCACAAATCACTGCTTCCTCCAAAGCAGGTTGTCTGAAGGCGTTACCTGTCTCGCCCAGCCCAGGTAGAAGGAAGGTGGCAAGTTGGTGAAGCCAGGCAAGGGTCTGGATGCATTCAGACTCCCACTCCAGCCCTGTCTGTTTCATAACCCCTCCTCCCCATGCTCTGTCTCCCCACTGCTGGGCACTCATGCCCCCACCACAGTCTCAATTCCCCCAGAGCTCAGATTATAGAAACAACGGGGGCTTCCACAACAAAATAGCATAGACTGAGTGGCTTAGCCACACAAATGTATTTCTCACCTCTCCGGAGGCTGGAAGTTTCAGATCCAGGTGCCAGAATGTCCGAGCTCTGGTGAGCGCTTTCATCCTGACTGGGAGACAGCTGCCTTCTCACCCTGTCCTCACGTGGTAGAGAGAGCGTGTTCTGGCCTCTTCCTTTTCTTATAAGGATGCTAATCCCATCACGGTGGCCTCACCCTCATGACTCCATCTAAGTGAAATCACTTCCCCAAGCCCTTACCTCCAAATACCATCACATTTTGGTTTAGGGTTTCAACACATGAATTTTGGGAAGACACAAGCGTTCAGTCCATAATAGACCATACCAGCTTGCGGCTCTCTTCCTAAACACACACAGCTCTATCCTGGCCCCGTCTCCCAAGTGTCAGGCCCTCTACTTGTCCTTCCCAATGGATGCAGGAATCAGACAGGCTGAGGATGGATAGAAAGTGATCTGCAGAGCCTGGCCACACCTCTTCTGACCCTTGCCACACAGATGACTTTGCCGCAGGCCTTACCTGGTTTACTTCCCGCCAGTTCCAACTCTAATCAGATCCGAACAGCCTGTTATTATCTTTCTATTTTGCTGCCATGGTGGGTAGCATGGTCCTCATAGCATGCGCCTCAGACACGGCCACAAGTGAGCAGCGCCATCCCTGGCCTCCCTCGGGAGCCTGGCTCCCTCTGCTATAGAAGAGAGTGCATGCTCCCACCAGGCTCGGCTTTCATGGCAGTCAAATAAGATGGTGCATGTGCGGACACCTAGGACAGCAACTGGGTCCTCGGAGGGTGCTCAGCTGCTACCTGTGGAACCCAAGGGGCAGTCTGGGGAAATCCCAGAATAACTGTGCACCCCATCTCTGACTGACTGCCCCTACAAGGACCATCTTCCTGGGCCCTGAGACAGGTAGAGACAGAAATGGTGGGTTCCTCAGCCCTCTGCAACCCTGCGTGCATGAAGTCCGAGTTTCCATGGCCAGCTGGGGTTGGGGGTGCCAACAGAGCAAGGCCCAGGCAAGTCGCTTTCCGCCCTTGTGCCCCATCAGTAAACTTCTGATTTAAAATCCTCTCACCCCAAGGCTGGTGGGTGTTCTCTTCAGAAAATGCCAAGAGACTCTGCACAGCGACGGGAACTTTGGTTTCCTCTTGGCTGTCTTGGGAAAGCAAGGAACTAACAGGAGAGAAAAACAGCAGCCCCAGAAAAGAATGAACCTCATTCAGGGTCTCAGCTTGGTACGCAGACAGACAGGCAGGAGGCCTTTCCAGAAGTTGCCAGAGCCAGGCTTCTAGGCCCTGCTGGGTGGGGAAGGCTTGTGGTTTCTGCTTTTGCTAAGGCAGCAAAGGCCAAGGAGCAATTTAGTTCAGAGCCTTGCCTGTGGCTGAGCCTGGCTAAGGGTGTCTGAGAACCCCTTGCCAGGGCACACCCTTGGCAGTTTGGGAGCCAGAGAACAGGGTGTACTCCTGTGAGTTGCTGCATCTCTGTTTTGAAAATTATAAGTTGGGGTGCAGCCCACCTCCTGTGTCCCTTCATAAATCCTGTTCCACTGTGGGGCGGCTTCCTCCCCCATACAGGGAAGGACTGGTCTGGGTGTTCCCTTCTAGTTCTAGCTGCATCATTCCAGGTCAGTTTTAGACTTACTAAAAGAGAAAGAGTACATGAGCAGACATTTAGCCACACACACATCGGGACACATGCCATGCACAGGCCAGCACCTTCACACATGCACATACACGGCACAAACATAAACATACAAACATACACAGGGATCCCAATTCAGTTTTCAAAAAGATGGAACTCGGCTGGGTGCAGCGTCTCACACCTGTAATACCAGCACTTTGGGAGGCTAAGGCGGGTGCATCACTTGAGGTCAGAAGTTCGAGACCAGCATGGCCATCATGGCGAAACCCCATCTACTAAAAATACAAAAATTAACCGGGTGTGGTGGCACATGTCTGTAATCCCACTTACTTGGGAGGCTGACGCAGGAGAATCACTTGAAACCGGGAGGCACAGGTTGCAGTGAGCCGAGATTGTGCCTTTGGTGCCTTCGGCCTTGGCAATAGAGTGAGACTACATCTGAAAAAAAAAGAAAAGAAAGGAACTGAACTCAAATTTTCAGGCCCATTAACATTTTGAAAAATACTTTCCTTCTGCTTTTTGGGATTGAGGCCAGGTTACACTGTTCCCAGGGAGCAAGACAGGGTTACACAGAGGCGGGGTTTTTTTGTTTTTGTTTTTGTTTTCTTCTGTCTCTCTCTCTCTTGATTTACTGCTTTCCTTAAAAAGAAAAGGAAGTAGGATTAATTTATTCTCAACAGCAAAAAATGCTACCTCTTTCCCCAAAGTAGCTGAATTGATTTTGTTCAATATTTGGAGGAGACCAATTTACCAGGTCTTGATAAAGAGATGAAGGGAGCAGCTCTTGGTTTTTAGCTGTGTCCCTCCCTGTAAGTCAGCACGGAGGGCAGGCAATGCTGGTCCCCAAACAACCCTCTAGGATGCCCCCTGGGACACCAAACTTGACCCTGCCACATTCATTACAGGTCCTGCTAGAGAGAATTGTAGACTCCTAGAAGACTGAGTGGCAGAACACATTAAAATGACAGGTAAAGACCAGAAGGAAGGGCCACCAGGGCCACAGGAGTTCATTTTCCCATGAAAGGTAAAGGAGAGGTCCATTCAGGTTGAAGTGTTCAGGGAAGAGTTTGTAGATGAGACGAAATTTTAGCTGGCCTGAAAGCTGTGCCTAGTGACTGGTCAAGAGAAGAGAAGAAGGAATTCCAGGAAAGGGGACTAGCAGGAGTGAAGACAAGGAGACCTGGACTTCTTTGAAAGGTCTCCTGAGTTCAGGGTCTGAGGAGTGGCCCAATGGGACCACAAAAAAAGAGCTTTCTGGGGAGTGATGCAAGAAGAGAGGTTGAACTTCATCTGGAAGGCAATGGGATGGGAGGGGAGGCATTACAGATATTTAAATAGAAAACAGCTACAGGCAACTAATATTTTAAGAGCAGTAACTCTTAAGATGTTGGCAGGGTGACCTGCAGGGGACAAACCCTTGGACCACGTTCACACAAAATCATCTCAAGAAGCCTTTTCTAAAGGGCCTGGGTAGCGTCAACACCACGAGGTTACAGTGGCTGCCTGATGCCGGCCAGAAAGGTTAGCACAGTCTCACATCCTGCTATTCTTTGTAAGAGCTTTGGATGACATGTTTCTTTTTTTTTTTTTTGGAGACGGAGTCTAGCTCTGTCGCCCAGGCTGGAGTGCAGTGGCGCGATCTCGGCTCACTGCAAGCTCCGCCTCCCGGGTTTACGCCATTCTCCTGCCTCAGCCTCCCATGGATGACATGTTTCTTATTTACCTACTCATAATTTTCATTCAACTAAGTATGGAAATATAATATTCACTATTTTTTCTTTTATTTATTTACTTTCATTTTTTGAGATGGAGTTTCCCTCTTGTTTTCCAGGCTGGAGTGCAATGGCACAATCTCTACTCACTGCAACCTCTGCCTCCCCAGTTCAAGCGATTCTTCTGCCTCAGCCTCCCGAGTAGCTGGGATTACAGGCACTCGCCACCGTGCCTGGCTAATTTTTTGTATTTTTAGTAGAGATGGGGTTTCAACATGTTGGCCAGGCTGGTCT
>NW_012111919.1:2545397-2561871 GCF_000951035.1 Colobus angolensis palliatus | reverse complement strand
TCTCACAAAAAAAAAAAAAAAAAAAAAAAAAAGACCTTCCGTCCTGAGTGTGGGTCTTGGCTCAGCCCAGCATCCGCTGTAACCTTGAATGACCTGTGCAGCTTCTCAGGTGCATGTAGGACACCTGGATGCTCAGGGCCTGGAGAGAAGGACTAAGTAGGGTGACTTGGAGAAAGCTCTGCATTCAAATCTTGGCTCTGCCACTTGTCTGCTGTGTCTGTTTAGGTTAGTACCAAACTGTCTGAGTCTCGGTTTCTTCATTTGTAAAATGGCAACAATATCCACCCCATAGGGTTTTTAAAAAGATCAAAGAAATATAGAACATGTTCTGACACAGTCCAATCTTTTGTAAATGGTGCTGGTAATGGGTGACCATAGTAATTGTTGCTATCTCAGCAGCCACAGAGGCAAGATGATCCCCTGGTATCCATGCCAGAACTCCCAGAAGGGAACTATGCCAAAGTCTAGGTCAAAAGTTATTAGGTATATGGACTACTGGGCCTCAGGGAGTCTGAGAGAGTAGCTACTCATCTTCTTAAATCCCAGGCCAGTGTCCTTCTGGGATCAAGGACACTGCTGTAGAGACGTCATCAGGAACAAAGGACAATACTGGGATACTGGGAAAAGCGGTTTCAGCTGCTCTGCTAACAGAACACATGGCATCCTCCATGTGCCAGGCACGGAGAGGGTGGGGCCGTGAGCAGATGAGACAGTCCCTGTGCAGGCTGCGGGCATCTTCATGCTGCTGTCCTGTCCATGGGGTGTGACCACATGACAGATGAGAGGGGCTTAGATTTCTCTGTCTCCTCTTTCAGTTGACGAATAGAAAGCTACCTACCTGGGACCCCTTCCAGGCACACGGGGAGTGCAAAACGTAACACCAAAATCAAGGCTGAGGGTGGATGATGAAATTCTGACCTTCCCTTTGGGGGCTAGATTGGGAACTTCCCTTGGGGGCTGGAGAATTTGATGGTGCTGAGATTGCTTGTTCTTGCCACTCTCCCAGAGAGGAGGTCCCATATGGGTTCTGGAATCAGAAAAGCCTACTTCCTGAGTTTGAATCCAGTCTTCATCCTTCGACTGTGGGACCCTGGACAAGAACCAACATCTTCCAGCAGAAACCACCAAGAACACACTTGCAGTTGAATAAGCTGGGTTTATTAATTACTGCAGTGAGAGAGAATATACACCAGGGTGTCTTAGTAAGAGGCTGTTAGACAGAACCTGTGATAGAATTGGGGCTGGTTTGAGTGATTTGGGGGAGGGTAAGTGTATTAGTCCATTTTCACGCTGCTGATAAAGACACACCTGAGACTGGGAAGAAAAAGAGGTTCAATTGGACTTACAGTTCCACATGGCTGGGGAGGCCTCAGAATCATGGCAGGAAGTGAAAGGCACTTCTTACATGGTGGTGGCAAGAGAAAATGAGCAAGAAGCAATAATGGAAACCCCTGACAAAACCATCAGATTTTTTTTTTTTTTTTTTTTTTGAGACGGAGTCTCGCTCTGTCGCCCAGGCTGGAGTGCAGTGGCCAGATCTCAGCTCACTGCAAGCTCCGCCTCCCGGGTTTACGCCATTCTCCTGCCTCAGCCTCCGGAGTAGCTGGGACTACAGGCGCCCACCACCTCGCCCGGCTAGTTTTTCTGTATTTTTAGTAGAGACGGGGTTTCACCGTGTTAGCCAGGATGGTCTCGATCTCCTGACCTCGTGATCCGCCCATCTCGGCCTCCCAAAGTGCTGGGATTACAGGCTTGAGCCACTGCGCCCGGCCAAAACCATCAGATTTTATGAGACTTACAACCACAAGAATAGCACAGGAAAGATCGGCCCCCCATGATTCAATTATCTCCCCCTGGGTCACTCCCACAACCCATGGGAATTCCAGGAGGTAAAATTCTAGTTGAGATTTGGGTGGAGACACAGCCAAACCATATCAGTATGGAAGTGGCAGTTTACTTTCAATTGGCAGCTGTAGAAAACTGGGGGCAATTCTGTGACTCAGTGTCTCAATAAATCACATCTATAAGGAAGGGAGATGGCAACAAGGATATAGCTATAGTAGGAAAAGAAGTAACAGTGACTCATTTTGGCCAAGAGGGGGTGTCTGATATTTCACGGTGGTACAGTGACATTGTTTTTGTTTGTGCTTAGAAAAAATTATGATGTGGTCTTGCTTTGTCTCATTTTATCACAGTGTCAGAGTAGCCTTGTCTGAGGTCAGCACCCTGTGAGGGTGTTTATGTCCTGGAGGAGAAGGACACAGGTTAGCTGTGAATGGAAGGCCAGCTTCCAAATCTCAGGGGCTTTTTTCCTTCCTCACAGGTTACTAAATCCCTCCATGTGTAAATCTCTCCACCGCAAAATGGGGGCAAGAAGGCTGGGCACGGTGACTCATGCCTGGAATCCCAGCACTTTGGAAGGCCAAGGTGGGTGGATCACCTGAGGTCAGGAGTTTGAGACCAGCCTGAGCAACATGGTGAAACCCCATCTCTACTAAATACAACAAATTAGCCGGGCGTGGTGGTGGGTGCCTGTAATCCCGGCTACTTGGGAGGCTGAGGCAGGAGAATTGCTTGAACCCAGGAGGTAGAGGTTGCAGTGAGCCGAGATTGTGCCATTGCCCTCCAGCCTGGACCACGAAAGCAAAACTCCATCAAATAAATAAATAAATAAATAAAACGGGGGTAAGAGCTCTACCTTGTAGGGCAGTTTTGAAGAATGTATAAGATGATGTGACGCAGAGGCCAATAGCTCATTTCATGTTATTCTCCCCCCACGAACCCCATGAGAACACCACACAGCAGCTGCTCGAACACCAATTTTATAGGTTGGGAAACTAGATGGAAAAGGTCAGTGCATTTTGATGGAAATCAGAAGTGAAATAACCATCCATGCCAAGACTACAACTGAGCTTCCCATTTTGAGTGCCAGCAGCAAATAGCCACTGGCAATTGACACGGGGTGGCCGGCTCGGCACAGGGTCACAGTGGGGTTGGAGCACTGTCCAGGACCCGGTTGGTGGCGGTACCGGGGGCACCACTGGGCCCTGGAGGGTGGGGAGTGGTCACCACTGGAACCATGATGCCTGTGTTTCACTTGGCAGCTTTCACACTGAGCTCACAGAGAGATGGCCTTAGGCACAGAATCCAGACAGCACCCCTGGGAATAGAGAGTGTACCCTGACTCTGGGTCAGGGACTGAGCAGGGACCAGAACCAACTTCTTTTCATTCCCAATGATCATCTTGTCTGCTAATAATGGAGTTCATCACCAGTGAGATCTCCAGAATAAAGCCCACCCAGGCTTTTCCCCAAATTATACACTGTCCCTGGTAACTGCAGAGTTGTTCAGGGCCTGCTTCTGGCTTGTAAGAGCATTTCCAGGAAAACCAGATAGACTACCATCTCTCACTTGGTAGAGTGCATGCTTTGAAGGCTCAGCTTCTCCAGTAGAAAGTAACCTGTGGAGCTATAGAAAGGCACCAGGTATGGAATCCCAAGTCAGTTCCTTCTCAGCTGTATGGATTTAGGAATACATGCAGCCTCAACATGCTCAGCTGTAAAATGGGAATAACAAAACTGCACTACCCTTAATATTCCCGAAGACTTGCAAAATTGACCTTTACAGATTTACACATAAAAAGAATTGCACAATAATAAATGAGTATTTCCTACACAGTGATTTTGTTTACCAGCAAATAAAACAGATTTGATACAAAATGAAAAGGTCATATATTATAACTAAAGTCTCCTTGGTGATATAACTAAGGCTCTTCTTTAATGTTACCTAATGATAGTTAAATTCAGGAATCTGTATTTCAGAAGTCATCAAAAAACATCTTGGATGTCTGGGCTCTGCTTAGTAAGGAAGAGAAGTTGACTCTTACATATTATTTGATCCATCCATTGGCTATAGTTTGTATATTGTTCCCCACCAAATCTCATGTTGAACTGTAATCCCTAATGCTGGAGGTGGGGCCTGGTGGAAAGGTCCCACCTGGTGGGAAGACCTGTCATAACTTTGTGCTGTCTTCAGAGGGTTAGTTCTCATGAGATCTGGTCAGTTAAAAGTGTGTGGCACCTTCTCCCCGACACTGCTCCCGTTCTCATCACGTGATGTGCCTGCTTGTCCTTCGCCTTCTGCTTTGACTGGAAGCTTCCTGAGGCCCCCCCAGAAGCAGATGCCACTATGCTTCCCGTACAGCCTGCAGAAACATGAGCCAATTAAACCTCTTTTCTGTATAAATTTCCCAGTCTCAAGTGTGTCTTTATAGCAGTGCAAGAACAGTCTAATAAACCATTCAACAAAGATTTGTGGAGTATCTACTCAGTGCCAGCGTCAGTTCTAGGAGATGGGATAGAAATTGGGAAATAAATTCATCAAGAAGCCCTCGAAACCAACTCTTCAGGCTGCAGAGTGACTGAAATTGCTCTTTCTCTGGCCCTGACCATCCACGGCCCATCTCAGGCTGCAGATATCAGACCTCCAGCGGGGCCCAAAGGGCTTCATCCATACATGTCCTTATGAATGAAGGTCCTTATGAAGTTGCCACGAAGATTACAGCCTGGACTATAACCTTGGGCTGAAAGTGGCTGAAAGCAAGACAGGATAGATGCTACTAAGGAGGGTCCCAGGTTGGGGTAGCATCCTCACCCCATCTGAGGGAGCAGCTGAGTTCTGGTCAGCTTTTCCTCTTCACATAGTCCCAGTGCTGAATAAAGCTCATCCTCGTTGTATGACATTCCCTTACAGCAGCTCCACGTTCTCATCTCTGCAGTGTGAAACTCCAAGCCACTTCCCTGAGCTGAGGCAAATGGTCTGACACTAGGGTGCTCCGCCCTTTTCCATTTTCTTCCCCAGTCAGGCAATCTGGAAGACACTAGAATCCAGAGGAGTCTATTTCCCAAAATCTGAATCATTTTGCTCACTCTAGTCCAATGCCACTGTTGGCCTCGGGTGAAGGCAGAGGTGATCAGCAAAATAAGTCAAGTTGGGCTTGGGCTTAGGGACACTAGTCAAGTTGGGCTTGGGATTAGGGACAGGACATTTGGTTCTTTATCTAGGTCTCCTCCTACCAGTATACAGTCCTTCTGAGGTCACCTCTGGGACTTCAGGGTCACACTCTGCCCTGAATGCTCCCCCAGCTGCACTGTGACCAACCTTGCCCCAACCTCAGCCTCTTGCCCAGATACAACCCTGAGAACTGGTGGTTAATGGTCAAACCTGACAAGACAGTGGAGCTGGTACTCCTGCCCCAGCTTGCAGATCTCTGCTTCCTGCCACTGCTTACCTGAACATGGGCTTCTGAGACCCGCAGTTTTCTTTCTCTCAGGTCATCAGACAGATAATGATCTGCTCACAAACACACACATATAAAGGCACACAAATCCACACCTAAGGGCACACAATTTATACACACATAAGCACACACACACACATCCCTCAAAGCACAAACTTTAATTCCCAGAGTCATGATGTATAGTGAAGAGGAAGCAGTGCCTCTTGAAGCATGCGCAGCCTGCGCAGCTCCCCAGCCCACTGCAGAGCAGGTTCATTCCCCTTTGTTCTTCTTCCTGTTTTAAGACTGTGTCCCTATTGGCGCGTAAGAAATAGGACCATTACAGAGTCATCCACCCGCCCCTAATTACCCATCACTTAATCCCCAAAGACCTGGCAGAAGCTTCCATTATTCCCTCTGGGCTCTTTGGGTCAGGTCACATTCTTGAGATCTTTTATACTCTTGTCCAGATAACCTCTGGGGGCTTTGCTTGTCCGGTTAGGCAGGCAATGAAATAATCATTTTCGCCAGGATCACTCTGCAGAATATAAATGTGGGTGAGTCTGTGGAAGGGAAAGTCTATGTGCCTGGGTGAGCTCGTTAAGAAACAGTCCAGGCACACACTGCCCAGTCCTCCCGAGGTCACCTCTGGGACTTCAGGGTCACACTCTGCCCTGAGTGCTCTCCCAGCTGTGCTGTGACCGGCCTTGCTCTGGCTTCAGTCTCTTGCCCAGACACAAGCCTGAGGACTACCAGTTAATGGTCAAGCCCAACAAGACAGTGGAGCTAGGACTCCTGCACCAGCTTCCAGATCTCCACTTCCTGCAACTGCTTACCTGAACACGGGCTTCTGAGACCCCCAGCCCAGAGAGGGTGGGTTGAGCCTGCAGGGCCCATGACCCTGGATCCCCAAGCTCAAGTTCCCCAAATCAAGGGCAGCAAGCAGCCCCGTGGTTTGTATCCTGTAGCTATTTTCAAAACACCTAGAGGGCCCGGCATGGTGGCTCACACCTGTAATCCCAGCACTTTGGGAGGCCAAGGTGAGCGGATCACTTGAGGTCAGGAGTTTGAGACCACCCTGGCCAAGATGGAGAAATCTTGTCTCTACTAAAAATACAAAAAATTAGCCAGGCATGGTAGTGCGTGCCTGTAATCCCAGTGACTCAGGAGGCTGAGGGAGGAGAATCACTTGAACCCAGGAGGCAGAGGTTGCAGTGAGCCAAGATCATGCCACTGCACTCCAACCTGGGCAGCAGAGCGAGACTTCGTCTCAAAGCAAACAAACAAAAACACCTAGAAAACTTTTGCTCCCAGCTAGAATTCATGTTGAGATGGAAGGACTCGAAGAGGAATAGAGCAGAGACCAGCACTGGGGTGGCGCCTCAAGCCCTAGGTAAGAAGACATGCCTATGGTGGAGTTTCCAAGGCAGGAGATAGGAAATCCCAAAAGGCCAGGGAGATGGCAGCCCTACTCGGCTTGGCATTGGTCAGTCTACAGTTGGAGTTTGGGGTCCTGGTGTTCCAGCTCTTGAGCTTGCTCCTTTGGGAGCCCCCTTGGACAGAGGAGAGTAAGGGCTTCACAATCACTTCTGGCAGGGACAGCCAAGTGCTAACTCAAGGGTCGCTGGCCTGGAGCCCAGCAGATACTAGACTTAAACGTCCACAGTCAGCGGAGAGCAGGGTTAGGCTCCAGATGGCAGAGCTGGGGCCCCTCGATAGATGGAACCGGGGGGTGGCCTCTTCCCTACAGGAAGGTAGCCTTGTCCAGAGCTGGAGATGGTGCTCTCCTGAGGGCACATAGGCCCTGTTCCTGGAGGGGTGGAGCTGGGGTCCTGACCCCAGGGCGGCACCTTGGCAGAACTACTCTGGAAAGTACCCTTCCGTGGGAAGCTGGGCTCAGTCAACTTTGAGGTCTCTCCCACTCCAGAAGGCCTTGGTTCTGGGTATGTGAATGGGCTGAATTACTTATTGAGTGGAGGGTCCTAGCCTTCCCAGCAGCATCAAAGCCTCTTGTCCCTGCGGGGCATTCCTAAGTAGCTTTTATCCTTTTATCTTGGGCTTTGAAGGGAGAACAATAATTCTGTGCATAAATTAAAACATCTTGTAGTAGCCACAGGCTTTGAACATACCCTTCGCCCTCCCTAGCACCCTGCAGGCTCCCGGAGGCTCCTTGGGCTGGAAATGGGGGCAGTAGGCATCTAAAATCTGGCTCAGCCCCTACTGGGCACCAAAGCCCTTTGGCAAAGGGAGCAATTGGCACTTGGGACAGTTGGATTTGACTTCCAGTCACTTGGAACCTTCCGTAATAGCCATGACTTCAGGAGAGTCTATGAAGACATGATGAGACCACGGCCACCTTGATGCCTTTCCAAGATGTCTTGTCTTCGGTGCAGTGGCATTTTGGGTGAAGTCATTTCTAAAGGGAACCCCTTCTCATTTCTCAGTTCCTGAATAAACCAGAAGTTTAAATGGTCTAAAGAAACCACTTGTCGGCCAGGCACGGTGGCTCACACCTGTAATCCCAGCACTTTGGGAGGCCGGGGCAGGCAGATCACGAGGTCGAGAGATTGAGATTATCCTGGCTAACACAGTGAAACCCCGTCTCTACTAAAAATACAAAAAATTAGCCAGGCGTGGTGGTGGGCGCCTGTAGTCCCAGCTACTTGGGAGACTGAGGCAGGAGAATGGCGTGAACCTGGGAGGTGGAGCTTGCAGTGAGCCGAGATCACGCCACTGCACTCCAGCCTGGGTGACAGAGTGAGACTCCGTCTCAAAAAACAATCAAACCAAAAACCACTTGTCATCTGGATCAGTTAGTTAAGCAACTGGTTAAACTACTCTGGGTCTCAATTTTCTCATCTGACAAATGAAGATCACATAATCCAGCACTGGCATTCTGTGCTCCTGGGACTGGTTCTTTGTGATGTCTGTGTGCTCAGCTCCAGGGAATCAGCGCTCAGCCCTGCTTGAAATAAAGCAGAGAAAGACATCCCTCCCCAGTGGGACACTGGGACCACTGACTCCTCTGGGTTTTCCAAGTCATTGGACCAAAGTTCTCAAAGCAGATTGCCAACTGGAAGTGTTGAAGCCAAGGCTAAGCCATTTCTAGTAAAGGACACTATAGAGAGGGCTTCTTGTTTGGGGCACACACACACACACACGCACACACGCACACACACACATGCACTCCTTTCAGAACACAAACCACCTCTGATTCAACTTGGAATTCCTAGTTTTAAGCACAAGGCGTAGCATAAGGTAGTTGCTCCGTAAAGAGGTGGTGATGGATGAACAGAAAATGAAAAAACAAAAACCCATAAAACCTACTGAGATTATCCTGCCACTGTCCTGAAAACTTGCCATGTCCCATTCCAGTTACTCCTCACATCTTTAATCTGAATGAATGTTTACTTAATAACTAAAATCTCTTAAGAATTTTATGGGAGAGAGATAGCAGGGGTCCAGGAGGGTGACCCGGATTCTTACTCCTGCTCCTGATGAGCTGTGTGACCTTGAACAACCACCTAGCCTCGATGGGCCTCAGTTTCCATCTTTAAAATGAGAGGTTTGGACCAAATAACCTTGGATGTCCTGCTTCCTTCTGGCAGTTTATAAAAATTAAAATCAATAATATCTTACGGAAAAAAAAATCAATTCTAATAATGACTTCTTTCAAACTGTAAAACATCTACCTTTCTAACCTGTGTTTTCTATTTGTTCAATTGAATACACAATTTTAGTTTTTTAAAAAGCAGTGGCAAAGGTTAAGAATGACTCTGGGCCACCTTTAAAAATCTGATGAGTGCTTGTCCTATTACCTCTGCCAGAAGGGTCCAGGGGCACAGGCATGACTGCTTAACCAAACACCCTGAATTACACCCAGAAACTCACAGATGAGCCTTTCAAAAAGATTTTGAACCCCACTGGCTCCATCCTGAGCTCCACTCTGGGCTCCACCCAAGAGCAGCAATAAACTACGAGAGCTGAGCAGCCTGGGCATGGCTTTCGAGGCCCCTTCTGATACAGTTTGCACGTGTGTTCCCTCCAAATTTCACGCTGAAACGTGATGGCCAAGGTCGGAGGTGGAGCCTGGTGGGAGGTGATTGGATTATGGGGGCAGATCCCTCGTGAATGGTTTGACACCATGCCCTTGGTGATAAGTGAGTTCTCACTCAGTTCACTTAGGACCTGATTGTTTAAAAGAATCTGGGACCTCCGCCTTCTCACTCTCTTGTTCTGGCTCTCACTATGTGACACCACTGTGATTGGAAGTTTCCTTAGGCCCTCACAAGAAGCAGACGCTGGCACTGTGCTTCCTGTATAGCCTGCAGAATCATGAGCCAGTTAAGCATCTTTTCTTTATAAATTACCCAGCTCAGGTATTCCTTTATAGTGACATAGAAAGGGACTAACACACCTTCCCAAAGCCTGACCACTCTGTTGTGTTTCAGAGGCAGAGGGAGGTGACTTTACTCAGAATTGAGGGTGACTCCACCAAAGACCAGCCCATCCTGCCAGATGTAGGGCAAGTACAGACCCCTGAGATGCAAAGATGTCCCCCTGTGAGTCTCTGGCACCAGGGATCCTACAGGCATGAAAACTCAGTGGCCTCCTTAAGAGAAATGAACAGGGCTTTGGATACTGAAGGAGAGCCCCAGCCCACCAAGAACAAAGTTCTTGAACCAGAGAGAGAGAAAAACGCCCCTGGTCCCGAGAAGATGCTTGATATGGTTAGGCTTTGTGTCCCCCACCCAAGTGTCATCTTGAATTGTAATAATAATTCCCATAATCCCCACGTGTCAAAGGGGAGACCAGGTGGAGGTAATTTAATCACAGGGCAGTTTGCCCCATGCAGTTCTCGTGATAGTGAGTGAGTTCTCGGGAGATCTGACAGTTTTATAACGGGCTCTTTCTCGCTTCCCTCGGCACTTCTCTTTCCTGCTGCCTTGTGAAGAAAGTGCCTTGCTTTCCCTTTCCCTTGACTGTAAGTTTCCTGAGGCCTCCCCAGCCATACTAAACATTGAGTCAATTAAGCCTCTTTCCTTTGGAAATTACCCAGCCTTGGGTAGTTCTTTATAGCAATATGAAAACAGGCTAATACAATGCTCTAGTTGTAACTCATTCTGGGGTAGAAGAATTCTTGAGTTTAGCACTAAAGAGTTGGAAGATAACTGGCATCAGCAAAGGGTACTATGGGGGGTAGGAGGAGTGGGTACTTAATGCTCACCAGCCAAGCAGGCAGATGCCCCAAGTTCCTGGAAAAGGCCGGTGGAGGGTTCCCATGAGAACCATTCTTTTGTGGCCACTATTTACAAAGGATGCCCTAAACATACCTTCCCATGCTAAAGACAGCAGCACACAGAGATGAGAGGTGGCAGATGCTGGCAGTGGCCACTGGCCACTCCCTGAGGTCACTCCAGATCCAGAGCCCAGCAACTGAAGCAGATGCAGATTAGGGCCAAGCAAGAAAGAGGCGACAGCACCGCAAATCCTGAGCGGTTGCCCAGGAGCCCTAGGAGCCCCAGTGAGCCATCCTCAACCCCGCACAGCAACTCAGTTTGCCAGGTGAGTGACTAGAGTCAAGAGCCTTTATTGTTGCCCACACTGTGGGTGGGCAGAACCAGCTGCACAACGTGCCGACCCAGTACAAAATGAAAACGCAGTGCTCCTTGTTCAAGAATTATTAAGCATTTCAGGATGGCAACAGCATTGGGTTACACTAAGTATGGGGCCCTCCTGAGCTCGTGCCTATGATGCCAGCCCTGTCTGTGGGGTTTTCTGAGTCTGTGTAAGTCCTTCCCACTGGAGTTTGCCTTAATGGTTTGAGGACAAGTTAATAATGCACACCATTTTGAATCTGCTTTGAAAAAAAAAAAAGAAACAAAACTACAGCAACTAAAGTACTTCCATTCCACAAATATTTATTGAGTGCCCATCTCATGCCAGGCACTATTCAAGCTGCTTGGGATACCACAGTGAACAAAGGTCGGGGCCACCTGGTGCTTACCTGCCAGCAGGGGAAGAAGCATCTGGCTTCAGTCTCCCTCCAAAGCTTTTCTGAGACAGCTAGCAGGCCAGCAGACCTGTGTTAGCTCCTTCATGGATCAACCTGTATCCCCAGAGAGTTGGACGCTTTAATACTAAATTGTTCTTGGAGTTTTGTTCACATATGTTAACTTCATCTCCCTAGCAGGGCCCTAAGCTATTTGTCTTATAGGAAAATTCCCTATTTAGTCTGTTCAACAAATGTTTACCTAGCACTTGTGCCAGGCCCAGGTCTAGATGCTGGGGATGCACATAATTACAAGACATAGTCCCCGTACTCCAGGAGGTCCCGTTTCAGATGAGAGACATGTAATTAATTAATGACTGCATTAGAGAGGACTAGAACGGGAACAAAGGAAGGAACAGCGCATTTTGAGCAGAAGAGGGAGATAGAGGAGGTCAGGAAAGCAGATGACATTTGAGTTCCACTTTGAAGTCTTGGTGGAGACAAACCACAGGCCTGTCTCTTGGTAGGGGCCTCTGCAAGGAGTGCCCAGTAGCTAGCTCCAGGCCCCCTGCCTCCCCATGTAGAAGGGCCTGTTCTCCCAGCACCTGGAAGGCCCTTCGGCAGGTCTTGCCTTGAGCACCCTGCCCATCTGATACCTGAATTCCCTCCAGAACATCTGAGTCCAGGTCATCCAGCTGTGATATGAACATGATCAACGACAGGCAGCTAACGGCCTCTGACTTGTGAGCTTTCGGAATATCTCAATTGAGATAATGCTCTTCCTTCTTTAGAGTCAAAATCCGCCTCTTGAACTTCCCTGTCAGTTCTGCCTTTGAGGCCCACACAGACTTGACTGATCAACTCATTCATTCACCAAATGTTCACTGCCCATCCTTCCAAGGCAGAGCCAGCATGCTGGGTACAGGCCTTGCCTTCAGGAGCTCAGAGTCCAGTGCGTGGCTTTCTGAATGTGATGGACGTGTAGACCAAGGTGCTGGAGAGCACACAGGATGCTGGATTATCCACCCCAGTCCTGAGATGTCAAGAGAAGGCTTCCTCAGGAAGCGATAGCTTCCCCAAGGCCTGGAAGGCCTAGTAACACTTGCCTGGGCCCCAAAGGCCCAGAAAAGCAGCCTTTACCTATGAGAAATGGGGAGACTGTTGTCCTTTAAACATCGTGTTTATTCCCGAGAAGAAAATACCGGAGGATTCTAATTGTGGCAGCCCTGCCTCCATCCTGTTCACAGACAACCCCAGACATTGGAGGAGGCATCGCCACAGAGAGCTCCCAGGGATGAGGAATTTCGCTGGGGGCCCTGCCATGCCCCTGTACCTACTCACACAGGCGAGCCTGGTACACAGGAGGTGGACAGCCCATGGTGCATGGAATTGACCAGACAGCCTAGAGTGATTTTCCAAGCGTAAGTCCCCAGCTAGCTTTGCTATAAAGGGCTGGTGAAGCCGAGAAAGAAGAGAGACACAAGGGAAAGACAGGGTGGGCCTGACACCTTCATTTCGGGAAGCAGGTGAGGGAGGGTGTATCTCCTCACCTTCCTCCTCCCACCAGCTCTGAGCCCACAGCTGCAGAGGCCCAAGAGGATGAGTTAGACCAGGATGGGCTTTATTTCTTAAAGTCCCAAAGACTGTGTGTAAGAAGCAGCAGGAAGTCTCTCCAAGAGGGAGCCTTGGCCCCTCCTCAGGGAAGAGCACACAGGTCCCTTCAGTGCTGAGCTCTGAGCCCATCCTGCTGCTCCCACCACAAACCCAGTGTGCACATGAAACCCTAGCGCCCTGCACCTGCTACACACACCCAGGCAGGTTTCAGGACTGATGACAGGTAGCAGGAACCAGACTAATTGCCAGGGCACAGGGATCTAGATGGGGGCTGGATCAAGTCCCATGTGTAGATCTGTAGCCTGTCTGTCCTTGACAGGGAGCCAAAAATGTCCTTTCACTGGGGCCCGAACCCCTTTTCAGTGGCCCCCAGCTCTCCAATTTCTGCACCACCAGGATCTGCTGGGTTAGTCCACCGCCCTCCAGGAAGCAAAGGCAGATGCAGGCTCGAACCCACCTCCTTGAGCTCACATGGCATTTTAACTCTTGGCCTAAAGATGAAGGAGGGGCCTGACAAATCTTAGTGTAATTTGAAGAGGATGAGTCAGAAGCCGGTTCAGGATCCGTTCTAGATGCTTGTTTTCAGCCTGAGTTCTGAAACCAGACTTGCTGCTTCCAAACAAGGTGAGCATGTCAGCGACTTGACCTCACCTTCTACCACGGACTGCCAGAGTGCAACCTCCCCAGGCCTGGAGATCACCAGGCCACAGACCCAGCTTCTGGCCCAGACACCTCACAACACCTCACATTTGGCACTGTCAAGCCAGTTCAGGCATCTATTTCTCAGTCCCTTGGGAAAAAGACCTACAGCGTGAGACAGGAACAGCCAAGTCTCCATCCAGCAGCTGGTCCTCCCCCAAGACACTGCCCAGATCCTGTTAAGGTCAAGCATGACCAGGAACTCAAGTTCAAGGCTGGCTTCCCGAAAACGCTGAAATGCGAGGAGGGTGAACACAGAGGGATTTGCCTTGAATGAAAATTTCCACACTGCACCCCTGCCCTAGGCTTCTGCCCTGACAACGTAATTTTCTGCTCTCATTTAACGAGAAAGTAAAAAAACAAAATTAGAGCCAACCCCGACCAAAAGCCTCTCCTCCAGTCTAATCCTGCAGTCTAATTAAGCTTGGCTTCTACCTCTGTGCCAGGAGAACCAGTTTGTCCAGACTTAAAGCGATTACCAGCTCCCTTGCAGCGGGTTTGGTAGACTGCAGAAATAGGGCTCTGGGCTGGTACTCTTCCAAGTGCTGTGGTCCTATGAGCGAGTCTCCTCGCTCCTTTCTTTTCCCATTTCGTGGTGGAGTCCCATGGTTTTGCTGAGCCGCGTAAGAAGCAGGGGACTTGCTTTCTCGGGTTACAAATGCAGCAGCTGAGTCCTGGGCCTAGTAAGACTGGGTCTTGTACACACAGGACAAGGCTGGATCTTTTTAGCATGCATTTCTTCATCATTTATGGGTAATCAGCATTTTTCCTGCCAGTCACTTCACCTGGATGTTACTGACTCTCCTTCCGTCTGTGGCTATGTCAGCAAAGTGAGGCTGGGCAGGCTGTCTGTGGCTTTGTGGCCTGGCCAGCCTGCTCCTCCTCATCATGAGACATTGGGTCAACAGATTGGTATGGTACCAGTTCAGCCTCTGCCGAGGACTTGTGGGCACCATACCCCTAGGAAGAAAGCCTGCTGGTCCCCAGAACCCTGTAGCTTTCCCTTCCGCACTTCAGGGAGTCAGGTTCTGTCACCACTTCTTTTGGAACCTGAATGGTGTTCTCTGTTTCCCTGGGTGCACTCACCTGCCAAATTCATCCTATGCAATTCTCAGAATCTCCAGTTTATCAGTAGCCCTTTATTTTCATTTTTAAAATTTTTATATTTGGAGAACAGGTCTCACTCTGTTATCCAAGCTGAAATGCAGTAACACAATCACAGCTCACTGCAGCCTCGACCTCCCAGGCTCAAATAATCCTCCCGTCTCAGCCTCTAGAGTAGCTGGAACTACAGGCACGTGCTACCACTCCCACACTCCCAGCTAATTTTTTTTCTTCTCTTTTTTTTTTTATTTTATCAGAAAATTTAATTTCAGCCACATATCCACTGTTAGGACTTTATTTCAGTGCCTAAGGTAGCACATTATATATTGTTGGTTCCTCATGAATATTTATTGCTTGATGAATGTTTACATATTGGTTATCTTCCACACTCAAATTCAGAGGCTCAATTTTGTTTATGAAGAAATAGCCCAGAGATTCTTAAACTGGTCAATATTAGTAATGTTGGAAGACACTGTCTAGAAGATTGGTTTCCAAACTCTACTGTGCATCAGATTTATTTGAGCAGATTAAATAAACACAGAAATTCTAAGAGCCTCCAAATTCCAAGATTCTAACTCTAACCTAAGTTAGAATCTGTGGAAGGTAGGGCTTGAGAATTTGTATTTTAGATATGCAGAAATAGCTGAAGGGATATGATTTGGCTATCGATGTCTGGACCAATGTTTGTGAATTGTTGATTCTTCCAATTCAGGGATCTTTCTTTATTATTTTTTTTTCTTCTTTGACTGTGTTTCTTCTTAGCCAATCCAGAGCATGCTGACTTGTTTTTAAGGCTTATTTTATTTTATTATTACTATCATTATTATACTTTAAGTTCTGGGATACATGTGCAGAACGTGCAGGTTTGTTACATAGGTATACACGTACCATGGTGGTTTGCTGCACCCATCAACCCATCATCTACATTAGGTAGTTCTCCTAATGCTATCCGTCCCCTAGCTCCCCACCCCCTGACAGGCCCCAGTGTGTGATGTTCCCCACCCTTTGTCCACGTGTTCTCATTGTTCAACTCCCAGTCGTGAGTGAGAACATGCAGTATTTGGTTTTCTGTTCCTGTGTTAGTTTGTTGAGAATGATGGTTTCCAGCTTCATCCCTGTCCCTGCAAAGGACATAAACTCATCCTTTTTTACAGCTACATAGTATTCCATGGTGTATATGTGCCACATTTTCTTTATCCAGTCTATCATTGATGGGCATTTGGGTTGGTTCCAAGTCTTTGGTATTGTGAATAGTGCCACAATAAACATACATGTGCATGTGTCTTTATAGTAGAATGATTTCTAATACTTTGGATGTATACCCACTAATGGAATTGCTGGGTCAAATGGTATTTCTGGTTCTAGATCTTTGAGGAATCGCCACACTGTCTTCCACAATGGTTGAACTAATTTACACTCCCACCAACAGTGTAAAACCATTCCTATTTCTCCACATCCTCTCCAGCATCTGTTGTTTCCTGACTTTTTAATGATCACCATTCTAACTGGCATGATATGGTATCTCATTGTGGTTTTGATTTGCATTTCTCTGATGACTAGTGATGATGAGCTTTTTTTCATATGTTTGTTGGTCACATAAATGTCTTCTTTTGAAAAGTGTCTGTTCATATCCTTCACCCACTTTTTGATGAGGTTGTTTGTTTTTTTCTTATAACTGTTTAAGTTCCTTACAGGTTCTGGATATTACCCCTTTGTCAGATGAGTAGATTGCAAAAATTTTCTCCCATTCTGTAGGTTGCCTGTTCACTCTGATGATAGTTTATTTT
>NW_012111919.1:2488552-2543952 GCF_000951035.1 Colobus angolensis palliatus | reverse complement strand
CATGTGGTTTTTGTCATTGGTTCTGTTTATGTGATGGATTACGTTTATTGATTTGCGTATGTTGAACCAGCCTTGCATCCCAGGGATAAAGCCAACTTGATAGTGGTGGATAAGCTTTTTGATGCACTGCCGGATTCAGTTTGCCAGTATTTTATTGAGGATTTTCACATTGATTCTTATCAGGGATATTGGCCTGAAATTTTCTTTTTGGGTTCTGTCTCTGCCAGGTTTTGACATCAGGATGATGCTGGGCTCCTAAAATGAGTTAGGGAGGATTCCCTCTTTTTCTATTGTTTGGAATAGTTTCAGAAGGAATGGTACCAGCTCCTCTTTGTACCTTTGGTAGAATTTGGCTGTGAATCTGTCTGGTCCTGGGCTTTTTTTGTTTGGTAGGCTATTAATTACTGCCTCAATTTCAGAACTTGTTACTGGTCTATTCAGGGATTCAACTTCTTCCTGGTTTAGTCTTGGGAAGGTGTATATGTCCAGGAATTTATCCATTTCTTCTAGATTTTCTAGTTTATTTGCATATAGGTGTTTATAGTATTCTCTGATGGTAGTTTGTATTTCTGTGGGAACAGTGGTGATATCCCCTTTATCATTTGTGTGTGTGTGTGTGTTTACTTGATTCTTCTCTCTTTTCTTCTTTATTAGTCTGGCTAGTGGTCTATCTATTTTCTAATCTTTTCAAAAAACCAGCTCCTGGATTCATTGATTTTTTGAAGGGTTTTTTGTGTCTCTATCTCCTTCAGTTCTGCTCTGATCTTAGTTATATCTTGTCTTCTGCTAGCTTTTGAATTTGTTTGCTCTTGCTTCTCTAGTTCTTTTCATTGTGATGTTAGGGTGTTAATTTTAGATCGTTCCTGCTTTCTCCCGTGGGCATTTAGTGCTATAAATTCCCCTCTAAATGCTGCTTTAGCTGTGTCCCAGAGATTCTGGTACACTGTGTCTTTGTTCTCGTTGGTTTCAAATAACTTATTTATTTCTGCCTTCATTTCGTTATTTACCCAGTAGTCATTCAGCAGCAGGTTGTTCAGTTTCCATGTAGTTCTGTGGTTTTGAGTGAGTTTCTTAATCCTGAGTTCTAATTTGATAGAACTGTGGTCTGAGACACTGTTATGATTTCTGTTCTTTTGCATTTGCTAAGGAGTGTTTTACATCCAATTATGTGGTCAATTTTAGAATACGTGCAATGTGGTGCTAAGAAGAATGTATATTCTGTTGATTTGGAGTGGAGAGTTCTGTAGATGTCTATTAGGTCCACTTGGTCCAGAGTTGAGTTCAAGTCCTGAATATTCTTGTTAATTTTCTGTCTTGTCAATCTGTCTAATATTGAGAGTGGGGTGTTAAAATCTCCCACTATTATTGTGTGGGAGGCTGAGTTTCTTCATAGGTCTCTAAGAACTTGCTTTATGAATCTGGGTGCTTCTGTATTGGGTGCATATATATTTAGGATAATTAACTCTTTTTGTTGCATTGATCCCTTTACCATTATGTAATGCCTTTCTTTTACTTATTTTTTTTTTTAATCTTTGTTGGTTTAAAGTCTGTTTTATCAGAGACTAGGATTGCAATCCCTGCTTTTTTTTGCTTTCCATTTTCTTGGTAAATGTTCCTCCATCCCTTTATTTTGAGCCTATGTGTGTCTTTGCATGTGAGATGGGTCTCCTGAATACAGCACACCAATGAGTCTTAACTCTTTATCCAATTTTCCAGTCTGTGTCTTTTAATTGGGGCATTTAGCCCATTTATATTTAAGGTTAATAATGTTATGTGTGAATTTGATCTTGTCATTATGATGCTAGCTGGTTATTTTGCCCATTAGTTGATGCAGTTTCTTCATAGTGTCAATGGTCTTTGCAATTTGGTATGTCTTTGCAGTAGCTGCTACTGGTTTTTCCTTTCCATATTTAGTGCTTCCTTCAGGAATAGGCCTGGTGGTGACAAAATCTCTTAGCATTTTCTTGTCTGTAGAGGATTTTATTTCTCCTGTGTTTATGAAGCTTAGTTTTGCTGGATATGTGATTCTGGGTTGAAAATTATTTTCTTTAAGAGTGTTGAATATTGACCCCCACTCTCTTCTGGTGTGTAGGGTTTATACAGAGTGATCTGCTGTTAGTCTGATGGGTTTCCCTTTGTGGGTAATCCAGCCTTTCTTTCTGGCTGCTGTTAATATTTTTTCCTTCATTTCAACCTTGGTGAATCTGACAATTATGTGTCTTGGAGTTGCTCTTCTTGAGGAGTATCTTTGTGGTGTTCTCTGTATTTCCTGAATTTGAATGTTGGCCTGACTTGCTAGGTTGGGGAAGTTTTCCTGGATAGTAGCCTGAAGAGTGTTTTCCAACTTGGTTCCATTCTCCCTGTCACTTTCAGATACAACAATCAAACGTAGGTTTGGTCTTTTCACATAGCCCTATATTTCTTGGAGGCTTTGTTCGTTCCTTTTCATTTTTTTTTCTGTAATCTTGTCTTCATGCTTTAATTCATTAAGTTGATCTTCAATCTCTGATATCCTTTCTTCTGCTTGATCGATTCAGCTGATATTTTTGTGTGCTTCACAAAGTTCTCGTGCTGTGTTTTTCAGCTCCATCAGGTCATTTATGTTCTTCTCTAAACTGGTTATTCTAGTTAGCAATTCCTCTAACTTTTTTCCAAAGTTCTTAGCTTCCATGCATTGGGTTAGTACATGATCCTTTAGCTCGGAGGAGTTTGTTACTACTCACCTTCTGAAGCCTACTTCTGTCAATTCGTCAAACTCATTCTCCATCCAGTTTTGTTCCCTTGCTGGTGAGGAATTGTGATCCTTTGGAAGAGAAGAAGCGTTCTAGGTTTTGGAATTTTTAGCCTTTTTCCACTGCTTTTTCCTCGTCTTCTTGGATTTATCTGCCTTTGGTCTTTGATGTCAGTGACCTCCGATGGGATTTCTGTGTAGACGTCTTTTTTGTTGATGTTGATGCTATTCCTTTCTGTTTATTAGTTTTCCTTCTAACAGTCAGGCCTCTCTGCTGTAGGTCTGCTGGAGTTTGCTGGAGGTCTACTCCAGACCATGTTTGCCTGGGTATCACCAGCAGAGGCTGCAGAAGAACAAGGATTACTGCCTCTTCCTTCCTCTGGAAGTTTCGTCCCAGAAGGGTACCCACCAGATACCAGCCGGAGCTCTCCTGTATGAGGTGTCTGTCAACCTTTGCTGGGAGGTGTCTCCCAGTCAGGAGGCACAGGGATCAGGGACTCACCTGAGAAGGCAGTCTGTCTCTTAGCAGAGCTCGAGTGCTGTGCTGGGAGATCCGCTCCTTTCTTCAGTGCTGGCAGGCAAGACTATTTAAGTCTGCTGAAGCTGCACCTACAGCTGCCCCCTCCCCCCGGTGCTCTGTCCCAAGGAGATCGGAGTTTTATCAATAAGCCCCTGACTGGGGCTGCTGCCTTTCTTTCAGAGATGCCCTGCCCAGAGAGGAGGAATCTAGAGAGGCAGTCTGGCTACAGTCTTTGCCAAGCTGTTGTGGGTTTCACCCAGTTTGAACTTCCTGGTGGCTTTATTTACACTGTGAGGGGAAAACCAACTACTCAAGCCTCAGTAAAGGCAGATGCTCCTCCCCCACTACCAAGCTCGAGCATCCAAGGTCAACTTCAGACTGCTGTGCTGGCAGTGAGAATTTCAAGCCAGTGGATATTAGCTTTCTGGGATCTGTGGGTGTGGGATCCACTGAGCTAGACCACTTGGCTCCCTGGGGTCAGCCCCCTTTCCAGGCAGTGAATGATTCTATTTCACTGGCATTCCAAGAGTCACTGGGGTATGAAAAAAAAACTCCTGCAGCTAGCTCAGTGTCTGCCCAAATAGCCGCCCAGTTTTGTGCTTGAAACCCAGGGCCCTGGTGGTGTAGGCATCCAAGAGAATCTCCTGGCTTTGTAAAGACTATAGGAAAAGCATAGTGTCTGGGCCTGAATGCACTATTCCTCAGGGCATAGTGCCTCACGGCTTCCCATGTCTAGGGGAGGGAGTTGCCTGACCCCTTGTGTTTCCAGGGTAAGGTGACACCCCACCTTGCTTCTGCTCACCCTCCATGGGCTGCTGGTCTAACAGACAATGTGTCTGCTGGTCTAGACACATTGTCTAACCAGTCCCAGTGAGATGAGCCAGGTACCTCAGTTGGAAATGCAGAAATCACCCTCCTTGTGCATTGATCTCATTGGGCCATCTTGCCAGTCCCCCTACTTTTTTTTTTCTATTTTTTGTAGACACTGGGTTTCATCATGTTGCCCAGGCTGGTCTTGAACTCCTGGGCTCAAGTGATTCACCTGCCTTAGCCTCCCAAAGTGCTAGGATTACGGGTGTGAACTGTCACACCCAGCCTATTATCAAGGGCCCTTTAAAGTGAAATTCGATAACTTAGTAGTTACTAAGAATCTACCATGTGACAGGCCCTGATCTAGATGCTGAGGCTGCAAAAATGTGTATGATATGATGCCCTGGGGAGGTTACAACTGTAAAAATCCTCAATAAACAAGAGTTGTTATTGTTCCATACTCATGTAGTCAACAAAATTTATTCCACTCCTGCTTTGTGCTTAAGGTACTCTGATGAATCCACTCAAGGGAAGGAATTGAGATTTATTGAGGACTTAGAATAAGTTGAGCACTCTGCCGAGTATTTGGTTTGATCTTGTTTAATCTTCAAAATTATTTTACAAATAAAAAACCTGAGGCAGTAGAGGGCAGGAGCAATTGACCCAAGAATGCACAGATAGTGACAGACAGAGACTAAGTTTCTGTCTTGATTTTCCAACTAAACTATACTGCCTGTCCTGCAGCAGCAGGAGATGAAATGATACGATGGGTTCCAGCCTGGGCAATATATCGAGACCACCATCTCCACAGAAAATGTAAAAATTAACCAGACGTGGTGGCACACACCTATAGTCCTAGCTACTCAGGAGGCTGAGGCAGGAGGATCCCTTGAGCCCAGGAGTTCAAGGCTGTAGTGAGCTATAAGCATGCCACTACACTTCAGCCTGGGCAACAGAGCAAGTCTCTAAAAAAAAAGAAAATAAACTAAAATTACAATGGGATATGTGTTATGACAGAGAGGAAGACATCCCCTTCTTGCTCTACTCCTAACCCTCTTTTTTGAGGTCCCCAGCAAATTTCATGAACTTTGATCTCTTCTATCACCTAGCTGGAGATGAGAGGGTTGCACAGGCCCAGGGTGAATCTGGGACTCAGCTGCTGCTGCTTCTGGGTACCCCTTCATGGTCATGCTTGGCATTCTGAATTCTTAGTTTACTGGTGAAATTACTCACCAGTTGGTCAGTATGTCATGGAAAGAGATTAGGTCATATCAGCCTGCTAGGAAACGCTTGGCTTTCTAAGCCTGGTTAGCACTTTTTCCCTTTGAATTGTTTATACATTCATTGCATTTCATCTTTATTTGTTCTTTCAGATTTGGCAGGTTACCAACTATATAATCTGCAACTTCTACCATTACCCATAAAGTTAAAATTTTGAACAATTCTCCCTTGGCACAGCTAAACCCACCTCAGAGAACCCAGGCTGGCTAACTTATGTTGGTGTTATCTTGTGCATTTAGTATGGATCTCCATTTGGCCTACGATTCTAGACATCTCTGGAGGAAATTTGTAGCCAGAAGATTGCTCAACCTAAGTAAAGAGAGATAGATGGATCTTTCCATTTGTAAAATCAGCCTGGTTATGTGACCAGACATCAGAGTTTCCCATATTTGGCCATTATTGAAGAGTGTATGTTTTACAAGTGATTTTTTAAGCACTCATATAAATACTATTTTTTATACTGTCAGAATCCCATTTAAAATTTTTCTACCATTAAATGGCAAATGCAGTCTTGCATTCCTTTTAGGTACCTCCAGAAGGTTTCAATTGTTTATCCAAGGGTCAAACAAGCTCTGGAATTAAATGGAATCAATCCTTAACAAAGTGATGAGTAACTTGCTGCTTGAAACATTTGTTTCTTTCCTTTTCAGGATTGAAAGGAGAAGAAAAATGAGCCAGAGAGTAGAGATCACCCAGAGTCATAAAAGCCCATGGTCTGTTTTTGTAGCCCTTGGAATTACACGTTCAGATCATGACTCCTAAAGTTAAAAACACCGGCCAGTTTTTCAATCCAGGATCCAAAACTTCCCAGCTTCCTCTGACACTTGAAGGTCAGCCCATGGTGACCAGCACTGAGCACACCAGCCACCCAGGTGGTCCTGTGGAGGGTGGCCTACAGCCTTGGAAATGCACTCCTGCTATCTGATTCTCTCAGGATTACTGGGACTACTTCCCCCGGGACCTTGTTGGGCAGAGCACATTGTGGAGATGGGGTACAGAGAAGCCCTTTTCTCCATGGGTGCTGCCGGTGCCCAAAGCCTGGCCTTCAAGGAGAATAAACTTTCTTTCTCTTTTCTTTTCTTTTCTTTTCTTTTTTCTTTTCTCCTTCCTTCTTTGCTTCCCTCCCTCCCTTCCTCCCTCCCTCCCTCCCGCTCTCTCTCTTTCTTTCTTTTTTTTTTTTTTTTTTTTTGGTTTTGCTCTGTTGCCCAGGCTGGAGTACAGTGGCAGAATCTTGGCTCACTGCAATCTCTGCCTCCTGTCTCCCAGGTTCAAATGATTCCCGTGCCTCAGCCTCATGAATAGCTGGGATTACAGGCATGAGCCACCATGCCCAGCTAATTTTTGCATTTTTAATAGAGATGGGGTTTCACCATGTTGGCCAGGCTGGTAATCTGCCCGTCTCAGCCTCCCAAAGTGCTGGGATTACAGGTATGAGCCACCATACCTAGCCAAGGAGAACTTTCTTAACTTCCCTGTTCTCATAGCACAGCCATTCTCTAGCTCATCTTCCTCTTATTACATATGGAAGCTGTTCCAAACTTTTATCACTTCCTCAGGTCTCTGAGAAGTTGATGCTTCCTAAATTTCTGCAATTTATTTAATTAACTCATTCATTCAACTACTATTTGAGGTCCTAGGAGATGTCAAGCACTGTGTAGGGCATTAAGGACACAGCAGTGAACGAGCGGACATGGCCCCACGCTTGTTGTGGAGCTTCTAAGCTAGCTCACAGTCCCTTCCAACTCCACTGACTTCCCAGGTCATCCCATCCCTTCTCCAAGCCTTTGGTCACCATCTGTACCCTGAAAACTCCCTCTTTCTTCAGCTGACCCAGAAATCCATCCAACTGGGCCAGAGAGTGTCACATAGGCATCCTGGCTTCTGGCTGGCAATGAGGAAAAGAATCTCCTTACAAAGAGGATGGTTGAACAACCCAGCCAAGACTCATCCCAGAGTGCCTTTATCCTGGGGATACCTGCTATGATCCCAGCTGAAATCTCCATGCTGGAAACCCTGAGGAAACCATTTCCCCTTCCCACCTGCCTAGGCAGGGATAATAGTCTTCCCTTATATCTCCACAGCAGCACTAAAGCCAGGCTACAGCTTTTAGCAGAACTTTCTTGAAAGTTCCTAGGGAAGAAAATTAATTATCCACCAGGTGGAACTTATAGCTGGATATTGGATATGTTTTCTCCTAGAGTACACTGGCCTGGATGGCTCTCCTAGGCTCTCTCTGCCTACCCTGGTCAACTATGTAGAAAAGAAGTCGCCTCCCCTCCCCATCTTATCCCCACCCAGAAATACTTTCAACACACCTAGGGCATGTTCTCAGAGAGGGAGGCCGGGAGCAGTGGCTCATGCCTGTAATCCCAGCACTTCTGGAGACCAAGGTGGGAGGATCACTTAAGCCCAGGAGTTTAAGACTAGCCTGGCCAATATACTGAGACCTCATCTCTATATAACATTTTTTTAAAATTTAGCTGGGTGTGGTGGCAGGTACCTGTAGTTCCAGCTACTCAGGAGGCTAAGGTGGGAGGATAGCTTAAGCTCAGGAGGCTGAGGCTGCAGTGAGCCAAAATCGTACCACTGTACTCCAGCCTGAGTGATGGAGTAAGATTCTCTCTCAATAAAACAGAGAGGGGAAGGAGGCCCCCTTTCTCTGCTGTTTCTGTTTTTTTGTTGTTTTTTTTTTCTTTTTTTGAGTCAGGGTCTCACTCTATTGCCCAGGCTGGAGTACAGTGGTGCCCTCATATCTCACTACAGACTCCTGACTCGTAGGCTGAAGTGATCTTCCTGCCTCAGCCTCCCTAGTAGCTGGGACTGCAGGCACATGCTGCTATGCCCAGATACTTTTTTTGTTTTTTATTTTGCTAGAGATGAGAACTCACAATGTTGCCCAGGCTAGTCTGGGACTCCTGGCCTTAAGCAATCCTCCCACTTCAGCCTCCTGAAGTGCTGGGATTACAGGTGTGAGCCACTGTGTAAGGTCCGCTTTCTAAGACCACAGTTCCCATCCCAGGATTTTCTTCTTCCCAAGAAGGTTGTTCTGACAAAGTCCTCTCCCTGCAGGGGGACTACTTTCATCCATATAGATTGTGGCCTTTCTGCCTGCTGGACACTGCACAGTAGTCTAACTCTGTAGAGAAAGTACACATATTGTGATGTGGGGGCGGGCGGGAGGGAAGGAGGTTGAGAAGGACAGTGGCTATTTGCAGAGATACTTTGCACTCAGTATCTATAAAACCAAACTCAACATGTCCTTGTGGTGTCCTCCCCACAAATCTACTCATCTTTTGCTTATTCTTGTCTTAAATAATGGCATCAGCATCCTCAAAGTCATCCAAGTCAGAGTCCTGGGGGTCACCCTGGTGCCTCCCACTCAAGTTTCCACACCTTCTTTCTCCTAAATGTCTTTCCAACCTGTCATCTCCTCCCCATATCTGCACCTGGGTTCAGGCCTTCTCATCGCTACAGGAACCAGGGCAAAGTCTCCCTCAACTGATCTTCCCGCCTCCAGTTCCCTGCTCCAATCCATCCTCCACACTACAGTCAGGGTGATCTTTCTCAAACCGGAATCCCACCATACATGTAGGATTGTTGTCCTGGAGCCAGACTACCTGTGTTCAAATCTGTATAAGTTTTGTGACCATGGGCAAGTTAATTGACCCCTCTGTGGCTCAGTTTCCTCATCAGTAAAGTGAGGATAATGGTGCCTGCCCCAGAGAGACTGTGGTCAGCTGCTTCTAAAATGGCTTCCAATGAGCCCACCTTCTGGTAGTCATGCCCTGTGTAATACCTTCTCATCATCATCACGATTATGACTTGTTTAGGCACACTACTAGGCTAAAAACTCCAAAAGGGTAAGGACGGTTGCTGTCTGTTTAGCTGGTATATCTCAAGCTCTTAGCATTGTGCTAGGCTCACAATCTTATAGTCAACGATAAAAGAATAAACAGGAAGAAACTGAACTGGAGTCCTCCAGACTCTTACCTCTTGGGCCAGAAAAGGAGCTACTGAGAGTCGGGGGGCACTCTGAGGACCCAGGTGCTCCTTCCAGCCAGAAGATGGACCAAGTAAGTAAGGACCACTGAGTGTGAGGTGGACCTAGTTACTTGATTCTAATAACTATAACACAGCAAAATAATGGGTTGGTACTTCCAAGATTAGCTTACGGAAGTCTGACTTCTATCTTGTTCGCACTCTCTGGCCCTTCTCGCTTGCTCGTGTTGATGAAGCAAGCTGCCGTGTTGTGAGCTGCCCTGTGGAGAGACCTACATGGCAAGGAACCAAGGGTGGCCTCAGCCAGTGAGGAACTGAATCCTGCCAGCAGGCGCATGAGTGGGTTTGGAGCAGATTCTTCCCCGTTTAAGCCTTGAGATAAACCCAGTCCCAGCCAACACCTTGCTTACAGCATCAGGAGAGACCCTGAGCCAGAGGACAAAGCTAAGCTGGGCTGCATTTCTGACTCACAGGAACTGTGAGGTAAAATGCATTTTATTCTAAACCACTGAGTTTGGGGATAATGTATTATTGAGTGATGGATAACTAATACAAGGATTAAATAAAATAATGCAGATGAAGAGTTTAGTATAGTGCCTGATGCATAGTTAATAAATATTAGCTCTCATCATCATCATGACTATGACTTGTTTAAGCACACCACTAGGCTAAAAACTCCAAGATGGTAAGAACGGTGCCTGTCTGCTTAGCTGCTGTATCTCAAGCTCTTAGCATTGTGCTAGGCTCACAATCTTATAGTCAACAATAAAAGAATAAACAGGAAGAAACTGAACTGGGGTCCTCCAGACTCTTATCTCTTCGGCCAGAAAAGGAGCTGCTGAGAGTCGGGGGCCACTGTGAGGGTGCTCCTTCCAGCCAGAAGATGGACCAAGTAAGTAAGGACCCAGCAAGCTGGTGCCCAAGGTCCCTTTTGGTTTCACAGCCTCCTTGAGGCCAGGGTGGAGGTTTCTCCAGAGCACAGGGATCACAAAACTAGCCCTGTGTCTGCATCACATCCCTGGAAGGCACAGAGGAAACAATGAAATCTTCATCACCAACCCCCTCTCCTGGCCTGCCAGATGGATGCTCCTTGTGTTGTGAACAGGGAGGGAAGGGGAGAGGCTGTGTTTCACTTGGCTAGGTAATACCACTTTTCTTGACTGAAGAAATATATGCTAGAGGGACTAAAAGTAGAAAGTAGTTCTCACCCAAGACAGCTTTATTCCCAGAGGCGAGGCCCTACAGTAACATAAAGAAGCTGTATGTATCCTCGATGTGCTAATGGCCCAATTATCTCCCTCCCCACCCTACCCCCAAGATTTTTTCCATCTACACATCACCCACTCCTGCTTTAAGATTCAGCTCAAATGATTCCTCCTCCAGGACACCTTCCTAGTCTTCCCGGGCAAACATAGGTACCTGTGCCCTAGGCTCCTGTCGTGCCCTTGCCTAATGCCTCCACTAGAGCATGCCATAATCGTGGTCTTGGTGGATGCCTTCTTGCAACTGTCAGGGGACCACCAGGCTGTGAATGAGCTCCTGGAGGGCGAGGACTGTGTCTTATTGCTTTTGTATTCCCACCTCATCAGAGTTCACAAAGTAGGTGCCAATGCTGATTAAATTAGAGTGCTGTTGCATTCTGAATTCAGGAATGGAAGAAATAGACTGGGGCCTGGTGGGGCTCATACCTGTAATCCCGACACTTTCGGAGGTGACAGGACTGCTTGAGCCCTGGAGTTCGAGACCTTCCTGGGCAACATAGCAAGACTTTGTCTCTACAAAAAAAAAAAAAAATTTAAAAATTAGCTGGGCACACCTGTAGTCCCAGTTACTTGGGAGGCTGAGGTGGGAGGATTGCTTGAGCCCAGAAGGCAGAGGCTTCAGTGACCTATGATGGCACCACTGCACTCCAGCCTGGGTGACAGAGCAAGACCCTGTCTCTTAAAAAAGAAAGAAAGAAAGAAAGAAATGGCAGAAATGAATCTCTAGAAGGGCATTAAACCCATTTTTGCACAAGAATGTAGGGAAGAGAAGATAGGAGTTATGTGTGGCTTAGAAGGAAAGCTCTCTGGAAGCTCTGTACTCCTTTGCGTAAGGAAGTCAAAACTGCAGGGCACAGCACCATACGTCTGTGGAATTTAATCTATTTTCATAGGAAACCACCTCCTTCCTCTGTACATTGACAATGACTCTCCCTTATTCGAAGCCAGTAGTTCTCAAAGTATGGTCCCGACCAGCAGCTCGTCATCACTTAGGACCTTGCTAGAAATTCAAATTCTTAAGCCCTAGCCCAGACCTACTGGATCGGAAACTCTGGGGTTAGGCCTAGCCATCTGTGTTTTAACCAGCCCTCCGTGTAATTCTAATACTCACTTGACTTTGAAAACTGAAATTCTAAGTCTACTGAAACTCATGTGAAAAAGACCTTAGAAATACAATCCAGATTGATTTAAGATTAAGATTAAAGGAGAACTCAAGACAATGCCCCTTGCTCTAAAATGCCCAGGATCAATGCAACTTCCCAGTATTTTTCACGAAACTGTTCAACAGGCAATTAAATCAACTCAGCACATTTATTTTAAATGTGCAAAATGAATTTTCATATTCTAAGAGTAACACCAGATGTTTTACCTCTTTCTCCTAATTGATTTTCCAGCCTACAGCAATTCATCTTTATGTTTTCCAGTTGGATCCTAATGCAGCAAGAAGAGTGTGTTCCGGCAGGATTATGAAATGCCACGCATTTTCAAACAAGCGTAACTCGGGCAGCCATGCGTCATCTGAGTGTTTGTCTGCCCATAATATAAAACACAGACAGTTATGGGTACCAGGCAGATCAGAGCAACTCAGAAAAGGCCCTTTCAGGGAGTTGGGCCTCCAGGCTCTTGGCTGGTTGCAAAGCGAGTCCTGGGCATTCAGCCCAAGCCTGAGCTCTTCCCCCACTGTGTCCTGCGCTCCCTGGTACCAAAGGATTTGCTAGCTGTAAAACCTGCAAATAAACATGCTGTTTGTCGATGGGAAGTTTTGTCTTTAAAATGAAAAAGGAGGCTGCAGGCTGGACGTGAGTGGGGCCGAGGGACTGAGGAAGGAGTCAGGCAGTTGCTCAAAGCAGGCAGCCTGGATAGACCCCTGTCCCCTCTGCTCCTAGAGGAGCCCAGACAATTCCCTTCTGTTGGTCAACGCACCCACCCAGCTGAACAGGATGTACAGTTACTGCCAGCATTCAAGTGGGTGAAAGGTCACCACCAAACAGGTTTTCTTCACTCAACAAAAGCTCTTGGAGTCTGGGTAAAACCAGGAAACAGAAGCCTCAAGCTTTGA
Organism: Colobus angolensis palliatus; assembly: GCF_000951035.1. Taxonomy (NCBI): domain Eukaryota; kingdom Metazoa; phylum Chordata; class Mammalia; order Primates; family Cercopithecidae; genus Colobus; species Colobus angolensis. The sequence goes on along the minus strand of NW_012111919.1, from coordinate 2,531,290 downwards.
AGCAAACAACTTCAAAGGAGACCTTCTCCACCTTTGTCCTGGGAATGGGGAGGAGAGGGAAGGAGAAGGTGGCAACTAACTGCTAGAAACCCAGAAAATGCTGATTCAAAAAAATGAAAACCACACTTCTCAGGCAGCTGGCACTCTCCGCTACCTTCACTGGAAGCTGCTGAGAGCTGGCAGGTTTGAGCCATCATGCCTGCAGGAGGATTTTAATGTGGTCTCCCACTATAAATCAGCCTGTCTGGTTCTAAGAACCATTGCAGCAAAGCTAAGTGTCTGCAATTACAGCTCATCATGACTGAATCTCAAAAAGTGGCAGCTCCAACTTTAAGAACCACCAAAACATCCAATGTTCTTTCCATAATATGGCCCTTCTCTGAACTTAGAATAAACCATTCTAGGTTACTTATAAAGACATATTGGGGTCAAAGTTTGATAATTTTAAAAAATCACTTCTTTATCTGAACTCTCCCACTTCTGGAAGCTCCAGCCCCAAAGGTAACGACCTACACAATCTCCTGGGGTATTTTGTAAACCCCTTGATGGCCTGAACGAAACCCAGTAAACAGGCTTCCTGATAGCCTGATCCCACACCAACGATTAATTAAAAAGTTACCTAAATTTAAAATGCACAAATGATAACTTTCCAAGACTCAAAGAATAAACAAAGCCCCATAATAGACTTAGACACAGGTGTTTTTAAGACACACAGATGAATGAAATCAAGATCTTCGTTCTCACCTAATTGAACTAAGTACGTAATAGGTCAAGGTTTTTGCACTGGGTGTTGGGTTATCCACTCATTGTCCTCTAGGAATGTGACAGAACAACCTGGTCTCCCTTGGTCACCCAACCCCCAACCACCAACCCCCAATCCCCACATGCTCCCAAAGGGACTTCATCCTCATTTACTACATTTGCTGTAAGGAAAACGGGGTTGGCAAGAAAGGATCTCGCCTAGGAGAATGTCTCCCTTGTCCCAAATTCCCAAGGGTATTTTTACACACTATTAAACAACAAGAGCCATTTTATAAATGTCATCATCATAGTCTTTTAATATTTTACATAAAAAACTGTATACACAGCTTATAGAACTTTTATGTAAACATCATAAGCTCACCATTTTGTCATTTGTCAGTTTATTTAAAAAATAAAAAACAAGACAACAATTTAGTAGAAGTACCACTGGGAAGGAGGGGAGGGGAAGAAAGGATATACAGGGGCAGGTGTATTCTCTGTACAGAGATGCAGAGAAAATTTCACATAGCTTTAGAGAATGCCTTGTAAAAAAAAAAAATAGGCCTCAATACTTGGTACTGCCCTTTATCAAAACTGTGTGCATGACTTGCACAAACAAAATCACAATACCGTGTTGCCACTTTCTTCAAGAAAACAAAGCAAAATTTAGGGGATTTCTTTTCCCTCTCCTTGTTAAAAGTCATTTTTTAAAAACATCAGAAGTAGATGAGGTTACAGCGTACAAGTGTGGTCAGAATGCTACTGTCTTATGCAAATGACGAGTGCATTAAGTGTCAAACAATGAAACAATTGTGCAAAGAATTAAAAAAAAAATTTAGCCTTTAAATAAATCAAATAACATCATTTTCTTGGACTGAACAATTTTCACTTGTAGGACAGGCACAAAGTTCGTTTATGGCAAAAACAATCCCACAGCGCACCCTCCCTCCTCCCGCCGGTGGCTGGAGGTTCGCCGGGGGCTGGCCCAAAGGAGAGGCCGTGCTGGAAGCTGTGTCCTCCCCAAGTCAGTTGCAAATGTCTTCCCCAGGGGTCGGAAAGATGGCCAAGTCCTGTTCATGCTTGGACGGGAGTCTGGCCCAGCCTGGGCCAGAGCGCTCACCCGTCACCACCATTAAATAACACCATCTTAGCTCCGAAAATAAAATTATATCTATATTTATATAACATTCCCCCATCCTCCTCAGCCCTCCCCTCCCCCAGTACCCGGGGTCTATGTTACAGACAAGGGATATCAGGCGCCCGCTGGTGAAGGGCGAACATCTGATGGGGCGCGGCCACACTCCCGCGCCAATCTCGCCCCCGGGGATCAGAGGCGGGGGTGGGGTGAAAATGGGGCGAGGGGAGTCGAACAGACACACAGCCACACACTCTGAGGCCCGGCTCTTCAGAAAAGCATGCTCAGGGGACCCTTGGCACTCAGCGGGGAGCCCAGGCCTGTGCAACACAGCTGGACGCACAGACACTGGGAAGGGGGCGCCCGGTGCCCACGCCGAATCCTGGCGCGAGCCAGAGGCGCCAGCAGACAGATGCCAGGCAGTCCGGTGAGGTCCTTGTGGGACACGAGTCTCCCCTTCTCCGGGCTCGTGGGGGCCTGGTCCAGGAGGGGGAGCCGCGCAGACAGGGGCAGGCGCGACGGGCGCGGCCCTCATAGCACCTTGCAGCAGTTGATGCAGCCGTTCTGGGAGCCGTAGCGCTTCTGCAGCGCGGCGCGCGTGGCCGTCTCGAAGACCTCGCGCACGCCTTCCTTGGTCTTGGCCGAGCACTCGAGGTAGTCGTAGGCTTGAATGCGCACGGCCATGGCGCGGCCGTCATCCGTGCGCACGGGTTCCTGCTTCATGCGGGCCAGCTCTGTGCGGACATGCTCGTCGCTGCGCAGGTCTTTTTTGTTGGCCACCAGGATGATGGGCACGTTGGGGCAGAAGTGCTTCACCTCGGGCACCCACTTCTCGGGGATGTTCTCCAGCGAGTCCGGGCTGTCCACCGAGAAGCACATGAGGATGACGTCGGTGTCCGGATAAGAGAGTGGCCGCAGGCGGTCGTAGTCCTCCTGGCCCGCTGTGTCCCACAGCGCCAGCTCCACCTGCTTGCCGTCCACCTCGATATCGGCCACATAGTTCTCGAAGACGGTGGGCACGTACACCTCGGGGAACTCGTCCTTACTGAACACGATCAGCAGGCACGTCTTGCCACACGCGCCGTCGCCCACCACCACCAGCTTCTTGCGGATGGCCGCCATGAGCGGGCCGGGCCCGGGCAGCAGGAGGGGGCCCGCGAACGCCTCGCTGCCGTCCCGCTCGCCGCTCACTGCTCACCTCGGGCTGGGCGCAGGGGGCGAGGGTCGCTAGCTGCACTCGGGCCCCGCGGTGGCGCGTTCTCTCACTGAGCTCCGGCTGCCGCGGCGGGGGCGGTGGGGGCTCGGGGGCATAGGGTGCACCGTGCGTCTCGCCGCGTTGCTCCCGGGCGGTGGTCGTTCTGCTAGCCCCGGGCCGGGAGTCGGTGGCTTTTTGCGTAACGCGGGCTCGGGCGGCGGACTCGGCCTAGCTCCCTCCCGGGTCTCCTCCGGCCTCGCCGAGAATACAAGAGAGCGATCAACTCCAAACAGACTGCGGTGGCAGATGAGGGCTGCGGCCCTAGCGCCCGATATTTAAAGAGTCCGGCCACTTTCTTAATATAGCCGTCCAATGGGAAACGAGCCGGCTGAGCTCATCGCTGCGGAGCTTGGCTCTGATTGGCCGTCCGCTGCAGCCCGAGGGCGGGGCAGGGCCAGCTTGATTGACGGCCGAGGCCGCCGGGCTGGGAGAGGCAGCGACCCGGGAGTCTGCGCCGCTGCTGGCGCTGCGGGGCTCTAGCGGCACCCGGGTCCCCTCCTTCGCCGCAGCGTCTGCGCGCGGATTCCCGGAGCTGGCTGCCTGGAGCCTACAGGGTCTGGGCGAGCGGTTCCGAAACAGGCGGCACTCAGTGGGGCGTTGGCGACTCCCATTCAGAATTGCCCCTCTTCCTGGCAAACTCCCGGCGGGTGGTTGGACCTGTGGGGGAGGGGCGGCTCTTTTAACCTGGTTTTGTTTTTGAATAAACACACACACACACACCACACACACTTTTGTTTCCAAACAAAAGTGTTTTCTCCTTTCTTTTGGAGGCGGCCCCTCCTGTGGTCTAGGGCCCCACCCGGATACTCGCCCTGGGCCAGCCTCGGGTTTGGACCCGAGAGGCGACCGGCTGGCTGCAAACTGGCTCTTCCAAGTCCCACCGCCCCCACCCTTCCCAACCCCCAGCTTAGGTTTCTAGGTGAAGATTAAGGGAAGAGGTGCGGAGTGGCCGAGCTTGACAATGGAAAGGAAAGGTCGAAGCTGGAACACTTGGAGGAAGTTACTGGGCAGGGAGAAGCCCCCTCGGCCCCGCTTTTCACAATGAAGTCTGATCCCGGTTCTTAAAACAGAGAACTGTCTGAGATAAATTGTACAATAGAATATACAGTATTGTACAATAGAATGTACAATATTTTGGGTTCAATAGAATCCAACCACCCCAAGATCCCTGAGCGGGCGAAAAGGCTCGAGGCTGGGGAAGACGGGCGGGGTAAGGGGCTAACAAATGGGGCACAGCGGGTTAGTGGGTGTCCCCTCTAGTGGGGCGCCAGATCCCTAGTCTCCTGATGCACACTAGGACTGAACTCATTTATCCTATAGATCCTGCAGGAGATGACAGTACCTGTGATCCTGGAAGACCCAAGTCAACCGATTTCTACGGATAAAAGAGGAAGAAGGGGGTAGGGGGACAGGAGGAAAGGCGAGTCGGGGAGGGCTCCCGGGAAGGAGAAACAGCCTGAACACAAGCAGGAAGGTAGGAAAGAGTAAGGCACACTCTAGGAGCTGCCTATGCTGGGGTTCATGAGCGCTAAAGCATTAACTGCAAGGGGTGGGCTCTGTCCATCCATTGCAGGGGAAATGTATGCAGACTGTTTTTTCATCTGAGGAAGGACCCACCACATCACCGGGAGGTTGTTGCCTCCTGTCTCCGTCTCTGCCTCGCTCTCTGTGAATTGTTGGAGGGCCGGGATTCTGTCTTATCTCCGCATCTTGAAGACCCAGCACAATGCCTGGCATTTACAAGAATCAGTACATGACTGTGGAGAATTAACCCGAATGCTCAGAAACGCAGGTGGATCTTTCTGGGGGTTTCTTACCTGAGTTCCACACTTTGCTTTAACAATTATCTAACCAAGCCAGGCACAGTAGCTCATGCCTGTGATCCCTGGGCCTGGGAGACCCAGGCTGGAGGATTGTTTGAGCTCAGGACTTCACGACCAGCCTGGGCAACATGACAAAATCCCGTCCCTGTCCCTGAGAAAAATAAAATGGGATGGGGTGGGGAGGAGAGTGGCCTGCGAGGCTGAGGTGGGAGGATTGCTTGAGCCCAGGAGGGCAAGGCTACGGTGAGCTATGGTTGCAACACCCCACTCCAGGCTGGGTGACAGAGTGAGACCCTGGGTCAAAAAAAATAAAAAAATAAAAAACATTAAAAAGAAAATCATCTAAGCAAACCCATGCAGCCAACTGTGACTGAACCCCGGTGTTTTCACATGTAATTCATATGTTAAGAGCTAGGTCCTCGTATGGCTCCACAGATGAAATCAGATCAAATAAGGCAGTAGTGCTGCTAAACCTAGAGCCCTTCCTAGAGGGAACGTCTTATTTAGACTGGAAGTGCTGTGCTTCCCTCCAACTGGATTTGCATCACTACAACAAGAAGTCAACGGGTTTTTTGGTTTTTTTGGGGGGCTGGCGAGGGTGGGGGCGGGGGTGGTTGTTTTTGTTTTTCAGATCTAAGGAACTGATCTGTCAGCAAGTAAATAGTTTTTCTGCTCATTGATTTGGGGATGCAATCTGGAAGCTTTTTTTTTTTTTTTTTTTGCCTATTAGAAAAATCTTATTTACACAAATTTTTCTTCTTTTAGTCAAAACCTTTTATAGCTGTATTGTTAATGCCGCTTTCCTTGGTCTTAATATAGCTTGGGAATTTTGGCTATGTCCTTAAACTTCAATTACTAAGAAACATGAAACAAAGTTTTGTACCATGTGTTTTTTTCTTTAAAAAACAAAGAATCCGGAAAACGGATTGAACTCATTCGTGTTCTGATTTCCAGGAATATTATATGAGGTGTTCCAAGCTCAAATCTCAATATTTCAATAATTTCTAGAGCTATGCAGTTGGTAAATATGCCAAAGTAAACAAATAGAAAGATCTGTATTCTGCAGTAACTTCTCTTCATGGCATTCTTTTTTTTTTTTTTTTTTTTTTTTTTGGTCCAGGGTACTTTGACAAGCTCTGCAGGGACTGGCTGCTTCCCTGACTGCCCCACATACAGGATAAACTTTTCCCAACTAGGTGATATGCCAGACAAGCCCCTCCCTGCTCCTCACCCTTCATAATGCACTTCTCTCAGGGATAAAATTTGATTCTTCTATGAGAACAAGTTATTTTATTTTATTTTATTTTTTGAGACGGAGTCCTACTCTGTCACCGAGGCTGGAGTGCAGGGGTATGATCTTGGCTCACTGTAACCTTCGCCTCCTGGTTTCAAGCAATTCTCCTGCCTCAGACCCTTGAGTAGCTGGGATTACAAGCGTCTGCCACCATGCCTGGCTGATTTTTGTATTTTTAGTAGAGACAGGGTCTTCCCATGTTGGCCAGGCTGGTCTCGAACTCCTGACCTCAAGTGATCCACCCATTTAGACCTCCCCAAGTGCTGGGATTACAGGCGTGAGCCACTGCCACCGGCCAAAAACAAGTCATTTTAACCATTAACTTTATTAACATATTCATCTTATGACATAATATATCCACACCTGTGAGACAGGGAAGTTGTATTTCAGACAAAAGGAGGATATTAATCTATCTCCAATCTTTAACCTAATTTATTTGGTTTTGTTTGTTTGCCAAGTGTCTCTTGTAAATCATTCTCCACTCCTCAAAGACCAGACCAGAGTTGGAATTTTCATTAGATTTTAGTGCCACCTTGTGGCAATCTTTATGGGGTCTTTTACTAAAAAAAAAAAAAAAAAAGTAGAAAACCTTTAGTCAAAAAGTATGAATTTTATGGATATTTTTATTTTAAAATATTTCAGAGCGTATAAAACTGAATAATGTTTTACGAGTAGATTCTTTAGAAATTCTTATATATTTATACACATGTAACTTTTTCATGTATACTTTACAAAAATATTAACGAAAATGCCATTCAGTGAATAAAAATTCCTTCCTAGTTAAATGGTAACTTCTAAAAGAAATTAGAAGAGAAAGATAAAGTCTATGGATCTTTACTAACTTACAGACTAAAGGACTTCATTTTTCCTTAATTATAATGTACAGAAATGTAAAACAAATTTAGCCACAAAAATCATTCCATTTTTGCCCCGGTTAAGAAAGGCCTCATTGGATACTCTGGTGTAGTTAGAAGTAATGATAATTCATGTACTAGGAACCAGCAATGCAATAGACATTCCTGACAGGCATTTAATTTAAAAACATTTCCTAATTTAGGAATAGTTTAATGTCTCTAGGAAAATTGTCAATCTTCCATCTCTATGCAATGACCTTAAAAAACGGAAAAGTTGACCTTAAAAAAATGAAAAAATGACCTTAAAAAAAAAAAAAAAGTCAGGCGCGGTGGCTCACGCCTGTAATCCCAGCACTTTGGGAGGCCGAGGCAGGCAGATCATGAGGTCAGGAGATTGAGACCATCCTGGCTAACACGGTGAAACCCCATCTCTACTAAAAACACAAAAAATTAGCTGGGCGTGGTGGCGGACACCTGTAGTCCCAGCTACTCGGGAGGCTCAGGCAGGAGAATGGCATGAACAGGGGAGGCAGAGCTTGCAAGTGAGCCGAGATCGCACCACTGCACTCCAGCCTGGGCAACAGAGTGAGACTCTGTCTCAAAAAAAAAAAAAAAAAAAGGAAAAGTTACACTAGCTATATTATTTCACGTGGAAGAACTGAGGCATTCCCATCTGGCCCATTTGGAGCCCGTTCAGTCAGGAGTTACATGGCTGCGGGGCACTCAAGCTGCTTTCTGGGTGGAGTCTCCAGCTAGGAGCAACAGTGGATAAAATATCCTTCTCTTCCTCTCAGAGTGTCCCAGAGCTAAGAAGGAGAAGGCTGCACTCAAAAGAGAACCACCATTGCTAGACTATTAAACTTAGGCACATGGGCATTGAACTCTGATCAAACTCCCACTTGTCCAGCCCAGAGCAAGGCCAAGGGGAACAGGCAATGGGCAGTAGGACCGATCCTGATCTCTCTAAAACTGCAGTCAGTACAGTAGCGAGTAACCACATGTGGCTATTAAGTACTTGAAATGTCACTAATGCCACTGAAGAACTAGGCTTTTAATATTATTTCATTTTAATTACATTTAAAAACTGTTATTTGATTCAATTTGATGGAAACTTTTAGGTATGTTTGAAACAACTTGGGTATGTAAATCTGCTTTTTCAACTGAAAATTTTATGAAATCTAAATACAGATTCTTTTTGATAAAAATTTAGTGTCCAAATTGAGATGTGCTTTAAGCTAAACACTAGAATTTAAAGACTTAGATTGAAAAACATGTACAATAGTTTATTTTTACATGTTTATATTAATAACATGTTGAGATGGTAATACTTTGGATATAGCGGATTTTTTTAAATGTATGAGATTTAATATGTTGACCATGTTATTCAAATTAATTTCATCTTTTTAGGTTTTTTTTTTTTTTTTCTTGAGACAGAGTCATTCTGCCACCCAGGCTGGAGGGCAATGGTGTGATCTTGACTCACTGCAGCCTCTGCCTCTCAGGTTCAAGCGATTCTCATGCCTCAGCCTCCAGAGTAGCTGGGATTACAGGCGTGCGTCACCACGTCGGGCTAATTTTTGTATTTTTAATAGAGACAAGGTTTTGCCATGATGGCCAGGCTGGTCTCGAACTCCTGGGCCCAAGTGATCTGCCCACCTCTGCCTCCCACAGTGCTGGAATTACAGGTGTGAGCCACTACACCCAGCCACCTTTTTAGCTTTTAACGTGTCAACTAGAAAACTTAAAATTACGCACTTGAGTCACATTGTGTTTCTATTGGATAGCACTGGGCTAAAATGTCTACAAGTTCAGATGGTTCTGTGGCTCCTCTTTCAGCCACCATCCTCCCAAGGGAGAGTCACTGCTGACGTGAGTCCCCTAAAATTCGTTCATCTTTCGGCTGGTAAGACTTCTTTTCATTTGTCCTAAGCTCATCACTGGGTTTCAGAGAGGTTCAGACACAGATGAACGCTGCGGTTTGGAGCAATTTGGAGACTGCCCTCTTGCGTTGACTGACTGCTTTCTATACCCGCCACCTCTGTCCTTTTCAGCTCCTCCTCTATAGCAACTCCCTCCTCAAGGCTCTCCAACTCATCCCAACACCAGATAGCGTTTTCCTGAACAGGAGAGGCTGTTTGGGCCTTTTTGTATGGTGACCTATTTTCCTTTCCAAAGAAGAGAATCAAAATCTAGTCCTTGTTCAATTTTGGTAGAAAAGTGGTGGGTGTGGATTGTTTTCAGGAAGTCTCCTATGAGCCTCAATCCTCTCAATTCAAGTCAGTAAACACAGATGGAGGGGACAGAGTAGACAAGGGGAGCTGAAGGAGGGAAAGGTGAGGTCAAGTAGGCACACACACCCCACACCCCACGCTGTGCTACGTGATGTTACAAATATGTAAATGAATAGTGGAGTTGGCTTGTTACTGGACACAACATTTGAATAGGGCCTTGAATAACAAGTAGGATTTTTCCAGAAAGAAAAGCTTTGCTGGGCACAGTGGCTCATGCCTGTAATTCCAGCACTTTGGGAGGCAAAGGTAGGAGGACTGTTTGAACCCAGGAGTTTGAGACCAGCCTGGGCAACATAGGGAGACTTCATCTCTATAAATAAATAAATAAATAAGCTGGCTATGGGGCACGCACCTGTGGTCCCAGTTACTTGAGAGGCTAAGATGGGAGGATCACTTGAGCCCAGGAGGTTGAGGCTGCAGGAGTCACGATCATGCCACCGTACTCCAGCCTGAGCTGCAGAGTAAGGTCTTGTTTCAAAAAAAAAAAAAAATCAAAACAAAAGACAAGCCCATTTGTACCATATGAAACATTGACTGTGTGGATTTTATATGGAGAAAGATTCTGCTAGTGCCATTTGATAGAAAGGAGGAACTGTGATGGGCAGAAGTGGAAAAACGATGCTCCTTGTCCATGCATGAGGTTTGCCTGATGACAGCAAACTGTGAGTGTCCTCCAACCCTGAGAAATGGGAGGGCAGAAAGGAAAGAGGAAGGTTGCAACAACTTCCCATTGGGTAAGTGCTGTCACTACAAAATCTACCCCTGCAAATGCTTGCCAGTTTAGTGGTGTACGCTGAAATTGCACATTTATTAATTTAACAAAAGCTCCAAGAAAGTGGGTGTGGAGATGCAGTAAGCGGAAGGGAGGGAGTCTTGTGCCAGGGAGCTGGAGACTTGCTTTTTAGGCTGGCATGTCCTAACTCCATGGCCTTGAGCAAACCATCCTTTCTAGGTCTCAGTTTCCCCATTTGTAAAATGAGAGGTAAAACCCAGGTGTCCTGCAGGTAACATAACTATGTGTGAGACATCAAGTAGTGGCAGCAATTATGGAGAACTGGAGAACATGCCATAATGCAGTTATAGAAGCTCAGAATTTAAAAATCAACTACTGTGTTGTTCAAACAATGCACAGGTGGGCCAGGAACTGTGGCTCATGACTATAATCCCAACACCTTGAGAGGCCGAGGTGAGAGGATCGCTTGAGCTCAGGAATTCGAGATCGATTCTGGGAAACACAGCCAGACCCTGTCTCTATTTCTTTAAACAAAATATACGAAGAAAGAGAGAGAGAAAGGAAAAGAGAGAAAATGCACAGGCAGTGCAGGCTAGATTTGGCCAACAGAACCAGTTCATAGCTCCTGAACTAGATGAATTTCATTTTCATTTTGAACAGATCAAGGGGTATCTCACCTGCTGAAAATAATACTGTCAGTCCTTTCATAAAGTGAAAAAAGTGAAAAAAAGAACCCTTTAGTAAAGCAAACACATTCTTTTATTTAGTTTTGTTATTCAAGATCTTCTTTTATTTTAGTTGCTTTACCTGAAGTCCAAAGGATGAAATATTTCAAAGAATGGAACCTAGAGGAATGTGGTCTTAAGTAAGAAGTTGTTATTCCAGCTGAGGGGGGTTACCGCACAGAGGGGTGAAAAATCTTACCCCCAATGCCTATCCAGAGGGGAACAGAACACCCAGTTTTTTCTCTTCCCTTGTTTTAGCCTTGAAACCTAATGATCTAATCGAAGTATATTTACACAAGGATGATTCACTTTTCTCTTATGATGTCAGAATATTGCAATAGGGAGGAGTTTAATTCACAATGGATTTCCACACTCCAGTGTGTTACCACTGAAGATGTGTCTGTAGCTATTTATAGCATGAGACAGAACCTATATTAGGAGCCACTGCTCAGAACCAGGAAATAGGGAAGCAGAGGACGCATTTGTGGGAGGACCCTGTGCTTCTGCTCCAGCCGGGCTGCTCAGCAGAACGCGGCACAGCAAGGGCAACTCTCCTTCCTCAGGGTCCTCAACTGGAAAGGAGAGAACTGAAAATCTCTTTTGGTGACAACTCTTTGATTGACCTGCTTTATTTGTGGACTGTGGGGTAGTGTGATTTCTGCACAGCTTCATCACAATGTATGTTTAAGAAAGCAGCTGATGCATTTTTAAAATTTGTATAAATTTAAGGGGTATGGATGCAGTTTTGTTACATGGATATATTGTGTGTGTAGTGGGGAGGTCTGGGCTTTTAGTGTAACCATCACCTGAATAATGTACATTGTGCCCATTAAGCAATTTTTTATCCCTCACCCACTCCCACCCTTCCAAGTCTCCAATGTTTATTATTCCACAGTCTATGTCTGTATGTACACATTATTTAGCTCCCATTTATAAGTGGAACATGCAGTACCTGACTTTCTTAGTTGTTTCACTTAAAATAATGGCCTCTGGTTCTATGTATGTTGCTTCAAAAGACTTTTTTTTTTTTTTCATTTTAATGGGTGAGTTGTATTCCATTGTGTATCACCTTTTCTTTATCCCGCCATTCATTGATGACACTTAGGTTGATGCCACATCTTTGCTATTGTGAACAGTGCTATGATAAACTTAAGAGTGCAGGTAACTTTCCTTTGGGTAGATACCCAGTAGCAAGACTGCTGGATCAAATGGTCTTATAGCTTGGAAATCTCAATGATATGCCTAGAAAGTTCACTCATTCATTTATTCATTCCACTAATGCCTGGTAGGTGCCTTCTGTATAGCAGGGACCTAGGTATGGGACAGGCTGCCGTGCTTTAAGGAGCTCAGGGACTATGTATAGTTGGCATCTTACAGCTATTGAATGTCCTAAGCCTAAATGAGGTAGAGACAGGGCTTGAACCTGGCAAATGCGAAGGAGGTGATGATAGTTGCTGCTCTGATTCAAGCACTCATTCTGCAAACGTATTCTGGGTCAGGAATGAGATACTGGGAGAAATTAGGTACAGACCCTGCTCTCAGAAGAACTCCAGTTGGTAAATATGGAGCTCCAGTCCATAAATAGAAGCACAACACTCAACAATTAAACTACTTCAACTGAGTGTGGCAAGCATTATAATGGGTAAGCACTAGGAAGGGGCTTAAGGACGCCAGAGAAGGCTTGTACTGTGTGGTACATTGCACATTGGTGGCCCTCTATGAGCTGCACCCTCCGGTGTTCATCTCCTTGCATAGTTCTTTCCCATGATGATCTTGAGCTTGGCTGTGTAACTAGCTTAGCCAGTGGGACATCAGCATTCATTGCATGAATATGCAAGCTGAAGCTTGATAAGTACTTGCACTTTGGGGCTTGCTCTTTTGAAATGCTTGTTCCTGGAGAATACCCACCATGGTTTCAGGAAACTCAATTAGCCATGTGAAGAAACCCATATTGAGAATTGGGCCTCTGACCCGCAGCCTCAGCTAAGCTATCAGCAGGTGGCCAGCACCAACTGCCACCTCCATGGGTGGGACCATTTGAAGTCTCCACTCTAAAACCCCAGCCAACCCCATGGGAAGAAGAACTGCGTGAGTCAACCTGCAGAATCATAAGAAATAATAAATTGTTGCTGTCTTAAGCCGCTATGTTTTGGGATCACTTGTTTCACTTGTTTCACAGCAATGAATAACCAAATCTAGCTGAGTTCCTGATGACTGCATGGAAGTTAGTCAGGCGGAGAGAAAAGAGGGCATTCTAGATATGGAGGCTTTAGACCGCATGCGTATGCAGGTACTAGGCAGCTCAGTACCATGGGAACGTAGGGTATAAGGTGGCAGTTACTGGAACTGAGGAGGCTCACCTGAAGGTATATCTGGAGTCTGCAAGACCACCCCTCATTTTGCAGATTTGCTAAAAGGATCATAGAACTCAGCATGTAGCTGTGCTCACAGCTATGATTTATTACAACAAAAGGATCAAAGCAAAATCAGCAAAGGGAAAGGCACACGGGTGAAGTCTGGGGAAAGTCAAGTGCAAGGGAAATTGTTCTTCTCAAGAATCCTGAGTTCTCTGGATTCTCACAGGACATGCTAATTATCCCAGCAATGAGTTGTGACAACCCATGTAGAACATTGCTACCAAGAGGACTCGATGCCTAGGATTTTTCTTGGGTGCCTGTGCTGATTACAGTTTGTTTGTTGTTTTTTTTTTTTTTTTGAGACAGTGTCTCACTCTGTTGCCCAGGCTGAAGTACAATGGCGTGATCTCAGCACACTGCAACCTCTGCCTCCCAGGTTCAAGCAACTCTCCTGCCTCCGCCTCCCAAGTAGCTGGGATTACAGGCACCCACCACCACGCCTGGCTAATTTTTTTGTATTTTTAGTAGAGACGGGGTTTCACCATGTTGGCCAGGCTGGTCTCGACCTCCTGACCTCAGGTGATCCACCCACTTCAGCATCCCAAAGTGATGGGATTACAGGTGTGAGCCACTGTGCCCAGCAGTGCTGGTTAATTTTTATGCCTAATTTTTATAACTTTGTTAGGCTATGGTACCCAGTTATTTAATCAAACACCAGCCTAGATATTGCTATGAAAGTATTTTTTAGATTTGATAAACATTTAAGTTACTCAAATACTTTGAGTAAAGCAGACTATGTTCTATAATGAGGGTGGGCTTCTTCTAATTAGTTGAAGGTCTTCAGAGTAAAGACTCAGGTTTCCCTAAGAAGAAGGGGGTATTCTTCCCAAAACTGCTATGTAGACACCCTGCCTGAGCTTCCAGCTGCAGAATTTGGGCTCAAGGCTGCAACAACAGCTCTGAATTTCCAGCTTGCCAATCTGCCCTATAGATTCTGAACTTGCCGGCTCCCACAACAATGAACCAGTTCCTTAAAATAAACCTCTCTCAGCCGGGCACAGTGGCTCATGCTTGTAATCCCAGCACTTTGGGAGGTTGAGGCGGGCAGATCACGAGGTGAGGAGATCAAGACCATCCTGGCCAACATGGTGAAACCCTATCTCTACTAAAAAATACAAAAATTAGCTGGACTTGGTGCATGCCTGTGATCCCAGCTACTAGGGAGGCCGAGGCAGGAGAATCACTTGAACCAGGGAGTCAGAGGTTGCACTGAGCCATGATGGCGCCACTGTACTCCAGCCTGGTGACAGAGCGAGTCTTATGGTCTTTTGAGATAGAGTGTCTCAAAAATAAAAAATAAAAAAATAAGCCTCTCTCTCTCTCTCTGCTCTGGAGAACCTTGACTAATTCAGGGGTGGTCAAATAGGTAACTTCTGCCTGGCATGTACCCAGATTCCAGACTTTCAGAAGGAAGGCAGATGTTCAGCATAAACCATATTGTTTAGACAAACAATTTAGGCACAGCGAGCCACTGTTGTCAGTCTCTGGTGAGAACTGTTCCAAACTCCAAGCAAGAACCAACGTGCTTCTTATGAAGCAGGCCTTCCTAAGAACAGGCAGTGAGGCCTACCATGTTTACTCTTTTCTGCAGAGAAGGTAAACAATTTAAATTGAGGGAACAGGGAGTCAGTGAGTTTTTTTATGTAAATATATTCCTCCACTGAAGGTTTTAAGAAGGAGGTGACGTGTTTTGTTCCATGAGGTGGCAGCGGTGTTGGGGATGGTTCACAGAGGGATGAAGGAGGGAAGCAGGCTTCAGATTAGGAGGCCTAGGCCAGGCACGCAGTGCCTCACATCTATAATCCTAGCACTTTGGGAGGCTGAGGTGGGAGGTTTATTTGAACCCAGGAGTTTGACACCAGCCTGGGCAACATAGGGAGACCCTGCTTCTACAAAAAAAAAAAAAATTAAAAATTAAAAAATTAGCCAGGCATGTGCTTGTAGTCTCAGCTACTGGGGTGGCTGAAGTGAGAGGATCACTTGAGCCTGGCAAGTCGAGGCTGCAGTGAGCCATGATCGAACCACTGCATTCTAGCCTGGGTGGCAAAGTGAGAACCTGTCTCAAAAAAAAAAGAGTGGCCTCTCCGGCTATCAGGCAGAGCAAGGGTGGAGAGGTGGGGATAGATTTGAGAAAACAACAGGACTCTTGGTAGGAATGTCCCCACCTCCCGAGCAGTCACTTCCTCTGCCACTCAGTGGGAGCCCGAGCCTCAGAGAAAGTTCTGTGTGTGTTATGTGTGTTTTGTGTGCTTTGTATGTGCTGTGTATGTGCTGTGTTGTGTGTATGTTTGTGTGTGAGAGTGTTGTGTGTGTGGTGTGTGTATTTGTGTGTGTGTGTGTGTGTGTGTGTATGTGTTGGGCCATCTCGAATCTCACTCTCCTCTCCTGGGTTATCAGGTGAGAGATGATGAGGGCACCTGCCATGGCTGACAGAGAGGAGGCGAGGGGGTGCTGCATCTGTATCCATGGTTGAGGTCAGTCAACCACCTGGAGATCTGAAGCCCCCACAGGGCCAGGCCCTTATCCCCCTCCTGCCTCCCATCGCAATCCACATAGGGCTTGTGCTCTCTGGGACCTCAGGGGTACACCTAGAGCTTCATAGCTGAAGGGATTTGGTGCAACATTAGGCTTTCATGACTCAAAGTGATGGTTCCTGGACCAGCAACACTGGCATTTCTTGGAAGCTTTGTAGAAAAGCAGAATCCAGGCCCCAGCCCAGCCCAGGCCCTACAGGATCAGAATCTGGGTTTTAACAAGATCTCCAGGCGATTCATCTGAACATTAAAGTTTGAGAAACACCACCCTCCGCTTATCCTGCTGGGCTGGTGATGATGTGGCTGTGGTGGTTAAATCGAGTGCTGGGTACCATGAAGGCAGACTGCAGCCTCCTGTTTAACTTTTGGCTGATGTTCTTGGAATTATAATAAATTATACTATAAAATAAATAAATACTTAAATACTACTAGTAGTACTAATGATGATGATTCTAATGGGAATAATCGTTAACAATTTGGGGACTTCATGTGTTAGCTCCTGTTAAGGTCTCGATGCATGCAATATCTCATCTAACTTCATAACATAACTTCATCTAACTCCTGTCCCTAGTGACAGAATGTGTTCGTAATGAGCACCTTTTTCAGCAGCTGCCTCCCCCTTGTGCCTCTTCCGGGTGGATTCCAAGTTGGCCTGCCGACCGTTGCCCTTTCTTGTTGTCGTTAGTGGAGAGAAGACTTGAAAGGAGGCTAAAGGCTAAATTGATGCACATTTTTAAAGAGCCTGGAGCTTGTCCCAGAAGCGAGCACCTGGTCCAGAAGGCCAGGAAGGAGTCAAGAGAGAAGTGGAGGGAGAGGAGGGAGCCAGCCCAGCACAGAGATGCAGAAAAGAGAGGTGGAAATTTGGGGGAGAGGCCACCTTGACAAGCAAGCTCTGGAATGGGGGAAGGAGAATGTTCAGGGAATTTTGTGTTTTGCTCTGTAGCTCTCCTTTGCCACCTCCTTGGAAGAGTTTTTTGTATATATCTACATTTATTTTCCAAATATTTTTTGAGCTGGAATGATGTGCCTTCTGAATGCAACGTGGAACTGAGCTTGAACCCAAAGTGATCTGACCTTATTTGTGTTACATTCTTAGCTCCACAATTTACAGATAAGGAAGCAAAGGTTAGAGAGTTTAAATAAATTGCCTAGGGTTGCACAGCCAGTAAATGTTGAAACCGGCTTCCCATAAGCAATCTGTGCCGGTGGACAGCAACCATGTGCCAAGTGGTTGGTTCAAATAAGCATTAAACCTCTTGTTACTATTCCCATGGCTATTTTCAGACTCCTCCAAGCGGCGGGTCTGCTTCCTCTTCCTCCTCTTTTTCTTCTTCTTGTTTGTGAGACAGGATCTCACTCTGTTGCCCAGGCTGCAGTGCAGTGGTGCCATCACAGTTCACTGCAGCATCGACCTCCTGGGCTCAAGCAATCCTTCCACGTCAGCCTCTGAAGTAGCTGGGACTACAGGTGTGAGCCAACACACCCAGATACTTTTTGGATATTTTGTACAGATGTGATCTTGCTTGTTGCCCAGGCTGGTCTCAAACTCCTGGGCTTAAGTGATCCTCCCTCCTTGACCTCCCAAAGTTCTGGGATTACAGGTGTGAGCCACCACACCCAGCCTGGTTGGAGGGTCTTCGAATTGCCAGTTCACACGCAGAAGTGGCTCTAGAGCTCTTGGACTGTGAATGCCATTTTGTGCACTCCCTTCCTTGAAGTATGTTTCCCAAATTGTCCCCTCATCTTCCTTTCCCTTCTCAATGAGCCACCCACTCCCTTCCTGAAACAGCCTCTGTATGGGCCTCTCACAGGTGCTGTCTGTCTGAGTGGACATTTCCTGAGGTCTTCATCAAGGTTTGCCCTTGTACCTTAAAGCCAGCAGCTGGGATGGCTGATCAGAAAATGGCGGGCATTTAGAGCACAGTTGGTATAGGAGGTCTTGCCAAAACCATGCACTCCCTTAGCGATTTTTTACTGAGCCCCTACTGGGAAAATAGCCCTCCCTGGAGGCAAAGCTCTCTGCTGCCCCTCTGAAATCCTCCCTGACTTAAAACTCTCTTGTCATTAAATAAAACTAAGCTCACCATGGACCTCTTTCCCCACCAAGGACAGAAGGGCTTCAGGTAGGCAATGTTGAAGAGACTGGACTGTGGAAAAGGTACCTGGCTGGTAAAACGAGGGAAAGGGAAACTTCTATACTTTTTATCCTATAATGACTCAAGTATAAGAAAAATGTAGATAACAATATCAGCCACCCAGCTTTGCCAATCTTCGAATTTCTCACATTTATTTCAAATCACTTAGGTACATGTGAAACTCCTATGTACCTCTCCCCAATCCTATTAAACATGTTATTTAATAGCCCTGTGCATATATTTATACCTTTACCACATAGGACTATATCAGAAAGAATATCTGGTTGGGTTTTGCATGCTTTTAACTTTTGTGTGGATAGTACTATATATAACTTCTACAACTTGCTGTTTCTACTCAATGGTATGTTACATTGAAATTTAGCAATGCAAATACATGTAGCTCTTGTTTATTTATTTTGCCTGGATAGTATTTCATTTTGTAACACTTATCCATCCTCCCGTAGTTGGACATTTGGGCTATTTGCAAGTTTTTTCTGATACGCACAGTGCAAAATGACCAATATTGCAATTGGATATGTGTGTGTATGCAGGTGGAAGAGATTCGAGAATATATACATATTCTAGGAAGGAACTTTTCATATGACAAGAATTCTGGATTGCATTTCAAGTTTAGAAATTGCAGCCAAGGGAGTATGAGGTGAGCACAGTGACTGCCTCCAGCTTCCATTTTGGGGGACTCACGTCCTAAGTGAGTGAATGTGGCCATGTTTCAGCAAGAATGTGATACGTGACAGTGCTCTTATATCCAGACCCTGCAGAGTCACACCTGTAGACCCTGCTGCGAATCATCTGTCTCATCTGTGTTCCTTTTGGATCTACAGTTGGAAACAGTGACAATTTGGAGGGTTCTGATGAGTCACACTGAGTGACAGTGAGAGAGCGGGGGAGAGGGCGTGACTGTTTAGAGGAGGGGAAATGGGTTTATCATGGGGAAATCAGGAGGACTAATGGCCATTAGCCTTTTTTGGGTAATCAACCACCCAGCAAAGATTTCTTATTCTCTTAATTCTGTGGGTTCCTCTGTTGGTCTCTCCTGGGCACTCTTGTGTGGTTAGTTTCAGCTGGAGGTTGGCTGAGCAGGAGGGCCCCATAAGGTCTCACTCCCATGTCTAGAAGTTGGTGCTGGTTATTGGCTGGGTCACTGTGAAGCCACTGCCCGTGGCCTTTCACCCTCCCAGAAGTAAACTCAGCTGCCTTACATGGTGGTCACAGGGCAGTATTCCAATTGAGTGGAAGCAGATGAAGGCGGGGCCTAAAATTCACATATTAAATAACATCACTTCTACCGGATTCTATTGGCCCAAGCAAGTCACAAGGCCAGTCCAGATTTAAGGAGAAGACAAGTGGATTTCCCCTCTTGTTGGAAGGAGCAGGAAAGACACATTGCAAAGAAGCATGGGATGAATTGCTTCTGCCATCTTTGAAAACAATCTCCCATGGTTGAGCAATTTGGGCAGAGATGGAACTTTAACATTCACCCTTGAGATTTCAGCTAGAGTCTTCTGTGCCACTTCCTAAATAGATCAGGATGGCTTTCCTGACTGGAAGGTGGTTCACAAGGCTGCTGGTCCTCCTCTTTATTAG
The DNA here is from genome assembly GCF_000951035.1 of Colobus angolensis palliatus. Taxonomy (NCBI): domain Eukaryota; kingdom Metazoa; phylum Chordata; class Mammalia; order Primates; family Cercopithecidae; genus Colobus; species Colobus angolensis. The sequence continues at coordinate 2,511,748 of NW_012111919.1, read as the reverse complement.
AAGCCCAACAAGGCATCTACCTTCACCTTTGTGAATTCTTAAGATATTTATTTTTTAAGCACTTCTTGTATACAGTGCATTGTGCTCGGTGCCTGGCACACCCCAGTGAACAAAACAGGTGTGGTCCTACTCTCTTGGAGCTTTAATTCTATGGAAGGGAGAGAAGCATCATACAATTAACTGTATAGTTACATATTTGATGACTATCATGTTCAGTGCCATGGGATAAGTGAGGTATGTGCAGAGGAAATTTAAGTGGGTGCTCTGACCTGGTGCCATGGGAAACTTCCCAAGGAAGATATGTGAGCTAAATTTTGAAGAATAAATAGACATTATGCAAGCTGAGGGAGTGGGGAGGGTGGTAAAAGGGAATATTTCAGGCAAGAGAAACATTATGTAGTAGGGTCCTAAAGAGGCAAGAAGCCTGCATGTTTGAGGAACTGAGAATTAAACAGAAGAAAGGGGAGAATTGACCAGATGAGATCAGAAAACAGGCAAGTGCCAGGTCGTGCAGGGCTTTATATACCATGTAAATAAAGGGTTTTTTTCTATCCTGAGAGTAACAGAAATGTGTAGGCACGTGTTATGGACTGAACTGTGTGCCCACAAATTGATATGTTGAAGCTCTATCTCACAGTGTGACTATATTTGGAGATAGAGCTTTTAAGGAGATAATTAAAGTTAAATGAGGTCATAGGGTGGGGCCCTAACTCAATAGGACTGGTGTTCTCGTAAGAAGAGGAATAGACACCAGGACAGCCGTGGCACAGAGGCAAGCCCGTGTGAGGACACAAGGAGAAAACGGCCTTCTGTAAGCCAAGAAGAAAAGCCATAGGATAAACCAACCTGCTGGCACCTTGATCATGGACTTCTAGCCTCTAGGTTATAAGAAAATAAATTTCTGTTGTTTAAGTCACCCAGTCTCAGATAGTTTCTTGAGGCTGCAGAGGCCTCAAGAAACTTACACAATCACGGTGGAAGTATACTTTGTTATGGCAGCCATAGGAGACTAATGCAGCCTGTGAAATACTGAGATTTATGCTCCCAAGAAATCACCCTGGTTGTCTGTTGGGGATGGACCCAAGGAACAAAAATTATCACAAGAAGATAAGCTAGGAGGCCATAGCAAATATCTGTGCAGGAGGAGGGCTGGCCTGCAGCAGGCTGGCTGCAGTGAGGATGGAGAGAATGGAGGCATGACCGAGAGGGGAGGCAGAGACTATTTAGAGGGAGGACGGGGTGGAGGCCTGATTGGAGGAGACACATTGAGGAGTTCTGGAGAGGAATGCCAGTGCTCTTCAGTTTGGCTGCAAAGAGAAGACAGATGGGCAATAGATAGAGGATGAAGTGGAGTAGAGTTTTGTTTTCTTATAAAATGAATGACACATAAGAATTTGTTTGTTTTTGAGACAGGGTCTCACTCTCACCCAGACTGGAGTACAGTGGTGTGATTATAGCTCCCTGCAGCCTCAAACTCCCGGGCTCAAGTGACCCTCCTGCCTCAGCCTCCCGAGTAGCTGGGAACACAGTTGCACCCAGCTAATTTTTAAAATTTAATCACCACACCCAGCTAATTTTTAAAATTTTTGTGGAGGCAGGGTCTCGCCACGTTGCCCAGGCTGATATTGAACTCCTGGCCTCAAGCAGTCATCTTGCCCCGACTTCCCAAAGTGCTGGGATTATAGGCATGAGCCACCATGCCCAGCCCCATATAAGCATTTTAAATGCCGCTGGAAAGGGTGACTAGAAAGAAGACTTGAATAAAAGTGTTAGGTTCCACCCGGGGAGATAGGAGGGATCAGGTCCAATCTGCATGTGCTTTATGAGGGAGGGAATGAAGGAAAGAAAGTAATGTATAAACAAGAGAATGAATGAATGAATGAAAAGCACCTTCCTGTATGCACTAAACTATATTGTCAGTTAGAGGCTGCAATGCAGCAGCCTTCCATTTTCAGTGTACACCACCTACCCAGTGAACCTATTCATAAAGCAGCTTGGGCTCTTTCCTCCTCCTTCAGCTGGATGTTTCCGATGCCCCACATGGCCATGGGCATGAGCTAAGGGAGCTACTGCCCAGGGATCCTGCTTGCTTGTGCCCTCCGGTCCTATTCATGCCCAGTTCCAGGGGTGCCTCTTCCATCTTACTATGGCCTGCAGCTGGGCCTGCTCCACTCTGATTTGGTGGTTCTGATATGACTCAGTTCACAATGGGCAGTTTCAGCTTCATGGTCACTTGGTGTCCCATGTTCAGGTGATCAGTCTATTGTAGGGCCCAGAAGCACACCAATTGTTCAAGAGGCATTTAGTTCTCCACTGCAGATGCCACGGCCTCATTCCAGTACCCAAGGGTCTGCACTGTGATTCTCCACTGGGACTGGCTGCAAACCTCACACGGCAGCTTTTCCCATCACTGACATCTTCCCCTCCTCCATAGGTCTAGAGGATCACATGCCCCGAGAGGCAGAGGTGCTGGCGGCTGCAGCCGGGCCATGCCCCAGAGCCCTTTCGTGTCGTCCAGTGGATGGGCCTGGCACAGTCCACTCAGCCTTTCCCACCCTTCTGGTGACACATGATTTCCAGATGTCCATGGCCACCAAAAGGGAGTAAATATATAATTTTAACAACCACCCACCCCCACAATGTGTTCAGCCCTCAGAAGCTTGCTAAACACTTTCTTATTCCACCCTTGCAATTTCCCTGGAAGCCCAGGCTTAAGCTTTTTGTCTTTCAGATGAGGAAACTGAGGCCTAGAGAGGTAGAGACTTGTTTATGAATGCTATACAGTGGGAGACAGAACCAGCAAGAAAACCAGGAGCCTTGGACTGAGCAGTAAAATGTTTTAGAAACAGGGAAAGTTGGGTAGAGTGGAGGAGAGCATGGTAGCGGGTGCCCAGGTAGATTAACAGTCAGCTCCAGCCTGCCTGACTGGAGGAAGATATCAGGCTCTAAAAGTTGCCTGATTAAACCAAGGTCATTGTATTGGTCAGTTATCATGCTACTATGAAGAAATACCTGAGACTGGATAATTTATAAAGAAAAGAGTTTTCATTGACTCACAGTTCCACACGGCTGGCTGCGGAGGCTTCAGGAAACTTATAGAGTCACGGTAGAAGGCACCTCTTCACAGGGCAGCAGGAGGGAGAATAAGTGCCGAGCGAAGAGGGGACGCCCCTCATAAAACCATCGGATCTCGAGAGAACTCACTATCATGAGAACAGCATGGGGAAAACCACCCCCATGATTGAATTATCTCCACCTGGTTCCACCATTGATTGACACATGGGGATTATTATAGCTCAAGGTGAGATGTGGGTGTGGATACACAGCCAGACCGTATCAGTCATCCCTTAGCACGTGGAAGTGGATGGTGTGGGCTGGGCAATCCTCAAGACTCTGCCGCAACCCTCCTCTCCCTCTACACTCCCCCTCACCCCAAAATCCAGGCTGTTTAGAAGACCAAGTGTTTGACACCCACTTACAGATTGATGAAACCAAATTAGGTGCTCAATGAAACCCAAGAATATTCTGATAAAAGATAAGAGAACTAAGTCAAGGACTTTGAGCTCCCTTTTCTCTCCTAACGTTTATTTTAAAAGCAGCAAACTTAACTTTTAGCAGAATCACCTGCAGGGTTTTCTCAAACTCAGATTCTGGGTCTCGCTCCCAGGGTTTCTGATCCAGTAGGTCTGATCAGGGCCCAAGGAAATGCACTTTTCTCACAGGGTCCAAGGTGATGCTGTATTGGTCAGCATCACCAAAGAAGCAGAACCAATAGATGTATGTGTGTTATAAGAAATTGGTGTAATCCCAGCACTTTGGGAGGCTGAGACGGGCGGATCACGAGGTCAGGAGATCGAGACCATCCTGGCTAACACGGTGAAACCCCGTCTCTACTAAAAATACAAAAACTAGCCGGGCGAGGTGGCGGGCGCCTGTAGTCCCAGCTACTCGGGAGGCTGAGGCAGGAGAATGGCGTAAACCCAGGAGGCGGAGCTTGTAGTGAGCTGAGATCCGGCCACTGCACTCCAGTCTGGGCGACAGAGCGAGACTCCGCCTCAAAAAAAAAAAAAGAAAGAAAGAAATTGGACCCAGTGCTGTGGTTCATGCCTGTAATCCCAGCACTTTGGGAGGCCGAGGCGGGAGGATTGATTGAGCCCAGGAGTTTAAGACCAGCCTGGACAATGTGGCAAAACCCTATCTCTACACAAAAAGATACAAAAATTAGCTGGGCATAGTGATGTACGCCTGTAGGCCCAGTCACTCAGGAGGCTGAGGTGAGAGAATCGCCTAAGCCCAGAAAGTCAAGGTTGTAGTGAGCCATGATGGCACCACTGCACTCCATCCTGGGCAACAGTGTCAGAACTTGCCTCAAAAAATATATATCTATTTCCTTGGAAACCCAGGCTTTCCAGAAAAAACTGGCTCACAATTATGGAGGCTGACAAATCCTAAAATCTGCAGTCAGGAAGATGGAGACCCAGGAGAGCTACCGGTGTAGTTCCAGTCTAGAAGTCTGCAGGCTCAAGACCGAGGAGGAGCTAATGTTTCAGTTTGAGTCTGAGAACTTAAACAAAAATGATGTCCCAGCTCAAAGGCAGTCACGAAGGAGGCATTCCCGCTTACTTGCGGCAGGGTCAGCTCTTTGTTCTATTCAGGCCTTCAACTGATTGGATGGGGCCTACCCACACTGGAGAGGACAATTTTTATTCAACCTGCCAATTCAAATGTTAACATCAGCCAGGCGTGGTGGCTCACGCCTATGATCCCAGCACTTTGGAAGGCTGAAGAGGCAGATTGCTGGAGGCCAGGAGTTCAAGACCAGCCTGGGCAACATTGTGAAACCTCCTCTACTGAAAATACAAAAAATTAGCTGAGCATGGTAGTGTGTGTCTGTAGTCCCAGCTACTCAGCAGGCTGAAGCACAAGAATTGCTTGAACCTGGGAAGTGGAGGTTGCAGTGAGCTGTCTTTAAAAAAAAAAAAAAATGTTAACATCATCCAGAAACTCCTTCACAGACACACCTAGAATAACATTTGGCCAGATATTCAGGCACCCCATCACCCAGTCAGATTGACTCATAAAATTAATTATCACAGATGCTGCTGCTGCTGCCGTGTGACCAAACTTCGAAAATCACAGCTTGGGAGTGTCTGCCTCTCTTTGAGTTGGGGTTAAATCATTATCCCCCTGTCTCACAATCTACAGGGGGAGCACCTATGATCACGGGACAAGAGTCACAGCAGGATAGGCACAGCCAACCACAGTAGCAAAACTCAACTGGCTGGCAGACTGTCAGGGGCATAGAGTCCTCAGCTGAGTGGCTAGAATCCTGTGTTGCTTGTCATGAGATCCCAAAAGTCACTTCATCTTCCTGGGCTCAAGACTCACTTAGGATCCGTGGATAAAACACAGGACTTACTAACACTAAAACCTTATTTGCTATTTATCTGAAATTCAAATTTAACCTGCATCCTCTTTCTCTTTTTTCTTTCTTCTTCTTTTCTTGCTAAATTTGGCAACAGGGCAGGCCACTGCTGCTGTCATTAGAAAGACTACTTCCAGCCCAGGCAAGGGGAGGAGAGCAAATCTGGAGATGGTAATCTGTTCCCCTGGGCCAGAGGAAGCAGAGACCTTCTCATGAGGACCAGGCGAGCAGAAATGTGAGTCAACCTGAAGGGAGGGTGGGAGATGTCCGGGCTCACTTAACCACAGAAGGGTGGCCCTCTCAGACCGACGCTGACACCAGCAGTAAACAGGAAATGTCCTCCGACCGCAGGCCTCCTGCTCTTCCTGCCAGGGTGGAGAAGATTCTAGTCCAGATTCAGAAGAGGAGCTGACTGGCCTGTGGCAACCCCAAGCTGGATAGCCAGCTGCGGAGGCAGAGGTGCCTCAGGTTTCTCAGCCCCCAGGCCGAGGAGGCTCCTACACCCACTTCCCCCACGAAGCTGGGGCCCAGGCCAGAGAGAGAGCCCCAAAGCTGATTTGGGGGCAGGGAGCTTCCTACAGGCCCTGGAGGTGCCAGGAGTGGGTGAGGTGTGGGGTGGGTGGACTCTACAGCCTCGGCACACAGTTTGTCCGGGGGATCTCTTGGTTGCTGGTATGGTGGGGAGGTGTTCTTGTAGCTGCTGCAGGCACCTCTGTTTCCGTGTGAGCTCCATGGATGGGAAGTGGGGTTGTGGAATGTGTGTCTAGAATCTGCCATCTCCAGCTCTGTGCCCGTTTCCCCCAGCCCCATAGGCCCCAAGACAAAGCAAGAGAAATGAGAGGAAATCAAAGCTGGGTCAAAGCTCTGGGCCACGAGTACCGAGGCAGTTGGTGGCACCCAGAACCCCTCTCCATAGTGCCCATGAGAGCACAAGGCGGAGGAGAGGATAGACCCCTGGCTTGAGGGGCCAACCACCAGCTTCTCAGCCAGCTCTGTCACTCACTTGCTGCTTGGCAAGTCACTTAACTGCTCCAAGACTCAGTTTCCACTTCTGGAAATGGAGATATGGCCCCCTGCCTGCTTCCTTATGCTGGCATAAGAATCAATGACATGGTGACAGGACGTTGTAAATTATAAGTTGGTATTAGTTAGGGCTCTTTAGTCACAAATGTGAGAAACTAGACATTAAATGAGGCAATGTAAAAGGGGGATTCACCAGCTCAGAGGCCCAAGACCCAGGGCAGGGAGAGGAGGCGCTCTTATTCCCTCTCACCCCTGCGGGTCCGTCTCTTCTTCCGCGAGCCTGGAGCCAACTTCACCTCCTAAGAGGAGCTTCTCTGCTCTGTCACTGCCAACTTTAACAACCACGGGGAGGGCCCTGAATTGTGTCACATGTCCACCCATGGTTGTGAGACACTATCTCATGCAGCTTCTTCTGGAAGTCCATACTGCAGAGCTGGGAAGCTGGGTTTTCCCAAAATAAGAGAGGTATTGTTCCCTAGAGGCAGGGAATGTGCTGGGAAGACATCCATTGTCAAGGTAATATTTTATCAATCTTCTGGTTTTGATTGTTGGCATCAGCATTATAAGTCTGCCACATTTTCCTGATTCCCATCATCCTTGGACAAAATAACATAGGGGCTAAGGGCACAGGCTCTGGAACCCAGATTACCTGGATTCAAGTTCTGGTTCTGCCATTTTCTCACTGTGTAACGTTGGGCAAGTTGCTTAACTCCTCTGCACCTCAGTTCATAAGTTTGTGAAAATTAAGTGAGTTGATACATGGGAAGTATGAAGAATTGTGCCTGATGCCCGCCAGGGGTTCAACAAATGCTAATCATTATTACTGTCAGAAAAAAAGGGGCAGTGCCTGGGAATCCCAGGATGAGAGACAGCCTAAAGAAAAACCATCCTCCTCCACCTACTCCTCAACCTTCTTCCGGGGAGCGCTTACAACTGCAGGAGTTACGGCTCAATAAAGATGTACAGAGCTATGCAGTAAGCCCTGAGAATTACAGAGGTTGACAGAGAAAGTCGCTTTTTCTCCAGAAGCTCATTGCCAAGTAAGGGAGATACAGGCATGAAGAGATCATTTCTGTCCTGTGCTGGGAAGAAGCGTGTGTAGGTCTCTGTGGGAAGCCACAGTGGGACAACCGGTCCAGAGAGAGCTGCCTGGAAGAAACGACAGCTGAGCTAAGGCTTGGAGCAGGGTCAAGAGCCTGCCAAGCAAGGAAAGGAGGGAGGGTGTTGTGCTGCCCATTGGCTATTGAGTCTCGGCTCCAGATCTCCACCTGTCAGGTTGGCGCCACTGGGGCTTGATCTGTGCAAATTACATGTGCCCTAGGTCAGCTGGTTCTGGCAGGTTCTTCCAATAAGGGGCACTAGGAGACTGAGGTCAGGAGGAGAGAAGGGACTTGCTCTTTCGTGTTTGCTTGCTTCTCCCCAGCAAGCTTTTTGCGGCAGAAGCATCCATTGAAGCCTCCAGCTTTTTCCAGCCTCAGCAGCTGGAAGCCATTTGAAGCAACTGATAAACAGCTGGAGGCTGACATGCCTGCTGTGGGGGGAGCAACAGTTTAAACCAGTGAGCATGTAGCATCAGAAAGCTACATGGATGATACGTAAGGTCGGGTGTGCAGATAGCCTTCCTGTCCAGCACTGGGTACCAGAAGGAGGCAGCTAGGGGCAGGGTCCAGCCCAGGGCAGGTTCAGAACCAAGATCCGATGTTGTGGGAGAATGGGGTCCATCAGGCAGAGCCTGGGCCCAGGGAGCTCTGGTGCAGATGCATGGAACCAAAGCACCCAGAACCTCCTCTGAGTTCCCAGCACTGATGGTGTTTTCAGAGATTACCATGGCTCCCAGCCCTGGGAAGCCAGACTCAGGGCCAGGACTCTGAGTAGGGGGGTAGGAGAGGGGACAGCTCTAAGGATGGAAGTTGGTGGCTGACAGCAAGGGGCTGGCTGTATCCTCTGAGTACCTGGGAGCAATCATGGATCAAGGTCCCACTCCCATATTAGGAAAATTCTTTAAAAATTCCTCCGTGCAGTGCACTCTTGATTCTCCAGTGTGGGATGGGAGCATTGTGCCCCAGATGTGGGAAGTCCTGGGCCAGGCCCCACTTCTCTGGACTAGAAGTGCCGTGTCCCCACAACCCATCAGAGAGCTGGGGAAGTGCCATCCAGGCGAGCCTGAGCAGGTCCCTAGCCTTTCCCAATTCCCACGTGTACAGTGGGAATGCAGCCAGTCAGAAGCAAGGGCCTCTGGCTCTATGCCTCCTCAGGGCAAGGCTGGCCACAAGGACTTGTCAGCCACGGTTCGTGGACCCCTGCCAGTGCTGGCCCTCTCTCCAGGAGAGGAATGTCCCTAAAGAGCTGAGGACCTTCCTCCTAGTGCTGCTCCCGGATGGAGGGTTGGGCACAAAGAACACAGCATGGACACGGAGGACCCAGGCTATGAGCTGTCACCCTCCACTGGGCCTGGGGGTGGTGGAGGGGGAGGATGGATGGAGAGACGGGAGACGGGAATAAGTGAGGGAAGGAGGAAGGGAGGGAGACAAGGAGGTGGGGGAGAGGAGTCACATTGACATCCAGGTTACGGACAGAAACAGACAGCTGAGGAGCCCATCAAGGCATAGCAATGCTGCGGAGGCCGAGCACGTGTCCCCTCCCTCGAGCAGCTCCACTTCTCTGGGAATTCCTCTTATGGCACCTGGCTTGCACTTCAGTCTCTGTGAGTCCATCCAAGGGTCAGTCCTACACTCCTATTCAGCCCTGGGGGCCACAGCCTGCTCAAAGAGCATCTGAAGCCACCGAGGCAAGCAGCAGACCTGGTGGCCCCACTGTGAGCGGGTTAGCTCATCTTCCTGGGACCCACAGAGCTGTCGGCCATTCCAAAGCATCAGCCTCCTCGCTGGTTTCCACCCAGCTGCCCAGGGACTCCCCGTGGACTTGGGGGTTGACCTTCCACTGCCTCCAGCTCATGGGGATGGACTTCTGCTCTATAGGCAAGGCAGCACTGCCAACCCCCTGCCACTCCAACAAGAGGGAGCTGTTCTTTTTCACCGTAGGGATTAAAACTTACAACAAAAATACTCAAGAAGCAGGCCAGGCACGGTGGCTCATGCCTGTAATCCCAGCACTTTGGGAGGCCAAGGCAGGCGGATCACCTGAGGTCGGCAGTTCAAGATCAGTCTGACCAACATGGAGAAACCCCGTCTCTACTAAAAATACAAAAGTAGCTGGGCACAGTGGCACATGCCTGCACTCCCAGCTACTCAGGAGACTGAGGCAGGAGAATCACTTGAACCTGGGAGGCAGGGGTTGCAGTGAACTGAGATCACGCCATTGCACTCCAGCCTGGACAACAAGAGCAAAACTTCATCTCAAAAAAAAAAAAATACTCAAGAAGCCACAGCTCCAATGCACCATCAGAGCCTTCCGAAGTCCTTGTTTGTCACCACCTCATGGGGGTGGCTTCCAATGACTACCGAGCAGACCATCAGGCACTTATTCTCTGGTCATTCCAGGCATGTGACACATTGCCAGCCACTGGCATTGCCAAGAAGCTTGGGATGGACTGCTACCATAGTCACCTCGGGGGCATTACAAGCAGATGTGCCTGAAGTACTAAAAAGTTAATATTTATTTATTTATTTATTTTTGAGATGGAGTCTTGCTCTGTCGCATCCAGGCTGGAGTGCAGTAGCACCATCTTGGCTCACTGCAACCTCCCGCTCCAGGGTTCAAGTGATTATCCTGCCTCAGTCTCCCAGGTAGCTGGGATAACAGGCACCTGCCACCATGCCCTGCTAATTTTTTGTATTTTTAGTAGAGACGGGGTTTCACCATATTGGCCAGGCTGGTCTTGAACTTGCGACCTCAGGTGATCCCCCCCGGCCTCAGCCTCCCAAAGTGCTGGGATTACAGCTGCTAGCCACTGCGCCTGGCCAAAGTTAATATTTATATTATCCAAAACCAGAGGTTCTACAGGAACAAATATTTACTTCCCTTTTTACAGAGGCCCACCTGCTAGGGCAATGTTTAGGTGCACATGACGTAAACCAGGCAATGCTAGAGGTACGTGCACATGGTATCTGTGCAGGGGTAAGCGATGGTTTTAACACAGCCCTTGGAGATTTCTATGAGATTGGTTATTTCCTTAAACAGCTTATTTCTGGCATCAAAAACTTCCGTCTTCAACACTCTTACTCCCTCCCATTACTTCAGTTTCTACCTTTACTCCTAAATATGCAGCTACAGCCTTTACTCGGTTCTTGAGCTCCAGATTTGCAAACTCACCTATCTCCACAGGGAAGCCTCATGGCCTTCCAAGATGAATACAATGAAACGTCTCTCTTTGCTGTAAGCCCACCTCCTCCTCCCATCTTCCCTGTTCCTGTGAGCCATAACGCATTCACCCAATCACCAAGGGTCACGCCCTTAGAATCCTCATGACAGCTCCTCACCCACAAGCAGGAAGGCTGGGCAGTGCGCCCTCACTGCTTGTCTCAGACCCCTCACATCCCTCATACCTGCTGTCACTGCCCCAGGTCACCTAGAAATCTGCTCTCCTCCCTCCTTTTCTTACAGCACAACAAGCCAGGTTCATCTTCCAAAGCACCGCTGTCCTCTCCAAGCTGCAGTCTCTTGCTCTCTTGCCCTTAGAGTAAGTCCGAATGCCTCACCCAGGCCTCCATGATCCAGCCAAGCTGCCCTTGCAGCCTTTCCTCCCCACACCCCACCGGTATCCTCTGGGCTGCCCAAACAGCCTCCACCAGATTCCCGAGCAGGGGAGCCATGGGGGAGTGTCCAGTGTTGGAGCTGGAAGCCAGGGACGCTGACTTTAGAACTGGCCAGTTGCTGTGGAGCCGCATGGAGTCTTCCCAGGTTTGTCTCCCTGTTTGAGGCTTGCACTCCAGAGGCCCCTCTGGGCAATAATGAACCACCGGGAGTGGTGCCAGGATAGCGGCAGAGGCGGACTGCCTGGAGCAGGGTCACCAGGACCAAGGCAGTAACTCAGGTCTGTCGGCGACTTTGTCCACTTCGTCTGTCTCTCAGGCAATTCCTAGAGCTGTGGGAGGGCCCAGGACATGCCCACACCTAGCCGCAGTGAGGATGAGGCTGGTTACTCCTCACTTCTGTTAAATCAAACTAAATTTGGCCTGAGAAAGCCTCTGTACTCACATATTTGAGTTCTTACTTACGAACAACAAGCTAACTTAGTACCTAAACAAACTGAAAACTCAACTCAGCAGTATGCTTCTGTAACAATAGCTGAGTCTCAGCCAATCACAGGCAGCCAGCTGTTCAGCCCTTGTTCCAATGAGGACAATGCTGAGCTGTAACTAACCCAGCTGTTTCTGTAGCTCACAATTTCTGTATGTCACCTTCCTTTTTCTGTCCATAAATCTTATCTGACCATGTAGCAGCCCCAGAGTCTCTGAATCTATTCTGATTCTGGGGGCTATCAAATTCAGAAATCATTTTGGTTGGTTTTTTTTCTTTTCTTTTCTTTTTTTTCAATTAAACTCTGTTAAATTTATTATATCTAAAGTTTTTATTTTAACAGATTTGGTGTCAGAAGTGAGAATACAGAATAAAACTTCAGCAACCCCCAGGAACACCAGGGAACCAGACCAGATACCCATGGAGCCAGCTGTGCCCACTGATCGCTTGTTTGTAACTGGAGGTCATGGCTGAATTTTCTCTCAGATTCCAAGATCCAAGAATTTGTGTTCTCAGCTCTCCAAGTTGGTTTGAGCAATCTTTGGACTGGGCTGGGTTTGATATTGGATTGGATTTGATAATCAACTGGATTAGATTTGGTTAGAGGCTAAGGGCCTCAGGTGGGTTCCTTTTTGATAATGAGTTCATCTCAATTCGAAGAGTCTGGGACTCCACCTTCTGGGACTCCAGCTACTTTTATGTATAAAATTATGGACCCAGAACATGTGCATTTTCAGAAAAATGGGTTAACCTCACTGAGACAACTTAGAAAAGATAATGGGGAAGTTTTAATTTGGTTAAAATTATTTATTTGCAAGTCATATGAGAAAAAAGGTATCAGAATCCCACACAAAAACAATAGTATATATTCTTCAATTAGTATGGGTGGGGGGGGCATCTAAAAGACTAAACAAATCAAAAATTGCATCCCTAAAAGATTCTTTGCAAAAAGCAAGTGAAAATCTTAAACAACAGACTAAGAACATCATGAAAGAGAACTAAGGCCGAGCACAGTGGCTCACACCTGTAATCTCAGCGCTTTGGGAGGTCAAAGTGGGAAAACTGCTTGAGTCCAGGAGTTTAAGATCAGCCTGGGCAACATAGTGAGACCTCATCTCTACAAAAAATAGCCAGGCGTAGTGGTTTACACCTGTAGTCCTAGTTACTTGGGAGGCTGAGGTGGGAAGACTGCTTGAGCCCAGGAGGTTGAGGCTTCAGTGAGCCAGGACTGCACCACTACACTCCAGTCTGAGCAACAGAGTGAGACCCTGAATCAAAATAATGATAAATAGTAATAACAATAAATTATTTTTGTTTTTGTTTTTTTGAGATGGAGTTTTGCTCTTGTGGCCCAGGCTGGATGGAGTGCACTGGCGTGATCTCAGCTCACCACAACCTCCGCCTCCCAGGTTCAAGCAATTCTCCTGCCTCAGCTTCCCAAGTGGCTGGGATTATAGGTGCACACCACCACGCCCGGCTAATTTTGTATTTTTAGTAGAGATAGGTTTCACCATATTGGTCAGGCTGGTCTCAAACTCCCACCCTCAGGTGATCCACCCGCCTCAGCCTCCCAAATTGTTGGGATTACAGGCATGAGCCGCTGTGTCCAGCCTATAATAAATTAATTTTTAAAATTTCCACTGGTAAGATACTTTGAAAAAAATAAGGATTATGCTCTTACTGAACTAACCACAACTATTTATTCTCTTTATCCATCCCTAACTAAATATTCTGAGTCCACTAACCTTGCTAAATTACCCTTTCACCCTGAAGACGATTGACAAAAGAGAAGGCAAACAGATGTCTTTACAAAATAAGACCTCCGATCAGCCAGGCCTTCTTGCTGTAACCACTTTAACTCCATGATCTAAAATTGAGCTTAGAGTCATTGTAAAGGACTTCCCTGATGCCAGGAGAAATCCTCAAAAATTTACTGAGGAATTTAGAATCTTCCTAGGAATGTAGGATCCAGGACTCCTTGATCTTTACCAATTTATTCACATGATATTGGGGCCTGGCAAATAGATGCCAGCAACAGAATGGAACACATGAGGAGGATATTAAAGACCCCTCCAAGACCTCCTCATGGGAAGGGCCAAAAGGAGCATGAGAAAATGCTGAACCCCTTCTAGATTCAATTTCTAAGATTTTTCACACATTTTTGTCTGCTGGTTTGCATGATGGACCAATCACATTCACCGAAAATTGATTGGTCCATGATGCAATCCTGCAGACAAGAAAAAAAAAAAAGATGAACCAGTTTCAGATTATAGAACTCACTTAGAAACACTATTTCAGAAATATTCTGAGCTCAACATATGGCAAGGAGCATTTCCTGCAGAGACTGAAATGGCATTAACTGTTCTATTTATAAACAGACTTCGTCCTGAACTTCGCAATTTAATTAAAAATCATAAACCTAGATGGGAAGTGACAGATATGACTGAATTGGTGGCTGTAGCTGAACATTTTGAAAGGACTCTACAGGAAGAAAAAACCCAAATGTTAACAAGCCTATGTCCCTTCAACCTTCAAAAAGCTGCAACCTATGAAGCTTTTTCAACCAAGAGGTCCTAAAACAAGAGATTCCAAAGTACCTGCCTTTATTGCAAATGACTAGAAAAGAGACACTAGAAAAGAAATTCTCTATTTTTCTGTCAGTCCACCAATAAGCCTCTTTCCTTAGGCTAGAGAGAGCCCAAGAGATTTTAGCTCTCATGATAACCAGACTCTAAGAGAGTCCCCTGGTAAAGTGCTGTCCATAACACCTCTAAATAAACATAGAGAAACAAGAGTTAGAATAAAGGAAATCTTGTACAATCCTGGTGGATACCAAAGCCTCCTATCTACCATAAAGCCACTTTAATAGATCAACACATCACTCAGAGAAAAAATGTTTTTTGTTTGTTTGTTTGTTTGTTTGGTGGGGGTTTTGAATGAATTTCAAGAGGTTCTTATGTTTGAACTCGTTCAATTGACTTTGGGGCCATTTTCAGAAAAAAAAATACTTTTGTACTATGGGATACTGCTCCAGTAAACTTGCTAGGCAAGACTTACTTTCAAAGCTAAAAGAATGCGGGCAAGATGGCCGATAGAAGGCAGGACTAGCTGGCAGCTCCTGCTCCGACTGACAGAGCAGCATGCGGAGACTCACACTGTTAACTTTTTCTCCGAGAACTACTGCAGGAACATACCAGGAAAGCTAACAGAATTCACAGACGCGTTGAAAGAACTAGATTACTGCTGCAGGGCCCCTGAGACGTTGAAAAACTGTGAGTTTGCTTGCTTGCTTCCTCAATGGGGAAGCTGGTGGTCTAGGGCAAGTTCTCAGCCCTGGTCACCAGCTGCCTGTTAATAGACTCCGTGATGTTGGGGGGCCACGGTGAGAATGAGACCAGCCTTTAGGACTGCAGGCTGCATGGGAGTGGGGTGAGATCTGTGATTGCTGGCTTTCCCCCACTTCCCTGGTGACCAGTATGACTCAGCAGAAGCAGACATACTCCCCATGGGAATACAACTCCATTGGACTGGGAACCACACCCCCATCTCCCACAGCAGCCACAGCATGCCCCAACCAAGGAGAGTCTGAGATCCGACATGCCTATTCCTGCCCCCACCTGGTGGTCTTTCTCCACCCATGCTGGTAGCAGAAGACAAAGATCATAATCTCTTTGGGAGCTCTATGGCCCTGCCCACTGCCTAAGAAACCTGAATATTTAACCAGGTGTCTCTAGGGCAATTTTACATCCTCCCTATATGATTGCAGCTGATGTGCTCTTGGAAGCCCCACCTCCTGGCCAACCAACACAAAACCAGTGCATTAAACAGAAATACAAGGAAGGACCTACACAAAGTCCACGTCACTGCCCTGCTACCTCCACTGGAGCAGGTGCTGGTATCTATGGCTGAGAGACCTGAAGGATCACATCACAGGACTCTGCAGGCACTCCCCAGTGCCAGCCTGGAGCCCAGTAGCTCCGCTGGGTGGCTAGAGCCAGAAGAGCAAAAGCAATCACTGCAGTTCAGCTCTCAGGAAGCCCCATTCTTGGGGAAGGGGAGAACACTGCATCAAGGGGGCACCCCATGGGACAAAAGAATCCGAACAGCAGCCTTGAGTCCCAGATCTTCCCTCTGACATAGTCAATCCAAATGAAGAGGAACCAGAAAAACGATGCTGGTAATATGACAAAACAAGATTCTTTAGCACCCCCAAAAGATCACACCAGCTCACCAGCAATGGATCCAAACCAAGATGAAATATCTGGATTGCCAGAAAAAGAATTCAGAATGTCAATTATTAAGCTAAACAAGAAGGAACCAAAGAAAGGTGAAGTCCAATTTAAAGAAATCAAAAACATGATACAGGATATAAAATTAAAATTCTTCAATGAAATAGATAGCATACATAAAAAATAATCACAACTTCTGAAAATCAATGACACACTTAGAGAAATGCAAAATGCACTAGAAAGTCTCAGCAATAGAACTGAGCAAGCAGAAGAAAGAACTTCAGAGCTGAAAGACAAGGCTTTCAAATTAACCCAATCTGTCAAATACAAAAAAAAAAAAAAGAGAATTTTAAAAAATGAACAAAGCCTCCAAGAATTTTGGGACTATGTTAAATGCCCAAACCTAAGAATAATTGGTGTTCCCAAGGAAGAAGAAAAATCTAAAAGTTTGGAAAACATATTTGAAGGAATAATCAAGGAAAACTTCCCTGGCCTTGCTAGAGATCTAGACACCCAAATACAAGAAGCTCAAAGAACACCTGGGAAATTCATCACAAAAAGATCATCACTAGGCCAGGCGCAGTGGCTCATCACTAGGCCAGGCGCAGTGGCTAATCCTAGCACTTTGGGAGGCCAAGGCGGGTGGATCACCTGAGGTGAAGAGTTCAAGACCAGCCTGGCCAACATGGTGAAACTCTGTCTCTACTAAAAATACAAAAATTAGCTGGACGTGATGGCGGGCACCTATAATCCCAGCTACTTGGGAGGCTGAGGCAGGAGAATTGCTTGAACCCAGAAAGGAGAGGTTGCAGTAAGCCAAGATTGTGCCACTGCGTTCCAACCTGGGCAAAAGAGTAAAACTCTGTCTACAAAAAAACAAAGAAAAAAAAATCATCGCCTAGGCACACAGTCATCAGATTATCTAAAGTCAATATGAAGGAAAGAATCTTAAGAGCTGTGAGGCAAAAGCATCAGGTAACCTATGAAGGAAAACCTATCAGATAAATAGCAGATTTCTCAGCAGAAACCCTACAAGCTAGAAGGGATTGGGGTCCCATTTTTAGCTTCCTGAAACAAAACAATTATCAGCCAAGAATTTTATATACAGCAAAACTAAGCTACATTAATGAAGGAAAGATATAGTCTTTTCCAGATAAACAAATGCTGAGAAAATTTGCCACTGTCAAGCCAGCACTACAAGAACTGCTTAAAAGGAGCTCTAAATCTTGAAACAAATCCTCAAAACACACCAAAATAGAACCTCCTTAAAGCATAAATCTCGCAGACCTGTACAAAAATAACAGTGAAACAATAACAATGAAAAAAAACCAAAATATTCAGGCAACAAGTAGCACAATGAACAGAATAGTACCTCACATCCCAATGCTAATATTGAATGTAAACAGCCTCAATGCTCCACTTAAAAGATACAGAATGGTAGAATGGATAAGAATTTACCAAGTTTCTGCTGTCTTTGGGAGACTCGCCTAGCACATAAAGACTCACATAAACTTTAGGTAAAGGGGTGGAAAAAGATATTCCATGCAAATGGACCCCAAAAGCGAGCAGGAGTAGCTATTCTTCTATCAGACAAAAGAAACTTGAAAGCAACGGCAGTTAAAAAAGACAAAGAGGGACATTATGTAATGGTAACAGGACTAGTCCAACAGGAAAATATCACAATTCTATGTTTGGTGCATACCAAACACTAAAGCTCCAAAATTTATAAAACAATTACTGCTAGACCTAAGAAATGAGATTGACAGCAACACAATAGTGAGGGACTTTAATACTCCACTGACAGCATTAGACAGGTCATCAAGACAGAAAGTCAGCAAAGAAACAATGGACTTACACTATACCCTACAACAAATGGACTTAACAGATATTTACAGAACATTCTACCCAACAACTGCAGAATATACATTCTATTCATCAGCACATGGAGCATTCTCCAAAGCTAAAAGAATGTATATATTCTTGTCAGAAAGAAAAATAATCTTACAGTTTCCTGACTCTTCTGCACCAGAATTGTTATGTTCTCTATGGGCAGAAATTGATAAGATTAAAAATCAGGACTGTAATGCCCCTGATGTTTCTAAGATACCTGAATGTTTATGGGCCTTTTCCTCAACTGATACAGGAAGGATTGAAAATGTGGAACCCGCAAAAATCCAAATGATTATTCTAAACCTTTCCCTAAATTACTCCAGTAGTCACTAAAACCCAAAGCATTTCAAGGGCTCTCACCAATTGTGGAAGATTTAATTAAACAAGGACTTACAATTGTATGTGCTAGTGCTGGTAATTCTACAACCCTACCAGCTGAAAAACCAGAGTCCAAAGCAAGATGGCCCACTGGTATCCCCTAGCACTGGTCTCCCTCATGAAGACAGCCAGAACAACGAATAAACAACTACATGTTAGTGAAAACAACTGAGAGAGAGCGCTGGAGTGCATCAGAGGCACAAAAGAAACCCCAGTGAGCTCAGAAACTTGAGGTGGCCACATAAAGAATGGAAGGAGGCTGGGCGCGGTGGCTCACGCCTGTAATCCCAGCACTTTGGGAGGTCGAAGTGGGCGGATCATGAGGTCAGGGGATCGAGACCATCCTGACTAACACGGTGAAACCCCGTCTCCACTAAAAATACAAAAAATTAGCTGGGCGTGGTGGCGGGTGCCTGTAATCCCAGCTACTCGGGAGGCTGAGGCAGGAGAATGGCGTGAACCCAGGAGGCAGAGCTTGCAGTGAGCAGAGATCAGGCCACTGCACTCCAGCCTGGGCGACAGAGCAAGAGTCCGTCTCAAATAATAATAATAATAATAATAATGGAAGGAAATGCCAAACCTCCACCACCGCATCTCCCAGCTGGGGTCAGCTGAAAACCAGGAGGAACTTCTTTGTATGGTGAGGAGTTAAGCATGAGGATCCCAGCAACCCTCATCACCACCTTGGGCACCTGTAGACCTCACCACTGTAGTCCCTTGCATTCCTTACAGGCACTAAGCCCAGCTCAAGGAGCTGCCTGGAGTTCACATAGCTGTGCTTCCTCCGAGAGAAGGAGCCAATACTGTGCTCGCCCCTGTGTGGCCCATGCAGCTACTGCACTATGTCATCTTGGAACTGGGACTACAGTTGGAGTATTAAGCTGCAGGGGTAAGTACTAGCCACGGCTTCCCTTTATCCCTGAGGCTAAGATGACAATGAACTATCCCTGGCCACTGACCCAACAGCCCCATGCTGAGCTGCAACTGAAAGCAGCTGTTGTGCCCTTCCCAGGAAAGCTAAGCAGAGGTGGAGCTGCTCCACCTACCCCTCCCTCCAGCCCCTTGGGCCAGAATTGAAGCAGTAATCTTCTTCTTGGGAAAACAGTAGCTGGGCCACGCAGAGAAGTCACATCTCCCCAGTGCCTAAGGTAAAGCAGTGTCCCACATCCCAGGAAATGGTGCCCTAGCCACCTGGAGTGGTCACACACCCCAGTACCTAAGCTGAAGTGATAGATACCCTGCATCTCAGGGAAACGGTGCCTAGGCTTTCCAGAACAGTTATGCTCCCATCACCCCAGGCTTGAGCTGAAATCACACATAGTCCCCTGGAGAATATGTGCCTTGGTCAAGCTGAACAGCTGCATATTCCAGGGCTGAGCTGGTGTGGTACCCCACATCCCAGGGAAACAGAGCAGTGGCTGAGCAGAGACACCCTGTTCTACAGGCCAAACAACTTTACTACCCTGTTTTCCTGCAGCGAGACTAGTTCCTTAGAGCCTGAGCTGCTGAGACAGTCCTTTCCCTGAGAAGTGGAGTCATCTCTGTATTGTTCCCTGCCCCTCCAGAGCCCAAATGACAGCTGTGCTTTACCATTCTGGAGCACTTGCTGCCGCTGCCTCTGGCCTCACAGAGTCTGGGATACTGACAAGCCCCACCATCCTAGGGTCTAGAGTCACTACTACATGGTGCTTCATCCTCTGGAACCTGAGTTGTCACTGAGCTCATTGACTCTGGTTCCTGAATTGCAGCCCATGCCCACGCCGCCAGAACAACTCTTCTTCCCTGGAGTCAGGCCAGTGCTATACCCTTCCCCCCAGGGGCAGAATCACAGGCATAACTTGCCCACCTGGACCTGAGATGCCAGGGAGTTACTGAAAGTCAGATATCCTGACTCTATGGGCAATCAACATCCAACTCTGCCTCAGAAAACAAACCTGTACCCCAAGACCTGGGTGCCACAATAGGTTTGTGAGACCCTGAGCCTAGAACCCTGATCCCACAGCCACTCAGAGCACATGCACGTAGAACCCAGTGCCTCTGCACCTGCCTGTAGACTATGTCAGACCTGATACTAAGAGTGATCTCCTCAGTTAAGTCTCTCCACTGTGGAGAAAATGAGACTAGGAGGACCCTAAAAGCCCTTGACACCAAGGACATTCACAACCTACACTGCTGCTGCCACAAACTTCTACAGCACAGGCTACTAAGGTACCCACAGCTATTGCTGTCATAAAACGCAGCTGAAGAAACTCCACAGAAACTAAACCACTGCACCTATCTAGAACTAGAGTGACCACACCTTTCCCAACTGGCACACTAAAACCCAAAACTGCAAGTGAAAATTCTTCTCTACAAAAACCACACTAGGAAGTTTGGAAGAGCTGATTTTTCCACCAGATGCACAGACGTCAATGTAGGGACACAAGAATCATGAAAGGATACAGAAATATGACACCAGTAAAGTAACATAACAATCTACCAACAGACCCCAATGAAAAGGAAATCAACAAATTGTTGGGATAAAAGAATCCAAAATAATGATCTTTAGGAAACTCAATGAGATACAAAAAAATATAGATGATTCGATGAAATCAGGAAAACAATTCACAATACACATGAGAAATTCAACAAAGAGATGAAAATCATAAAAAAAACCAAACAGAAATCTTGCAGCTAAAGAATTCAATGAGTGAAATAAAAAAATACAATAAAGTGTTTCAACAGCAGACTTGATCAAGCAGAAGAAAGAATCTCTTAACTTGAAGATAGGTCATTTGAAATTATCCAGAAAAAGAAGTTACAATGAGAAAGAATGAAGAAAACCTACAAGACTTATACGATAGCATTAAGTGAACAAATATGCATTTTATGAGAATGCCAGAAGGAGAAGATAAAAGGTGTAGAAAATTTGTTTAATTAAACAATAGCTGAAAACTTCCCAAGTCTGGGAACAAATATGAACATCCAGACCCAAGAAGCTCAAAGGTCCCCAGATAGATTCAACTTGAAAAGATCCTCTCTAAGGTACATTGTAGTCAAACTATCTTAAGTCAAAGACAAAAAAATTCTAAAAACAGTAAGAGAAAAGTGTCATCATATACAAGACTGAAGCAGATTTCTCTGCAGACAACCTCGTAGGCCAAGAGAGAATGGGATGATATAGTTTCTCTTCTGGTAGAAAAAAAATTTTGTCAACAAAGAATACTATACCCAGCAAAGCTATCCTGCAGAAATGAGGAAGAAATAAAGTCTCTCCCAAAAAAGCAAAAACTAAGTGAATTAATCACAACTACACTGGCCCTACAATAAATGTTTAAAGGAGTCCTACATCTGGAAATGAAAAAATGATATCTACCATCATGGAAACACACAAAAGTGTGTAAAACTCACTGGTAGAGGAGATGCACAAGTGAGAAAGAGAAAGGAGTCAACTGTTAGAGCCAACTGTTACCTCTATAGAAAATCACCAAACTGCAATGAAAATAAGAGGAAGGAACAAAGCATATACAAAACAATCAGAAAACAATATAGAAAATGATGAAAATAAATCCTCACCTATCAATAACAACCTTGAATGTAAATGGATTAAATTCCCCACTTAAAAGATACAGACTGGCTGAATAGATTTTTAAAATGATCCAACTATATGCTGCCTACAAAACAAACTCACTTTATCTGCATAGACACATATAGACTGAAAGTGAAGGACTGGAAAAAGATATTCCATGCAAACAAAAGTCAAAAGCAACCAGGAATAACTATATCAGAAAAAAACTAACTTTAAATAAAAAACTGTAGAAAGAGACAAGGTCACTATATAATAATAACATAACCAATTCAGTAAGAGAATATGAAACATTTTCCAGGATAGACCACATGTTAGGTCACAAAACAAGTCTCAACAAATTTAAAAGAAGTGAAACGATATTCTTTTTTTGTTTTAAGAGATGGAGTCTTGCTATGTTTCCCAAGCTGGAGTGCAGTTGCCATTCAAAGGCACGATCATAGCACACTTCAAGCTTGAACTCCTGGGCTCAAGTGATCCTCCCACCTTAGCCTCCCAAGCATCTGGAACTTCAGGCACATGCCACTGTGCCTAGCTTTAAGTATCTTTTCTGACCATAATGGAATAAAACTAGAAATTGGTAACAAGAGAAACTTTTGAAATTCTACAAATACATGGAAATTCTACAAATACATGGCTCCTGAAAAACCAATGGGTCAATGAAGAAATTAAGAAGAAAATTTTAAAGTTTATTAAAGCAAATGAAAATGAAACATAACATACCAAATCTATTGGATACAGCAAAAGCAAAGCAGTATTAAGAGGGAAGTGTATAGCAATAAATGCCTATATCAAAAAAATAAAGAGGCTTCAAATAAATATCCTAATGATGTATCTCAAGGAACTAGAAAAGCAAGAAGAAAACAAATCAAAAATGAGTAGAAGTTAAAAAAAATAAAGATTAGAGCAGAAATAAACAAAATGGAGACAAAAATACAAAATATCAATGAAATGAAAAGTTGGTTTTTTGAAAAGATAAAATCAACAAACCATTAGCTAGACTATCCAAGATAAAAGAGAAATGACTCAAGTGAATAAAATCAGAAATTTAAAAAAAAAAAAACACTGGCCAGGCATGGTGGCTCATACCTGTAATCCCAGCACTTTGGGAGGCTGAGGTGGGTGGATCCCTTGACCTCAGGAGTTTGAGACCAGCCTGGGCAACAGAGGGGGACACTGTCTCTACCAAAAATACAAAAATTAGCCCAGCATGGTGGTGCACACTTTTGGTCCCAGCCACTCTAAAGGCTGAGGTGGGAAGATCACTGGAGCCCAGCAAGTTGAAGCTGTAGTGAGCCATTATCACACCACTGCACTCAGCCTGGGTGACACTGAGACTCTGTCAAAAAAAAAAAAAAGAAGGGGAGAGAGAGAAAGAAAGAAAGAGAGACAGAGAAGAGAGAGAGAGAAAAAGAAAGAGAAAGAAAGAAAGAAAGAAAGAAAGAAAGAAAGAAAGAAAGAAAGAAAGAAAGAAAGAAAGAAAGAAA